>NW_019154099.1:4169147-4276588 GCF_002288905.1 Enhydra lutris kenyoni
GTACAAGTTCTAGCAGTTTTGGAGTGGAGTCTTTTGGGTTTTCCACACCAGGGACATAGATCTTGATATTTATTTCTGTTTGGCTCATGTAAAGTCATCTTCTAAGGTACCAGAAGCCCCAAGAGCACTGTTAATGAACTGACTCTGGGATCTGCTCCTTGTGAAATAGTCCCGTATGTCTTGCTGCCAATTCATATTGGTAGGAGTTGGGCAGCTTTTCACCTTTCTAGCTCTTTAACAACAAAAGGTCTTATTACATTAACTTTATTGGATGATAGGACGGTATACCCCTCCCCCTCTAAATGGCTCCCCGATGGCTTCCAGGGACCACAATACCTTTACTATAAGCCTTACATTCGATGGTATTTCCCCTCTCCTGGGAACTCAGAAGAGAGTCACTTTCTGGAAAACTTTGCTAGAGAAGAAGATGACTCCTCACCCTCCTCCACCCTTTTAAGTTTTAGTCTTCAGCAGAATATTCTCCAAATGATCATATGCTTTGAGAAGTTACTATCTGGTAAAAGAGAAAAGACAAAAGACATAAGCTCATAATTATTTTAAATTTTTATAAGTACAACAAAAGAGGAAAAGAGTATCTAAGAACAGATACTGGAAGAATTGTTGGGGTCAAGATTTTGAAGGATTGGTGCACCTAGGGGGCTTAGTCGGTTAAGCATCTGCCTTCGCTTCAGGTCATGATCCCAGGGTCCTGGGATCAAGCCCCTTGTCTGGCTCCTTGCTCACCAGGGAGCCTGCTTCTCTCTCTCCCTCTGCATGCCACTCCCCCTGCTTGTGTGCTCTCTCTCTGTGTGTCAAAGAAATAAAATCTTTAAAAAAAAGATTGTGAAGGATCTTATATTTCATAGTATATAAATTTTATTCGGAAGTAATAGAAAGTCAGAAGAGACCTCTAAACATCAGAGAGACAAAATCAGTTTTGTTTTGAGACCACTGATTTCAGAGGTTGTATGGAAGATGATGAACTCTGTAGGGAGCAATCAGGAGTGATCAGAGTTAGGAAGGCTTCTTAGGTAATGGGCTTTGTCATAGTTTAGGCAAGAAATGTTGAGGGCTTGGACCAGTGCAGTACTAGTGAGCCTAAAGAGGAGTGATGAATTCTGAAGGTTTTCTGAGATGGAATTGATAGAAATTGGTCAGACTGTGAGAGTCAGAAAGAGGAGAAGGCAAGACTGACCCTAAGAGTCTGGATGCTGATACCATATTGAATGTAGTGAGTTTTTTAGATGGAGTAAATGTTTGTAAGGAAAGAAGGTAAGTATGGGGACTTTGGATTTCCAATCCAATGGGGACATTGGATTGGAAAGATAGTTCACTGGGTATAAGATTCTAGGGTTGGCAATATTTTCTTCCAACACATTGCATGTATCATTCTAGCTTTCTTTGCAATTTTTAAGAAGTCAGCCAAAATTCTTATTGCTGTTGATTTGAATATAATGGGTCTATTTGTTTCTGACTGCTTTTCAGATTTTTCTCATCATCTTTGTTTGTTTTCTAGCAGCTTAACTGCCTAGGTATGGTTTTCTTTATGCTTTTCTTGCTTGGCTGGATTTTTTTTTGGCGGGGGGACAATTTCACCTCTGTTTTGCAGTCCATCCCTTGGGTTTGTCTATGTTCTTTGTTGCGATTGTATTGTTTAAATTCTGTACTTTTTTTCTCTTTTTTTTTCCTCCTTTTTAAAATTTTAAACTGAAATTTCCCATTTTGCTGAGCTTTTTGAATGTGTGGTGTTATGTCTTTTTTTTTTTTTTTACCAGTTTTGGAAAATTATTGGCCATTATGTCTACAATTATTTGTTCTCTTCCATTCTCTCTCTCATCTTTGTATGCCATTCCAACTAATGTATTAGAAAACTTGGTATTGTCCTATATGCCCTTTACATTTGTGCTTTGTTTTTTGTTTTCAATTCTTTTTTCTTTATTTTCCAGTTTGGATAATTTAATTGACCAGTCTTCAAGTTCATGAATCCTTTTTTCCATTGTTCAATCTGATATTAAGTAAGGCTTTCTAATGCATTCTTTTTTTTAATATTTTATTTATTTATTTGATAGAGAGAGAGATCACAAGTAGGCAGAGGCAGGCAGAGAGAGAGGGGGAAAAGCAGGCTCCCTGCTGAGCAGAGAGCCTGATGCGGGGCTAGATCCCAGGACCCTGAGATCATGACCTGAGCTGAAGGCAGAGGCTTTAACCCACTGAGCCACCCAGGCGCTCCTTTCTAATACATTCTTAATTTAAGACACAGTATCATTCAGCCTTAGGTTATCCATTGGTTAGTTTTCAGACATTCTACTTCTCTGTAGAAATTGTCCATCTATTCATTTTCCTTGTCCATCTTTTCCCCTCAATTATTTAACCCATTTATAATAGTTAATTTAAAATCCTTGTCACCTAATTCCAATAACTTGTTTATCTGTGTGTGTCTTTCCATTGATTGTTTTTTGCTTTTTCTGATCATCAGTCATCTGTTACTTTTCTTCATATGCCTCATAAATTTTTATGGTATGCTGAACACTGTGTTTAATAAACTTTTTACTTTAGAGTAGCTTTAGATTTATGGAAAAATTACAATATAGTACAGAGTTCCCAAATATTAATACCTTCATTATTATGGCATATTTGTCACAATTAGTGAACCAATATTGATACATTATTGTTAACTAGAATTCAAACATCTTTAGTTTTTACCTCATGCCCTTTATCTATTTTGGGATCCCACCCAGGAGACTACGTTATATTTGAATGGGATGACTCTTTAGGTTCCTCTTCACTGTGACAGTTTATCAGACTTCCCTTGTTTTCAATGACCTTCAAATTTTTCAAGAGTATTGATTAGATATTTTGTATAGTCTCTTCAATTATCTTATGTTTTCTATGTGATTAGGCCAGGTTATGGATTTTGGGAAAGAAAACCACAAGGATGACGTGCCACTCTCTTTATATCAAATCAGGTGTACATACTTTACTATAACTTATCACTGTTGATGTTAGTATTTGTCAAGTTTCTCCATTATAAACTTACCTCTAGTCCCTCTTTCCCTGCTATACTCTTTGGAATATATGTATGCAGAGCCCATACCTAAAGGATGGGGAGTTAAGCTCCATATCTTTGAGGACAGGGTATATAAACAAATTATTTGGACTTCCTCTGCATGGGTGATTTATTTATTCTCATATTCATTTATTTATTTATTCATTCATTCATTCAACCATTTACTTAGATCACTATGGCTCATAGATATTTATTTTATATTTTGGGTTATAATCCAATACTACATTATTTATTTTGGTGCTCAAATTGTTCCAGCTTTGTCTATTGGGATCTCTTTCAATGAACTTCTTTGACATCCACCCCCAAACTTGTGGGTTTTTTTGAGCAAGTCCATCCTTTATGGCACTATAAAATGCTCTAGACTCATCTCTGATATTTCTTGCCTGCCCTAGAATCAGCCATTTCTTTAAAAAATCCTTTATTCCTTCTATTGAAGAATAGTGTTAGAAACAAGATCTGAGTTCTAGGTGTGTTTGTTGCTGCTCCTAGTCTATTGTTGCTTGCATACCCTTATATATATACATGTCTATAAATATTTCTATATGTGACCGTCTATATTTATATTAAGCTAAACATGAGTTCATAAGGATGCCTTCAACTCCATCACCAAAGGGATTATTATAGCCTTTACCCCTTATATGTAATCTCCCATTCCAGCAGTAAGAAACCTGGTTCCCACTATCTGCCATCCATTTACTGGTTTAATCAACATGCTTATATAGTTTCAAACTGTTAATCCCTCCTTCCATAGGAAATAGCTTAATCAATTAGAGTACAATACTTATGTATAGTTCCTTTCATCTTTAGTCTTATAGACTCCACTTATTTCCAGAGTCACTTAGGTCAGCCCTTTTCCCCTCCATCCCCTTCAGTGATGTTGTTTCATATGTTTGTTATACAGTTAGACACTTTTTTTCTTCACATTTTTCATTTTATCCTGAGATCTCCCTATTTTCTAAATAATTTTTTAAAAATACTTGTATGCATGAAGGTTCACTCTTTGTGCTTATGGCACAAGTTCCACGGGTCTTGACAAGTGCATAGTTTCACATATCCACCATTACAGTGTCACCTAAAATCATAAAAATGACCTAAAAAAAAAATCCCCTGTGCTTCACCTATTTAATCATGTCCCAAACCCCTTGGTAATCACTGCTCTGCTTACTATCTCTATAGTTTTGTTTTTTCTAGAACCTTACACAAATTGTGCATTATGTAGCTTTTTCAGACTTGCTTCTTTCACAATGCATTTAAGATTCATCCATTTCATTGAATGACTTGATAACTCATTCTTTTTTATTGCTGAATAATATTCCAGTGTTCAAAATATATCAGAGTTTGTTATTCCATTAACCTATTGAAGGATATCCTAGTTGCTTATAGTTTTTGGCAATTATGAATCAATGACTTCTCTAATACTCTCCAAAGAATCAAGGTTGAAGGGAAAATTCTTAACCCCGAATCAGGATAAACAGGTGTGTACAGAGAGTCACACATGGAACAGTAGTTACTGGAGTGATAAAATAGTAGAAACATTTGGTGATTTTGATATATTGCTGGAGGTTATATTTGGACATGAGACATGATAATGAAAATCTCCTTGGGACCCTCTAACTTTTGTGTGATTTACCCCCAGAAATCTCACTTGTTCTCAAGATAAAAACCCTACAAATATCCCTCACTGTCTTGTCAGGAGAAGAGGAAGAGTACTAATTGTGAAATATACCCAAACCTTGTCCATACAAAGACCTACTCCCAGGAGAAAAGATTTTGTGAGCTTTTTTGTCAGCTGGAGAAAGGGATTTGCTCCCATTCCAGACCTCTCTAGCCTTCCTGGCTCACCTAAGGTGGGGACAGGGGTAGGGAACATATTCAACAGAGATAAGAGGTGCAAAAGAATAGATTTAAAACATTTTAGCCAGGCAAAGGGGGGAAATAAAGAGCTATAACCTGTTTGGGGGGAGACTTCTGAAGGTCACAGACAAGAGACACAACCCCACTATAAGACTGATACTTAACCAGAAGATTATAGAACAGTTACTCTCCTTTGTCCCTTATGACCACACAAACAGGGATCCTGCATAACTGGATTTTAGCTGAAAGAGACGCAAGAGATAGATTCTCTCTGAAGAGCAGTACTTTGGAATCTTCCCTAAAGTCAACAGGTGAGACAAACAAGGACACTAGAGGAATTTGAACACTTTGACAGTTACAGCAACAGCAAACATTAAACATAGCCCAACCTCTGGCCAGATTAACATAAATTCCCACACTACCAAGGTTATTTACCTCAGTTTCTAGTACCCACTATAATATGACTGGCTCAGGAAAAAAAATTCAAGTCCTGTCAAAAAGTAAAAAAAATTTCACAGGTTGAAAAGACAAAGCAATTATCAGAACCTGAATCAGATATGACACAGATGTTGAAGTTATCAGTCAGGGACCAAGGATAATTATGGCTAATATGTTAAGGGTTCTAATGAAAAAATAGACAAGATGGAAGAAGAAGTGGGTAAAGTAAGCAAAGAGATAGAAACCCTAAGAAATCAAAAGGAAATTCTAGAAATTAAAGACAGTAATGTAAAGGATGACTGCCTTCAATGAGCTCATCAATAGGCTTGACCCAGCCAAAGAAAGAGTCAGTAAGCTTGAAGGTAGGTAAATACAAACTTCTCAAACTGACATTAAAATAGGAAAAAAAAAAGTTCAAAAATCCGTGAATTGTGAGACATTTCAAAAAGTAACATTCGTGAAATTGGAATACCAGAAGGAAAAGAAAGAACAAGTAAAAGAAATACTTGAAGTAATAACGATGAGAATTTTCCAAAATTAGGACAGATTCCAAACTACAAATCCAGAAAGCCCCAAAACACCAAGAAAGACAAAAACCAAAAAATCTACACCTAAGAATATCACAATCTATAGAAAGTTCAAAGCAAAGAGAATATCTTGAAAAAAGTCAGAGGAAAAAAAATATAGAGGAATGGGAATACGAATTACAGTGGACTTCTCATCAGAAATCATGCAAGAAGAAGAGAGAGAACAAAGTATTTAAAGCATTAAAAGAAAACAAAATACCAACCTAAAATTTGATATTCAGGAGACTTTTTTCAACAAACAAAACCTAAAGGATTTCATTGCTAGCAGATCTATCCCACAAGAAATGTTAAAGAAGCTTATCAGGCAGAAGGAAAATGATATAATATTTGCAAAATACATCTGATGAAAGGCTTGTATCCAAAATAGACAAAGAACTCTTAAAATGCATCAATAAAGAAACAGACATTCAAATTTTAAAAAATAGGCAAAAGATGTGAACTGATACCTTACCAAATAAGATATACAGACAGCAAATAAGCATATAAAAGGTGCTCAACATCATATGTTATGAGGGAAATGCAAATTAAAACAATAATGAAATACCACTACAAACTTTAAATTAGAGTGGCTAACATCCACAAATACCAGTTGCTAAGTAGGATACAGAGCAACAAATATTCTCATTTACTGAATCCAAGACAGGAGGGAATGGGCATACAAGGAAGAAGGGATGGCAGGTACAGAAGGTAGATAGGACCTGGGGGGATGGAATAGCACAGACAAATTTCACCTACTAAATAGTTTGCCTGGGTCAGCCACTGTGAACCTCCAGGTTAACTTGTGAGGAAAGCGGAAGGATGTAACTTTCTGCCCCAGCGCTCTTGTGAGACTGCCACTTCTGGTTTCTTTCTTTCCCTTCTCTTCTCTGGGTTGCCATGTGATGCCTGAGCCACATGCATTACGTTCTACATCCTAAGAGCCATCCTTATAGACAGTTCTGATGTGCCCCTTTTTCTCCGTCTTTGAGAATCTTTCCTGGAAGATAAGGTCAAGTTGTATACAGAACTCTAAATGGCATGATGGGATTCTGGGGTTAAGAGGGACTAAGGAACAACTGTTAAAACATCCTTTATTCATCACAAGTGATCTCTACTGAGAAGAATGTGGTGTGCTTGATGGGCTGTTCAAGGCACAAAGTCAGGCTGTGAGAAAGCCTTTTCTCTTTTCAGGGGTGCGGCAGGTGGAGGGCTATGACAACGCCTCGGGCATGCGCTGTCTGTGATAAGCCCTTAGGGAGTGAATCAAGCGTTACAGAATTTCTTCTCTCTGACTTGTCCTCGTCCTGGTCACCCGTTATTTCCCCCTGGGTTATCTGTAGCAATGTTCTCAATGCCCTCACTGACTTCTAAAACGCTTTCAGTGTTCCCTTCCCTGAAGAGTTCTGGCACCAGGAGGCTTCACAACCCAGCCTAACCCACACTGACTTACTCGCACAGCGCCTTGACCGTTAGCCATGTGGAGCCTATGAAGAAAGTAAGGAGTCACATTGTTGGGGCTGCCACTCCCTCCTCACCCCCTTCCTGATCCCATGGCCTCTAGAGAGCCCTTGCCTTCAGCAAAGGGCCCCAACCGGAAATTCACCAGTGAGGCATCCTCGCTGCCTAAGGGGAAGATCTTAGTCTCCTGGAGGGAGAATTAGGCTTTTGTCCACTTACTCTTCTCGTAAGAGTGGTAGAAACTATAGTTGGAGAAATGGCCAGGTTTGTATCCACTTCGTGCTATTAAAACATTTTTTTATATTTGGTGTATACTGGAGATAAGGCTATCAGCTGAGACTTGCAAGAGGGACTTTATCTAGAGGGAGGCTATTTTCTGGGACTCTTTGGTTTCTCAATATGCTAGGTGCTAAGCAGAGAAGTGGAGCCTGTGAAATACAGCTTTTATAAAACAGAGGGTCAGGATACACTTGGAGGAATCCCCTGGCCCTAACTGCAGAGCCTTGGGAAAATTGAAGCCATTCTGTAATTATGGAAGCACTATATTAGTGATTTTCAACGTGTGCTCAGTACTTGCACTGGAATCCTCAGGGAGAAGTTATTTAAAATGCAGATTTCTGGGGTGCCTGGGTGGCTCAGCAGGTTAAAGCCCCTGCCTTCGGCTCAGGTCATATTCCCAGGGTCCTGGGATCAAGCCCTGTATCGGGCTCTCTGCTCAGCAGGGAGCCTGCTTCCTCCTCTCTCTCTCTCTCTCTGCCTGCTTCTCTGCCTACTTGTGATCTCTGCCTGTCAAATAAATAAGTAAAATCTTTAAAAATAAAATAAAATAAAATAAAATAAAATGCAGCTTTCTGGCTGATTCTTTGCCTCCTGAATCAGAATCTGCAGTGGGGTTTGGGGCATCTGTGTTTTAAACTAATTTCTTTAGTGATCCTTCTAAGGTTCATTAAATATTGAGTGCCCTAGGGACCATCCTCTAACATTCCTTTTAGCTTTTTTAAAATTAAAGTATGATTAACTTACAGTATTATATTAATCTCAGATATACAAAATATCAATTTGACATTTCTGTACATTACTCAGTGCTCACCAAGCTAAGTGTAGTCACCATCTGTCACCACACAACATTACAACGTTATTGACTATATTCCCTCTGCTGTACTTTTCATTTTTGTGACTTATTTATTTCATAACTGGAGGTTTGTATCTTTTAATCTATTTTGTTCATTTCCCCTACCCACCTTCCCTCTGGCAGCCCCCAGTTTGTTCTCTGTATTTTAGAGTCTGGTTTTGTTTTGTTTTGATTGTTCATTTATGTTTGTTTTTTTAGATTACACATCTAAGTGAGATCATATGGTATTTGTCTTTCTCTGTCGGACTTATGGTCTAAACTTAAAACACTCCACAGTTGTTATATTCATAAGGCTAATGCCATTTTTGGCTTAAACAGAATGGTAGGCAAAAATTCTAAGATGACTTCCAATGACCCATGCCCTTGTAAAATCTTCTCCCTTTTACCATGAGTGAGTCTTTTCACTTATTTTAACCAGTAGAGGATGGCAAAAATGATGAGATAGCACTTCCTTGGTGATGTTACATTGGATAACAAAGGTAAAGGGATTTTATGGATGTGATTAAGCCCCCGGCTGTAGCTGAGTTTAAGTTAACCCACCAGGGAGATTAATTTGGTGGGTCTGACCCTATCAGTTGAGTGCTTTAAAAATGGGTCTAGTGGTCAGGGCTAGAAGAAGCAGCACCAACATTCTCCTGTTGGCCTTAAAGAGACAAACTGATAGATTGGGGAGAGAGTTACATGGCAGGGAATGGCAGGCAGATGCTAGGAGCGGAGGACCTCTGTCTTATAATCACAAGGACCCGGATGCTGTCAAACCAGTGAGGCTGGGAGGGGAGCTTGAACCTCAGATGAAATCACAGCCCTGGCTGACACCGTGACTACGGGAGACCCTGAGCTGAAGACCCAGCTAAGCTGTGCTCAGACTCCTGACTCACTTAAGCTGCCGCGCAAGAGATTAGTGTTGTTTGCTGCTGCGAGTTTGTTAAGCAGCAGTAGAAAACTCCATACAAATGTTAGAGGATAAAATATCTTATTTCTCAAGCATTGCCAATTAGATTTCTCAGTTGAGTCTGCAGCAACCGTCTTCAGGTCAGGGTCCAGGAGCCTGATGGGGAATAGGAGAGTTTTCCAAAAGGCACATGAGTACGAAAAAGTGTGCAAGAGCCTCAATTTTCATACCCCCGGTGTCCATACATAGTCTTTTATATAACTACATATGCTCTTTTCTCAAGTTTATTGGCCTGGAAACGTGCCTGCAACTCAGGAAGTTGTGTGGATTCTTCTTTTCCATCTTTCTTTTTACATTTACCTTTCCTCCACTTTCCCCAAGGAAGTCTTATTTCTGCACATCTGAAATCCTCTCACAGGGACTGGGGCTGTGAAAATCTCTGGTGAAATGATACACATCACTATTGATGATGCCTCCATTAATCAAAACCCCATGCGCCTGCTGTGGGATTTTGGGTCTTTCTCTTTTACACATTTCTATGGAGTATACATGGTGACATTAGAAACAGGCTATTTTGGCTTCTGTGGCAATGTTCTGAACTCACATATATTGTAAGTAGGGATAGCAGAGGTGATGAAAATTTTTTCCATCCCCTACTTGACGTCTGTGACTGCAACACTTCCCAGGGGACGGCTTATGAGAGAAAAGTAAGGAGAACATACTCTATATTCTCAGCACTCCAGGATCCAGGCCAAGGAGCCGCTCCTACCTGGCGCCTGACTGTGTTCAGTCAGAGGGAAGAGAGGAACATAGATAAAGGAATGATATAAATTTTCCAACTATCAGAGAAAACTTATTTATGTATTTTTAAACTACATGACGGTGGGTCTTATAATAATAGGGTGTTTTATCTGTTTTGGGCTATTTAAAAAAGGGATGGAAAGGTTTTATATAGGAAATCAAAAATTTACAATTTACAACAATCAAAATGATGACTTTTGCATATGTTGGACATAAGATGGGAAATTTTAGTTGTCACCAAACAATTTAGAGGCGATCCATAGTTTCTCAGAATTATTATGGAGATAAGTAGTTCAAAGGGTGAAGACAATTGTTATCATTTGATTACAGGCTAAGGAATCCTGGGTTAATAATAATAATTCTGTGGCTTAAAACAGCAAAGATGGTTTGTATCTCATTAATGTTACTAGGATCTCTATTCCATGCTCTTTTGTATCCAGGATCCAGATCAAGGGGCTGCCCCTACTTGGGACATGGCTGTGCTCATAGCAAAGGGAAAAGAGGGATCATGAAAACATGGGTACATTCTTAAGGCTTTGACTTAGAAATGGCTCCATGATTTCCATCACATTTTATGGATAAAAGCAAACCACATGGCTAGCCCTAATAGTAGGGGAACAGGAAACAAAATTCTCCCATTGGAGGGATCAGCAAATATCTGAGAATAAAATCTACAGAATTATAGATACTTACAATAGGTGAAATGTGGATGGGCCCGCTGGAAAAGGAAGTGGGCGAAACAATAAAAATAAAGATGAACCTTGGTATTTTGGTATGAAAATAGAGGCACCAGAACACCAGTTAGGATACTGATAAGTGAATAGGGCTTTGTTTATTTGGATTGACTTTTTTTGTTTCTTCTTTCAAATGATTTCAGTTACAGTCATTTAAATCCTTCATGGAACAAAGTTTTTAGGCTGCTGACACATATGTGAATCAAATCCAATCAATAGTGGATTTTTTTATCAAACACTTGTGGAACTGATGTTTTCAGTTGGCAGGTATGTTTTTTTTTTTTTTAATTTTATTTATTTATTTGTTAGAAAGAGAGAGAGAGAGCACAGGCAGACAGAGAGGCAGGCAGAGGCAGAGGGAGAAGCAGGCTCCCTGCTGAGCAAGGAGCCTGATGTGGGACTCGATCCCAGAATACTGGGATCATGACCTGAGCTGAAGGCAGCCGCCCAACCAACTGAGCCACCCAGGCGTCCCGGCAGGTATGTTTCATTTGTGTCTTTCCAGAAGTACAACTTTACTATTTGCCATTGTGTGAAATGATTTGTTCATCTGTTTGGAAACAGCATGTAAGAAGATTGTCAGGGAAAATGAGACAACAAATTCTGTTTTGAAATCCTAAAAGTTTCTCAGCATAGCAAACTTCATAGAAACCTTCTGGAACTCTTGATGAGAACTTTAGGATCAGTCAGTCACCCAAGTTTTAATGCCAATCTGTACCATAAATGCTTCCAATACTCAAAGCTGTTCTGTCACTTGATATATTTTAATGTGGAATCTCACCTCCTACAACTGTATTGGGAGATTTTGCCACATGAAAATTTCATATGAAGTTCCCAAAATTATTATGTGTTTAACATATTTAAACATTTTTTTCCCTTTAATTTCAATCTGGAGTAGTAGAAAGATTGATAGATTATGGTTTAAAGAAAGTTTAGGGGGAAAAAAAAAACCATGATCATGAACCACTCTGTCTTTATTATCTCTTACTCTCAATAACCTTAATCTATAGTCATTATAACATTATGTCCTGCTTTGTATCTTGAATATAAATGACCTAGTCTCTTGGGAATCCTGTATGCAAAGTACTTTGCATTGTGCCAGCTATCCAGTAGGCACTCAGTAATCAGCTAACAAAAAGAGAAAAGCAGTCCTAACATTTTAATGAACCGAGGAAGATGGTTAGGCAACTGAATGCCACAGGGAAGAACTTAAATCTTATTTTTGAAAAGTTGATCTTTGTTCTACTGTGCAGAGCAATGGAAGTGGTGATTTAAGAGAGCTGATTTGGCTAGTGAGTCCAATCAGAAAGGTGATGTGGGCAGCAGGATTCAGAGGAACAATTGGGTTGGATGTTCTTCTCTGAAAGTCCCTGAGAACTTTTCCTGGTGGCCGGGGTGTGATTTTGCAGTATTGTGTTTCATCCTGGAAATTTTGCACATGAAACTAGAATCAGGAACATTTTACTTGTTCTGTTTTATAAAGGTAGTCAAATAATTGTGTCTGTTAACCATCTTCTACTTCTTTTATTTATGTTTGTTTTTTATTATTATGTTCAGTTAGCCAACATATATCACATCCTTAGTTTTTGAGAGCGTTCAACAATTCATTAGTTGCGTGTAACACCCCAGTGATCATAGCATCTTCTACTTCTTAAAATTCTCCCCTTGTGCTTTTGATTCCAAGATCAAAGTAATGGAATTGGACCAAGAAACCAGGCCTGACTACACATCTAGGCTTTTCTTTACTCAACTATGATTGTTGTATTAATGAAAGGTAATCAAAATCTCATTTTTGAAGGCTTGTCTCCATATTAAACACAATTCCTACAATATTGAATCATCTACTACTAGGACATTCCTAGAAGATTCTTGGAGTCAGTTATTTGTCCTATTTTGCCCATTAGTAAGTATAACCTAATTGTATATAACTTTCCATCTAAATTAAACTTCAAAGACTATTAACTGCTCATGTTTCCAGGATTAGTAGGTTTGGTTAAGGACTCTGACGCTATTCTGAAAACAAAATGGGCTCTTTCTCTTTTTCTAAAAGGTGATCACTTTAGTCCTTCCAAGGTCAATATTTCCTTCTTGAAGCAGTTTGAATACAAGTAAGTTTGTAAGTGTTTGCCTTAAAATGTTAACATAGCACCGTTTAAAGGGGACGGTATAAATTTGAGAAGTAGAAAGAGAATACTCAATTTCTTTTGAAATTTTTTTGATGGCTATCATCCAAATTTTCCCAATTTAAACCTAATAGCTATTGAATTGTGTCCCAGTGTCCTCAGTAGGGGGGAGGTAGAAAGAAGCAATGTTTGATTAGATTGTACCTGCATGACCCAGCACTTGCCATTAAACCAGTGAAGCATCAGCCAAACCAGTTTGGCATCTTGAGGGCAAAAACAACTCCTTGATTAACCAAATTTTTCACTTTTTAAACTGGGTGGGCTTTCTTGTTGCATGGATATAGTATCAGATAAAACCCCAAATTAGAGATTTTCTGCAAACCATTGGAAGGAAGCATTTACAACGTTTATCAAGGGAGCTATTGTTGGGCCTACTTGGAAGCCGCTGAGCTGTGTGGAGAAGGCACAATCAGCTTTGGCTCCTCTCAGTTTAACTTAGAGCTCCCCCTCTCTCTACTCTTGGTGACCCAGCTCCAGGTACCAAGCCCATCTGGTGTGCAGACACCTATACAGTGTTGCATTCCTACAGGGGTATCTGTTCTGTGATCCTACCTGACATAGTAACTAATAATGACTGCCAGCTCTCAGCTTCCAGGGGCCAAATGAGTTCTAATGAGAGATTACAAGGAATAGCATCTCTAATGATTATATTTCAAACAGACGGTGGGGACGGTGGGTGAAATTTGGGAGGTTAGGGAGTTCTCAAATCTTATCTCAAGATATCCGTGTTGTTTTGGAGGCTGTTCCATGCAATGAACACAGTTGATCAAAAACAGAGTTAAGGTCTGACAGTGAGGATTTTCGTCCAGTTCTTCATCCGGACTCCCATGATTGTGCCTCTCTGATTTGCAAGCACTGAGGGTGCATTTTGAGAATTTGCTACCTATAAATGACAAGCTGGGGAAAGGAAGGATGAGGATATACAACCACAGATATTAAGTGAGAACAAATATATCCTAAACACTGAACTAGGTATGCAGGTGAGCAAAAAAATGAGGGTCTCTGTCCTCCTGTTACTTGATAGGATAGTGGTGGGGGCTAGAAAGTGATCAAACATGTGCATAGATATGATGAATTGCAATAAATACTGCGAGGGAAAATAAAAGGATGTTTTTGCCCGGGGGAGGATTATCTCACTGTTTAAGTTCACAGACTCTGGAGCCCAGTATCTGGATTTAAATCCCAGTTCAGCTCTGGGGTTTGGGGCACATTACTTAAACCTTCACTTTCTTCATCCGGAAAATGGGGATACCAATAGTATCTACTTTATGAGTTGTTGTGAGGATTAAATGGATTGGTATATGCAAGGTGGTTAGAACATACTGGCACAATATAACTGGAGGAGATTGTGCTGAGTGGAACAAGTCAAGTGGAGAGTCAGTTATCATTTTATTTCACTTACTTGGAATAACACAGAGGACATTAGGAGAAGGAAAGGGAAAGTGAATTGGGAGAAATCAGAGAGAGAAATGAACCATGAGAGACTGTGGACTCTGAGAAACAAACTGAGGGTTTTGGAGGCGAGGCGATGGGGAGGGGGCAATGCATGAGCCTGGTGGTGGGTATTAAGGAGGCACGTATTACGTGGAGCACTGGGTGTGGTGCATAAACAGTGAATGTTGGAACACTGAAAAAATAAAATTAAATTAAAAAAAACCATACTGGCACAAAGCAGACCTTTAGCTGTTATTATTAATTTGGGGGGTCAGGAGAGAGCCTCCCCGAGAAAATGCCACCTGAGAGTGATCTAGAGGAAGCTCCATGAAAAGGGTTAGGAAGCAGGTTCCAGGCAGAAGGAAAAGCTTCTGGGATAAGAGGGAGCACAATTTATTTGAGAAACAGAAGAAAGAGCCCATCTGGAGTATGTCAAGTGTCCAGAGGTGGTGATGAGGCTCCAGAGGACAGAGATCAGATGATATTGAGATTTGCAGAACATTCGAAAGATTCTAGATTTTTTTTTTCCTAAGTGCAATGGGAAGCCATAGATGTGTTTTCAACTGAAAAATGACATGAGACAATATAATATGCACTTTAAAAAAGAATATTCTTCCTGCCCTGTGGAGAACGGACAGGAAAGCTGGGGTGAGGAAGCCATTTGGGGGGCTTAGTCTAGTCAGGGTTATCTAGAGAGACAGAAGCAATAGAATATGAATATCTGGGGTGCCTGGGTGGCTCAGTCGTTAAGCCTCTGCCTTCCATGCAGGTCATGATCCCAGGGTCCTGGGATCGAGCCCCGCGTCAGGCTCCCTGCTCAGCAGGAAGCCTGATTGCAGGAAGCCTGATTCTCCCTCTCCCACTCCCCCTGCTTGTGTTTCCTCTCTCATTCTCTCTCTCTCTTTGTCAAATAAATAAACGAAATATTTTTTAAAAAAGGATATGAGTATCTATCTGGGCACACACACACAGATTTATTTTTAGGAATAGCACATAACCATGTGGGCTAGCGAGTCTGAATCTTGCAGGGCCGGCCAGCATGTTGGAAATTCCTTCAGGACTTGATGTTGCAGTGAGTCCAGATTCCTTCCTCTCTGGGGACTTCAGCCTTTTCTCTGAAGGCCTTCGTCTGATTGGAGAGGCCCACCTGCCCTGTGGAGGGTAACCTGCTTTAGGCAAAGTCTGGTGATTTAAATCCTAATTACATATAAAAAATATCTTCACAGCAATATTTAGACCAGTATCTGATCAAACATCTGGGCATTATAACCTACTAAGCTGACACATAAGATTAACCATCACAGGAGCTATTTCCACGGTCCAGTGAGAAATCATGGTGAACTAGGTGGGGGCAGCTGTGGGGATCAGGAGGGCTGGTCAAAGTCAATATTAGTATAAAGACAGAATGAACACAAGTTGGTGTTGCTTGATGTGGCCTGGGATAAAAATCAGGAGGAATCAAGAACATCCCCTTGATTTCTGGCTTTGGCAAAAATTCAAGCAAACAAACCACAGTCCTACCTCAACCATCTAGTCAAATGCATGGGGGAGGGGAGAGAATAAGTACCAGGGATGAGAGTGGGAAAAGGTGGAAAGAGGCAGAGTGAGGAAGACCCAGTGGTGGGCATCTTTCCCGTGCAGAGGCCCTGCCTGGGGATGGAGTTCGGGTTGAGGAGCTCAGCACAGTGGCACTGGCTTTGGGAAGCATGCATTTCGCTTGGGAGCTGCCATAGCTAGCAGGGGACTGTGGCATGCATGAGAAAGGTTGGTTACCCTTTACAACAGTGCCCTTGCTTCCTAGAAAGTGTACTCCAATGGAAGTTATATACTTATAGGAAAGACTGGCTCATCCCAGTGGGAACCAAAGTGGGAATACGGAGAGAGGATAATATTTTATTTCTACAAAAGTTGGGAGAAATTGTTCCCAAAAGGAGACAGTGTTAGCCACGTTGAGTGAAGCTGAGAGATCCAGCATGGAAAAGTGCTCATCTAATTTGGTTGTGTGGACATCTCAGGTACCCTTAGAAGAGTAGTTTTGCCATTGGTCCCATTTTGCAGATGAACAAATTGAGATTAGAAGATAGATTAACTAGTCTTGGTGCCAGCTGGCAGCTTGGTTTATCTTCCTTAAAAGGCCATGCTCTTAATTTCTGTACATGTTTCCTTCCTTCAGGAATGTGCACAGTGTGGGGTCTTGCTGCCTTTGCCCGGATTTTATGTTCTTTTTCTGATGTGGCTGGTGGAGAGTGGTGCTCTGAGTCTGGATGTTAGCCCAGATCTAAACTGGATCTTCTGAAAACACTTCAAAGTTCTAATACTGAAGACTCTTTCGTCAAACTCATAAAATTTTCTTGAAGGCTTATGGCAGGTAAATTGTCTGTTCATTGTACCAACTCTTCAAATCCTTCTTGGTTAAGAGATCCACGCAATTAAAGCAAATGTGTTAAAACATTTCTACTTACTCAGTCTTAACAACAAAATTTCACCCCAAACCAAGAACAACCACTTACCCATATTGAAGAGCTAATTTAGTTTCAGCTCAGCAATTCTGAAATAAGGACTTGAATAATAAAATTTAAATTATAGTAGCTCCTTTTTAGAAGTTTCTGTGTATATATTTATAACTTTATAATATATGCTGTTATAGTTGATTTAATAGTCTGTTATTTCCAACTGACATTAAATTGATTCTGTTTCTTTGACTTCTGGATTCATACGTGTCAGTGACCCTTTGCTCATGTTTCATGCTCTTTCCTTTATACACGGAGTGAAGGGAGTGGCCTTCCGTCTAATTTGTAGCTATGGCGATGATGTCTTTTTAAACCCCAGAATATATTTAGGAAGATGTACATGTAAATCATAGTCATATCTGAGGGGAAGAAAACACTAATAAGAACAAAGAACAAAGTAGTTGGTGGTTGAAATGCAAAAGGCAGACTAATGTGGGGGAGAGATCAGAAAGTTCTTTATTAGTACTTCTATAGGATCACAACCAAACGGTTTGGATCATCTTTGGTTGAACCTTGAAACCTGTCTGTTTTATTTGTCACCCTCTGTGCCTCACCTTTTTGTGCTTTTCTCTGCTCAGAATAGTTTTTTGGGGGTGGATTCAGGTAATAGTTTCCTTCTAAACTGGATTTCTGAACTTAGTTTTTCCTTTGACTTATACCTGCTGGTTTGGGACAGCCTTACCTTGACGAAAATCTTTGCTGTTGGTTGAGGAAGCAGTGAGTGGTTTTGCCACGTGCAGCAAAGTGACATGGGTCACTTTTCATTTGTCTGTCATACCTGTGGTGACTGAGCATAATAGTTTCACTTTTGACTGCTGGACAGAAGATTCCTAGTTTTCACATTGGAGTGAATCCTCAGCGGAGTGTGTGTATGGCTGAAGGGTTGTGAGCCCCAGGACAGCTTGTTCTCCTGTCTTTTCCCCTCTACCCGACTCATAAGGAAGACTCCTCATCCCCCTGCATGCCTCTCTGGGGAGTTCTGGATGGATTCATGTTACCCTGTGTATCTGATTAGATTGGAAAACCCCAATAACCACAAAACCTTATCAATAATAAGCTTACCTTTTCATATCAAAAGCATTGGGTTTATAACATTTCCCCATTTCATGCCTGATAGTTTTGCTGAATGACCTTAAATGATCCCAAGCACTGGTGAGGGCATGCTAATAGTCCCATGTGACTTTACCTATTTCCACATTTCAAAAACAGCACCCATCATATGTCTCTCCTGGTTCTTTTGGGAAACTACATAAGGAGCACATCAGTCAGGAGATAGAAACCATACAACTTACATTGTTGTTGTTTTTTTAAGATTTTGTTTATTTATTTTACAGAGAGAGATCACAAGTAGGCAGAGAGGTAGACAGAGAGAGAGGAGGAAGCAGGCTCCCTGCTGAGCAGAGAGCCCGATGTGGGGCTCGATCCCAGGACCCTGGGATCATGACCTGAGCCGAAGGCAGAGGCTTTAACCCATTGAGCCATCCAGGTGCCCCCAACTTACATTGTTTTAAAAGAGGGAATTTAATATAGGGAATGGTTAATGAGGTAAATGAAAGACAAACTATGTTATCAGAGAAGTGTCATGGAACAAGGAGAAGGGGGGTAATTATTGAAACTTAGAACTATGGAAGAGGGGTGCCTGGGTAGCTCAGTCAGTTAAGCATCTGCCTTCGGCTCAGGTCATGATCCCGGAATCCTGGGATCAAGTCCTGCGTTGGGTTCCCTGCTTGGAGGGGAGTCTGCTTCTCCCCCTTCCCCTGCCCCCTCCACCCCACTCGTGCTCTCTCTCTCTCTCAAATAAATAAAATCCTTAGGAAAAAAAAAAAAAAGAACTGTGGAAGAGATGAGCCATAGAGAGAACATTCAGAATCCTGAAAAGGAGCCACTGCCTCATTGAGCCTGGTGTCTCTGAGCTTGGAGAAGGTGCCTTGACTTCTAAGGCAAGGACACTGGCTAGTGGGTGCTGACAGCTCTGGGCATTAATGCAGCTGGATCCGCAAGAGGTGGGTCCACTTGCTGCTGTGGGGGGAGCTGCTGCTGGGGCAGAGAAGCCATGCCTGGGTGACACAGGAAGCAAGCAGAAAATGCAGAAGAAACAAACAGGAAGGAGAAAATCCCTTCTCCCTCCTCTAGCTTAGCCATCTCCCTCTCACCTTGGTACTGTCAAGACCTGACCAAGAGGAGCAGGCAAGGGAGAAAATGGCGGCATCCCACCTCAGCATCACACAGCCCAGTGTGCAAGGGTGGGTTTGGAGTTGAGAGGCAACAGCCTGGTGTCTGGCATGTTGAGCTATTGTTGTGCAAATCCTTTCACTTGTGAAGGACTTCTGTTCGAGTTCTGTGCTTTGAAAGCAATAAGCATGCCACACATGAAGAATGAGTGTGACCAAGGTATTTTTTCACTTTTAAGACATGCCTATAAAATGCTCAATAGATGTGCATTTTTTAAAAAGTGGGAGTGTTTTGCTGAACACAAGCAGTTCTGTTTGCAGGCAATTTATGTCAGGACTATATTAGTTTATGTGGTGGTTTTAAAATACGTCCATGAATTCTTCAACATTCCTCCTTTCAAGAGGTGCTGCCTAATTCCCCTGGTGTCCTAGCTCACCTTACTCTTGCATGTGGGTGGATTTAATTATTGGTTAAGGAATTAACAAGGAATGTTCCAGAAATGATGAGTGTGACTCCTGAACATGGCTGTTCCATCTTATTCTCTTGGATGGTCTCAGGGGGTAGCTCATCACTGTGAGGTAAGAACCCTCATGGTGACTGAGGAGAGGCTCTGGCTCTTGTGCAGAGAATCTGAGACTTCTGGCCACTATCAGCACCAGCTGCCAGGTAAGTGTGCGTGAGCCAACTGGGAAGCAGGTCCTATACCTCCATGGAAACATTTAGAAAAAGCTTTAGCTGCCATTTTGACTGCAACTCACAAGAGACTCTGAGACAGAAACACCTGTTTAAGCTATTTCTAAATACTGAAGCTGAGACATCTTATTGTTTAAAATCACTAAGTTTTTTTTTAAACATTTTTTTAATTTATTTTCAGCATAACAGTATTCATTGTTTTTGTACCACACCCAGTGCTCCATGCAATCCGTGCCCTCTCTAATACCCACCACCTGGTTCCCACAACATCCCACCCCCCCACCTCTTCGAACCCTTCAGATTGTTTTTCAGAGTCCATAGTCTCTCATTGTTCACCTCCCCTTCCAATTTCCCCCAACTCCCTTCTCCTCTCCATCTCCCCATGTCCTCCATGCTATTTGTTATGCTCCACAAATAAGTGAAACCATATGATAATTGACTCTCTCTGCTTGACTTATTTCACTCAGCATAATCTCTTCCAGTCCCGTCCATGTTGCTACAAAAGTTGGGTATTCATCCTTTCTGATGGAGGCATAATACTCCATAGTGTACATGGACCACATCTTCCTTATCCATTCGTCCATTGAAGGGCATCTTGGTTCTTTCCGCAGTTTGGCGACCGTGGCCATTGCTGCTATAAACATTGGGGTACAGATGGCCCTTCTTTTCACTACATCTGTATCTTTGGGGTAAATACCCAGTAGTGCAATTGCAGGGTCATAGGGAAGTTCTATTTTTAATTTCTTGAGGAATCTCCACACTGTTCTCCAAAGTGGCTGCACCAACTTGCATTCCCACCAACAGTGTAAGAGGGTTCCCCTTTCTCCACATCCCCTCCAACACATGTTTTTTCCTGTCTTGCTAATTTTGGCCATTCTAACTGGTGTAAGGTGGTATCTCAATGTGGTTTTAATTTGAATCTCCCTGATGGCTAGTGATGATGAACATTTTTTCATGTGTCTGATAGCCATTTGTATGTCTTCATTGGAGAAGTGTCTGTTCATATCTTCTGCCCATTTTTTTATATGATTATCTGTAAAACCACTAAGTTTTGAGGTAATACGTTATGCAGCCATAGATCACTAATACACTTTGGCTTTTGGAAAACAATGGAAATGATCAATGCTTTAAAAAGATTCGCAGTCCCAAGGCACCTGGGTGGCTCAGTTGGTTTAGCATCTACCTTTGGCTCAGGTCACGATCCCAGGGTCCTGGGATTGAGCCCCACGTCGGGCTCCTTGCTCAGTGGAGAGCCTGCTTCTCCCTCTCCTCCTGCCCCCCTCTCTTGCTCTCTTTCTCACTTGATCTCACTCTATCTCAAATTAATAAATAAACTCTTAAAAGAAAAGATTCACAGTCCTCATTTGGGTGATCATTCTTATTCAGGAGGTCTGCTTCATAGGACCGTGTCTTTTCCAGGGAGTCCCCTGTAAGTCCAGCACTGCCATGTATGTTTAGAAGTAAGTGTGTGAGTTCCACACCAAACTGTCCAGCACTAGTAGTTAGCATAAGGGAAAAAGAAGTATTTTCCAAGTGAAGCCATATGTTGTTGCTATCACATGGTCATCACCGTCATTATTAAACATTCAGCAGCAGGTAATATTAGAAGTGTCCATTTAAATGTGAGAAATCAGCCACAGGCTCCGAAAAGGCAATTTGCCCAGACCCTTAATTATTTATTTTAAAAATAATTAGTTTCCTCTTGTCTTAAGTCCTTAATATTTGCAAGGGTGGACAGTGCTTGCATTTGGATATGTAGCCAGCATTCCACGGGAACAGATACCGTGTATCAAGGCAACGGCACTTCCTTTGTCAGCATTCCGTTGACAATGCTGCTGTCAATTCAGCCATTAGCTTCGTTTTGCAAACTGATTCTCTTTATAGTTACCCATATTGGATGACAGAGTTTTGAAAGGGAAGAAGTGGAAGAAAGAAGTATGCCTGCTGAGATAATTGCACTCATCCGTCTCTGCAGGATATAAACTATCTCCTTTATCCATTCATTCTTCTAAGCGTGCTATTTCTAAGTGCAGTTCAGCTAAGAACTCAAATGTTAAAAAGCCCAGATAACATTTCCAGAGCAATACATTGCCCAGCTTTTGAGGTAGTATAGACAAGGAGACTGATGGCCGGTGGGCTGATCATATACCCCAGAGAAGCGTATAGTCATGCCTCAAAGTGATTCCTCTTGGGAAGTCCGTGTTGGGTTTGTCAACCATGGTTCCTTCACCAAATGCTTGTGTTCCACGCAGATAGAGGGGAACAAGGATGTGTTTTCTTCTTTCTCATCCTCAAGTTTGGGTGGCATTTGGTTTGCTATTTGAGTAGGAATATTAGCTCCCCTTATAGATGGGAATGTCAGGAGATAAGAATTCGTGCTCTTTGAAGTTCATCCTTAGGAAGAAATCTTGATGTTAATGTTTTGAGATGCAACTCCTCCTTTCTATTATAGGGGTTTTGTTAGATGGTAACATGGACAGTTCGTTTCAGTTTAATACAATATAAGGATAGGAAGGAGGCAGGAGGGGACGGTGCTCATGGGAGAGGAAAAAGAGGCAAGGAGAGAAAGGCAGAAATTAGAGATTTCGAATTGCAAATCTGCAGTTAAAAGGAACAGCTATGGAAGTAGCAATTTCTGTGTGTTT
Organism: Enhydra lutris kenyoni; assembly: GCF_002288905.1. Taxonomy (NCBI): domain Eukaryota; kingdom Metazoa; phylum Chordata; class Mammalia; order Carnivora; family Mustelidae; genus Enhydra; species Enhydra lutris. Next base: position 4,191,727 of record NW_019154099.1, read on the forward strand.
TCAAGGGCTTTTCAAGGGTTTTCTGCAGTGAACAGACGTGTGTGGAGCCCTCCCCCACCGTTCTGCCCGCCATCATCCCTGAGTCTTCCCCCTACTGTGATCCTCAACAACCTCCTCCCATCTCCTGGCCTTCTTCCCTGCCTTCCATTTTGGAAATACCAGTGAGAAGTCTGATTATATGCCCAGGCTAGCATGAAAATAAGGGAAGTTTTCTTTATGAAAATAAAAAAAAATAATAGAAATAAAGCAGCCTGTGATTGTTGGGCAGGAGTTCCCTGCTCAGGGCAGGGCCAGACTCCCTCCATTCTCATGATGCCTCTGCAGCTTCTGTTCCAAGAGACCCCACAGACCTGGCCTCCTGGGAAGGGAGGGGTTGGAGATACCAGAAGATGATTAGAAAAGTGAGGAGTCTTGAATAGTTTCTCTACTATAAATATGGTTAATATGATGCTTAAAATGCTTTTCTCCAAAAAGACTGGACTTCAGAGGGACAGTTTCTGTGAGATAAGCAGGAGAGATGTCTGAGACCGGGGGCTATGGGCTACTAGGGAAGTATTTTTATTTAAATGATGATGGCAGTAATACCATTTGGGTTAGTTAGAGGGTAGAGGTAGAGGGTAAGTTAGAAGGATTTCATACCGTCAGGGAAGGAGCTGAGCATTTCATCAGCCTGAATATATTTGTCTAATTAAAAAATCGTTTTGGAAATAAGACTTTATATTTCAGGGTTTGTCTTATATCCAGGCCAGTAAGATTTAGTCTTTAATGATGGCTCTACTGTGAGTTCTGGAAATACTTTTTGAGTATGGATCTGTACTAATTTGCAAGGGATTGCTAGATAATTCTTCCAACTGGCATCTAGCTTCCCTGAGGCATTTCCAACTTCAGAGCCACTATTTCTCTTTTTCAGTGACTAGATGTGTTTGGTATTGCAGCGGTATTGTAATTGCCAAGACACTAGCCTTCCTTCCAACTACTCAAATGGGTAGTAAGCTATAGAAGCCCTTGTCTTGTGTTATTCTGTTTTTACTGGAATTGAAGCATTAAAATTCACTTCTGAGACTTCCTCACATGCACACTATAGTGAATAATTTTGGAAATATTTTCACCATTTTTTTATTAAAATGGAATATACATTATCATAACCACGTAGAAGTTAGAATAAGCCCTGGTAAACAGATGTATATGTTCCTGAATTTATTATCTTGGGTTCCAAGTACCTTGTGGAAAATATCTATTCTGATAGACACTTCTAATATTCTCCCAAATCCAGTGCTTCTCTCTTTCCAGACACATGGGAGAATTGTACTTTCCCGCTGCCTTGCAGTTGGGTAAGTAGTTTCTGCCATTGAATTGTGAGCCGAAGAAACATGTGCCACATTGTGCACGTGGGTGGCTCAGTGGGTTAAACCTCTGCCTTCGGCTCAGGTCATGATCTCAGGGTCCTGGGATCGAGTCCCCGGTTGAGCTCTCTGCTGGGTGGGGAGCCTGCTTCCCGCTCTTTCTCTGCCTGCCTCTCTGCCTACCTGTGATCTCTCTCTGTCAGATAAATAAATAAAAATCTTTGAAAAAAAAAAAAAAAGAAAGAAACATGTATCACTTCAGGCTACAGCATTTACGTGCTGGTGTGTGACCCTCTAGCCCCACCTACTCCTTCTGGGGGAGAGCCCTGAAGAGTCATGGAGAAATGGTGGCATCTCTCCATGTAATGCCCACAGGGAGCAAAACTGATCTCCCAATCTTTACTGGGCATACAGTAGGAGCGACAAATAAACTTTTGTATTTTTAAGTTACTGAAATTTCTGGGATTCTTTGTTAGTTCAACCTCACCTATTCTAACAACCATATGCGTCTTCACTAACATACACAGATGATGGCCTGTGGACAAATCTGGCATGCTGCGTATCTTTAAATTTTTTTTAAATTTTCTGTTTTTTTTTAACATCTTAATTTTTTATTTTTCATGTTCGAAGATTCATTGTTTATGCACCACACCTAGTGCTCCATGCAATACGTGCCTTCCTTAGTACCCACCACCAGGCTCACCCATCCTCCCACCCACCTCCCACCAAAACCCTCAGTTTGTTTCCCAGAGTCCACAGTCTCTCGGCTGTCGTCTCCCCCTCTGATTTCTGCCAATTCACGTTTCCTTTCCTTCTCCTAATGTCCTCCATGTTATTCCTTATGCTCCACAAGTGAGTGAAACCATGTGATAATTGACTTTCTCTGCTTGACTTATCTCACTCAGCATAATCTCCTCCAGTCCCATCCATGTTGATGCAAAAGTTGGGTATTCATCCTTTCTGATGGAGGCTTAATATTCCATTGTATATATGGACCATATCTTCTTTATCCATTCATCTGTTGAAGGGCATCTCGGCTTGTGGTAAATATCAATCTAACATAAATCTTACCAATTCCAGCATGTTTACAATTCAGTGGCATTAAGTCCATTCCCATTTTCCTGCAGCCATCACTATCATCCATCTTAAGAACACTTTCATCTTCCTAATCAGAAAATTGGTACCTGTTCAACAATAACTTCCATTCCTCCCTCCCTGCAGCTCTGCGTAATCACTATTCTACTTTCCATCTCTACGAATTTGCTTTTTCTAGGTACCTCATATAAGTGGATAACACAATAGTTATCCTTTTGTACCTAGCTTATTTCACTTAACATAACATCCTTAAAGTTCCTCCATGTTGTAGCATGTAGAAATCTCCTTCCTTTTTTAAAAACTGAATAATATTCTATTGTGTGCATATAATACATTTGTTTACTTGGGTTGTTCCCACCTCTCTTGGCTATTGTGAATAATGCTGCTATGAATATTGGTGCAAAAATACCTGTTTGCATCCTTACTTCAGTTTTTGGGGGGTATATACCCAGAAGGAGAATTGCTCATATGATGATTCTATGTTTAACTTTTTTTGAGGAAGCACCATACCGTTTTCCACAGTGGCTTCATAATTTTACGTTCCCATGAGCAATGCATGGAGGTTTGCCACGTCTTTGCCAATATTCATTATTTTCCATTCTATTTTCAATGAATTTTTTAAATAGTAACCATCCTAACACGTGTGAAGTGGTATCTTGTGGCTTTGATTTGCATTTTCCTAATGATTACTTTTGTTGAACATTTTTTTTATGGCTCTTGGTGTATTTCTTTTGGAGAAATGTTTATTCAAGTCCTTTGCCCATTTTTGGATCAGGTTGTTTATGTTTCTGTTGAGTTGTTGCTGCCTGTTTTTGTAAATACAGTGTTTTTGGAACACAGCCATTCATTTATATATTTTTATAGGTGCCATTGTACTATAACAACAGAGTTGAGTAGTTGTGATGGTAGCTGAGTAGCCCACGAAACTTAAAACATTTACTGTGTGACCTTTTACAGAAAAATATTGCCAAGTGTAGAACATCAGAGCTTCTATTTCCACTTTCCCCAGGAAACCTGGCAAGTGTACTCTCCTTGTCACTCCTTTTTCATCCTCCCCACCCTTGACATCAAGACGTGAAACTTACTCCATTGGTTGAAGCTGTGAAGGGAGATAAAGTTTGGGAGTTGGGAAGGAGAACAGATATAGAAAGGACAATATTTCAAGGTCATGAGGTGAAAACATGAAAGGGACTCCATAATGCTTATTTTTTATATTAATATTTATTCATTACCTTTAATGTACTAGGGTGCTGCTAGATACTTTTCATGCATAATAGCATTTAGTTGTTAGAACATATCTCTGAGATAGATGTTCTTATTAACCTTATTTTAAAAACAAGGGCATTGAGGGATTTTTGCCCAAAGTTACATTGTAAGTGACTGAGTCAGGATTTGAACTCAGCCCAGTCTAGCTCTAGCATCTCAGTCTAGCCTCTCCTTCACTATGCTGAGCAGAAACAAGGTACATGTGGAAAAAGGGAGCCAACTAAGTAGGTTGGAGAAGGGGCTGTGTTCTGGAAAGTGGAGGTAGGGAAGGTAAACGTTATGTAGATTTAAACTGAATTTCAGGTGGCCTCAAGTGCCAGACTGTGGATTTTGGACTTATTGTGAGAACTTCGGGCAGCTTACGTGACAGAAATCAATCTGGAGTTGTGAAGAGTTGGAGCCATGAGGTGAGGTAAGGCAGAGGGAAGGCTTGCCAGGCCATTGTAGTATAATCTAGCACAATGAATACGGCTTCAACTACGATGCTATAAATTTTTAAGTGGATAATAAAAAGTCATAAATCTGTTTTCTTAGAGTAATGACCCTTAAAGGTATTTCTAGGCTAATTTCAGAGGAGAATATAGGTCGCCCCTCTCCTCTCTGTCCTTGGCTGGAGTTTTCATCTACCATGGAGAATGCTGAGAGAGATGCCATAATAAAATTGGGAAATGGAACATAGTGTGGCCCTGAAGCACCTTTGCCTCTGACTGTAGTCATCTGTGCCTTTCTTAAGGCTTGTGGGGACTTTCTTAATTCATGCAACAACTGAGAACTTTAATTTGATCTCCTTTTAGTTACTAATAAATTACAATCTTACTTTATTCTATATGATAGATAGGACTCTGTCATATTTCTGTTAGTTTTGCCAGATAAACAGAAGAGGTCTTAATTTATTCTGAGGGGGTCTATAGCAGGAATAAGTCAAACTGTTGTTACCACAAATGTACATTTGGGAATTGGAGGACTGTCTATGTTCAGAGAGCTTCTGGTGTTATGAAAGGTTCAGGAACAAGGTAAACATTTAAAGGAAGTTTAATGAAGAACCTATAATAATTGTACCTAGCTTTGGCTTTATCAGGATTTGGTTTAAAATATAATATTCACAACACAGTCAGTTCTCATGATTCATAATAGTTATATTCCATAAAGTGTCTATGAACACAGAGTTAGCAAATAATGAACCATTGCTGTTGGAGAATTGGAGAATAAGTTCCTATGAGCCTCTGGACACAATATTTTCATTAACAAATCAATACATAAACTTGTGGTATGTGTGTGTCTGTTTAAAGGCATCATATTTAAAACAGATGGTTGATTCCTGAACATTGAACTATGGCCGGCATTGTAACTCATGCCTGAACGAAGCTTCTCTAACACACGTTTTCTGCATAAGGCACATCATAGCCTTCTGTGCTTAGGAACACTAGACAGTGCTTCAGCACCCCAATGACCGGGAGCCCTTTTCACCCCAAAATGTGCAAGTATGACACTAACTACACCACAGAAAGGACACTATTTCCAGTATGGGAGCTGGAATAAGAAGGTGGAGCACCAGCTTGTTTGACCTTGGCTGGGAACAGGTGCATCAAGTGATTTGAAGTTTTGCCATTCTGCACATTTTCCTAAATGATCACAAAAGCTCCACAAATATTGATTTTTGGGGTTACAAGTAAATTTTACCAAGTAGGTCAATTTGTAACCATGGAATCCACGAATAATGAAGATCGATTATACGTGATCAGTGAATGACATTATTTTTATAACCAAAGTTCAGTTTCGTTAATTATGTGCTAACCCATGCTTAGTTAAGCCCTGTCTAGGGAAATCCTTGATCCCACACAGTTCTGCTCTGATTTGCAGGGAGAAAGATAGGGAGGTAGCAACAGCTGGACCAGGTGCTTGCAAATCTAAACCCTGCATGACAGAGAAGACTCTTTCACCAGCGCAGGTATGCAAACAGCTGCAGAGTGACGACCAACCCACATGCTCACCCTAGCTAGTGAGAACTCACAACAATTTCCTTCTGCCTCTTGCACATCACTTACAAGTTAGGGCATGTGAATGAAGCACAGAGTGTTTTAATCTTGGGAAAGGACTTCTGCCCCAGGAGAGTCAAAAACAACAAGGAATTGCCAAAGCTAAACTTGCATGTCTCCCAAGACAGGAGTATCCATCAAACAGCAAAGGAAGATGGTGTTTGATGAAGCCAGGGAATTAAACCCAGGCACAGAGAGGCCAGGAAGTATAATCTGGGTCCTGTTTACAAGTCTCGGTGAATTAAATTCATAGGTGAAAGCCATGATTCAGCTGGTTAATTATAAAGTTTGATTCAACTCTGAAAGCTATCCAAACTGCCTCCATTTGAACAGTGAGATCATTGGGGTCATTTCAAACTTTGGAAGTAACTGTTGAACGAGGAACTCAGTCCCCAAAACTCTTAGGTCCAAGATGTCCTGGTGCTAGCTCATTGTCTTGTCCAGCAACATGGAGAGAATTCCAGGTCTCACCTCAGACCTCCTGCACTCCCCTGGCACCCAGGGGCTAATAGCAGTTGTGACTCCCCTACCTACCCCCACTCTTCCCAGTTCAGACCTGTCCTCTGTTGCAGGCCCTGTGCTTCCAGACCATTGGGAGGCAGCCTCTTCACTGCTGGGTCCCTGCAGGGAAGGCCCAGACTCCTCGGGCGTTATCCTCGTCCTTTTCCATGCTGCCTTAAATCTTGAGTAAAGTTCAGTAGCACATCCTATCATTAGAAGTTCTGGAGAATTAGAAGTGACAGCAGAAAACAAGGCAGGAAGTACTTCCACAGAAGCAGCAACTAATTTGAGGTACAGTGGATAGGACCTGGAGCGTGGTGAGCAAGATAGGGGCATTTGGTGTTGGAGCTAAAGGATCCTCTTGGGGTATTAGAATGTTTATGCCCAGTGCAATAATTGGTACCCATAATGGCAGTTCCGCCATTCTGAACGTGTCAAATTATGTTCGGATACACTACCAAAAAGACATAGAAGTAAAAGATTTTAGTAAAGATGGTCATAAGAATGGTGAAAATACAGTAAGCCTTGGCACTTTTGGAGAAAGCTTATCTGCATAATTCAGTTCTCTGCAACACTTTATTTCTGGAAGATGCTAAGGTAAACGAGACTTAATCAGTTTTGGATGAATTGCTTGGCTCACAGCCTTCCTGGTGCATACATATTTCTATTCTAGGTAGAAAGAATGAAAACAAAGTTTTTCCAGTGAGAGAACCAGCATGAAGGAGCATTGCAGAGTCTCTTAGTTAGTGCCTCAATAGCCAGGTCCCACCATTTTCTTCCAGGATGGCACTGCTGAGGCCACCATCCCAGAAAATGTCAAATTTCTGGTCTCCCTTGCAGCTAAGGGTGGGCATGTGACTGACATATGGCTAATAAGATGCAAGGGAAAGTCAGCTGGGAAGCTTCTGGAAAAAGGATTCCTCCTGGATTTAAAAACAAAAATTGAACAATACGGAGACATATCGGGAAAGTTCTCTGACAGCCCAGGTGCCTCCAGCCCCCTCCTCTCTTGCCTTTGCACTGAGTTGTGATTAAGTCCCCTATAGCCCTCTTGCTATCACAAAGGGACTTACCACCCAAGCATCAAAAATGCAGGTGGGAGAGATAAGTCCTGATCCTTGCTGACACATCGAGTCCTTGAGCCAAGGCACTGCCTTTATTCAGATTTCTTGTTAGGTGAATGAATTAAAACTGAAAAGTTATTCTGGATATTCTGCTATGTGTATCTGTAGACTTCCCAACTGATCAGGTGAAGAAGGACTTCCTTTTAAGGTTTGCGTTCTGGGTTTGATCCTTAAAAAAGTACATTTTACATTTGAAAAGTAAAGAAACTGAAGGGCAAAGTTGCAGAAAAAATCACGTATGTAGACTGGTTACAGCAAGTTAATGAGGCCAGGGCTGGGGCTGATTATTTTTCTTTTCTTTTTCTTCTTCTTTTTTTTTAATGAAGATTCTGCATTTTTATTTTATTTTTTAAAAATTTTTAAAAAATTTTAAATTTTAAATTTAAAATTTTCAGCTTAACAGTATTCATTTTTTTTTTAAGATTTTATTTATTTATTTGACAGACAGAGATCACAAGTAGGCAGAGAGGCAGGCAGAGAGAGAGAGGAGGAAGCAGGCTCCCCACTGAGCAGAGAGCCCTATGCTGGGCTTGATCCCAGGACTCTGGGACCATGACCTGAGCCGAAGGCAGAGGCTTTAACCCACTGAGCCACCCAGGTGCCCCAGTATTCATTGTTTTTGCACCACACCCAGTGCTCCATGCAATACGTGCTCTCCCTAATACCCACCACCTTGTTCCCCCAACCTCCCACCCCCCGCCCCTTCAAGACCCTCAGGTTATTTTTCAGAGTCCATAGTCTCTCATGGGATTTTTTTTTCTTTTTAAAAAGATTTTATTTATTTATTTGAGAGAGAGGGAGAGAGAGCGAGAGCACAAGCAGTGGGGAGAAGGAGAAGCAGGTTCCCCCTGACCAGAGAGCCTGATGCGGGGCTCAATTCCAGAACTCAGGGATCAAGACCTCAGCTGAGGGCAGATGCGTAACTGACTGAGCCACCCAGGCACCCCTGGGGCTGATATTTTTGGGCAGTTTGGTTGGTGTTTCCATTTTGTCGTCACCAGCTGAGCCCTTAATGTTCTCAACAGCAGCAACAATAGTCCTCCTTCCCCCTACCCGCACAGTGGTAATAGCTAACATTTTACTTCGGGCTCCCTTACCCACGCGCTGCACAATGGTGATAGCTAACATTTTACTGAGGGCTTCCACTGGGTACTGATACTCTTGTAGGTCGTTTCCACTTAAGAATTTACTAATTCTGCTGGGAACCTATCAGGTCTCCCATGGTCCTCAGCTCCTGGTGTTTACATCCTGGTGTCCTCACTCCTCCCACGGTACCAGGGTTGCTTTGTGTAACCAACAGCCTCGGGCAGAAGGGCTGGTGTGTCCCTGCTGAGATTAGATGATGAAAGGCAGCTTCCTTCCTGGAGAAGAATTGAGGACTCCACCCAGACTGCTTCTTGGTATTTTTGTGGACGTGAATTATTTGATCACTTGGGTGGGGCGGTCCTCAGTGTGGAGGAAGTGGTATAAATCCATCATCATCTCTGTAAGAAAAATATACTCCCTTGCCTTCGGTGGGTGGGCAGAATCACCTTTCTACCTCAAGGACGCTGTGTACACAGGTTCAGCTCGCTTTGAGTCACTCTCTTATTAAATCGGTGACTTCATAGGCTAGTGCAGTTCCAAAGCCCGAGCTCAGCAGCTCTCTCCAATATTTGGTGCCTGTCAAGGATTTGGACTTGTGTAGAGGACAAAGAATATTTGTTAAAAATAGGGATTACAACTCTGGGAGGGATTTATTTTTGTCACAGATTGGTTCCTGCTCCAAGCAGTGGGTTAACTTAGAGTTCATATTCTTTTCAAATTTGTGTTAATTAATTCTCCCTCCCATGACCTCTGACTGTGTTAGAATGAAAGCTCTTGGCAGGTCGAGGTCCTGGAGGAGATGTCAGACATTAGGAGAAACAGAATATTCATTCTAGAGGCAATGCTCACGGACACTCCCATTTACTGAATAGAAGTGAGGCACAAAATTAAAAATTCCCTTGGTAGTGATAAAAATTGTATCATTTTATAGCTCAATTGTTCAGAATACCTCTGCATACATTGTTTCTTTTCACTCCTACAGTGTACTTATTCTGTTACAGCTGAGGAAAGTGACTCAGAGGTCAATTCGTTTGTTAAAGTCATACAACAATTATAGCTTGTTTATTTGGTGCTTACTGTGTCTATTTACTATTCTAAGCACTTTACAGATATCAACTCATTTAATCCTAACGACAACCCTATGAGGAAGGTTTTTGTTTTTAGCCTCATTTTTATGAATAAGGATGTAAGGCCCAGAAAGGTTAATTCACTTGGCTAAGTTCACACAGCTAGAAAGAAACTGATGCAGAATTTGGACTCTGTTGTCTGACCCACGAGGGCTGCCTATCTCCACATCTCTGCACGCTACCAGGCGGTGCTGCTAATCTTTGGGCTTTACCGTATTAACTACCAATATAGGCTAGAATCTGAAACCAGCTTCACTTTTGCAACTCTAATACTCATTTCTTTGCTCAAGAGGGTAGCCATCTTATTATAGTACCAAATATATAATTTCATATCAGATGTCCACTTTTTGTTCTAGAAAACTGTTAACTTATAAATATAGGCCATCTTTTCTTCTTGTAAACATGGCCTATCTTTTCTGCTAGGTGGCCTGCCATGTTTGATGGAAAGACCTTCAAATGATAGCACTGGGAACCATCCCATAAACCTTGAGAAATCTATCTGTCTGATTGTTACTACTGGTTCCTGAGCATCCCACATGGACCACAAGGCACTTCTGAAGGTACCAAGTCACATCTGCATGTGGGTACCTGCCCTTCCACCCTCTACCTTACACCTAAATGGAAATCAGGCAGTGTCTTCCCTGGGTTGCTTTCCCCAGAGCCCAACCTGAAATTAGCTCTCAAGGCCTTGTTCCTCTGAGAGTGAGACCTGAGATCTGGGACCAGCCCCAGTATTTGTTACCATTGTGCATGAGTCAACAATTTTAGTGTGACTTACAGGAGGCAGCATGGTGCGGGCATACAGTGTGGGCTGAGGGTCAGAGTTTTTATCTCTCCTTTATAATTTTCTCTCCTCCTCCTTGACCTTATGCCTATGCAGTAGAGACAGTGGCTAATATGACTTGTACCTATTTCTCCCACCAGACATCAAAGGGCCTCCTGCCATCAAAGACACCAGCTGTTTTGACATCCTGGAGGGAGGTTGGTGTGGGGCCAGTGGCTGGAAAATGTTTGCATTTGTACAGAAAGAATCAGCCTACCTTCTATCTTGCACACATAGTACCTGAGGGCTTACTTTTGAGAACTTTCCCATATACTGTTATGTTAACAACAGTTCTGTCAACTAGTTCTATTATTATCCTAAAAGATCTTAGGAGGTTCAGGACTTGTCCAGAGAGTGACACCAGGATTCAAATCCAGGTCTTTTTACCTTAACTCCAGTGCTCTTTTCATTACGCCACACTGCTCTGCCCATTAGCTCTTTCGAGAACTTTTTTTTTTTTTTTGGAAAGATTTTATTACTTATTTTTGTGAGAGAAACAGAGAGAGCATGAGCACATGAGCAGCAGTTGGAGGCAGAGGGAGAAGGAGAAGCAGGCTCCCTGCTGAGCAGAGAGCCTGAAATGGGGCTTGATCCCAGGACCCTGGAATCAGGACCTGAGCAGAAGGCAGACGTTTAACCAACTGAGCCCCCCGGGCACTTTCAGGAACTTTTTAGAACATTATAAAGAGGCTCTTACAGAATATCCAACCACTAACTTTGAGTTACCCAATAATTAGGGGCTAAGAATACTACTACTACTACTACTACTACTACTACTACTACTACTACTACTAGCAGCTAATAGTTATTGAATGCTTACTATGTGTCAGGCTCTGCTGAGAACTTCATGTGCATCAAATCTCATTTAAGTCTTAAAACAAAAACCCTGCAAAGCTTTGCTCCTCAAAGTGTGTTCCGCAGACCAGCCGCGTGGGCATTACTAGAACTGGTGAGACATGCAGCCTTTAGGTCCTGCTCCAGATCCCTGGATCAGAGCCTGCCTTTTACTGAGATCCTAGGCGATTTGTGTGATCATGGATGTCTGAGATGATCCGCTCTGAGGAACTGCCCTAGCCTATTTTATGGGGGAGAAAATTAAGGCTTGGAGAGATTTCAGGAGCTTAGATACCCATTCAGGCAGTTCATTCAAACCAGGCTGCCTGCGTGCAAAGCCTTACACATTACAAATGACTACTTTCCGTATTTGAGCCTCTGCCTGCAGGCCCTTCTCCCGGGGATAAAGGTGCCTGAGGGTTTTGGTGTCATTGCAAGAAATGCAAGGTAATCATGCAAAGCAGAGCAGGCTGAGCATCTCGCCCACAGCGGAAAGACCGCTTGGGTTGTTTTCTGTAAAACGGTGTTCAGATGCCCACTTGGCATTCTGAGACTCTCCGCCATGATGCCTGCAAAGCACTTAGCCAGGGTTCAACAAATGGTGATTATATTTTAGGAGTGTAATGATAAAAACTCGTGGTTGAAGACTAACAAGTGTTGTTGCAGAAAATCTGAGGTGACCTAGGAAACTCAAACGCAGCCCGGGAGAGCAGGGAAAGTTTAGCTTTATTAACGCTAGGGGGCTCAGCGGGATTCCTTCTCAAAGACTGAGCACCCACCAGGGTTAGGAGTGAGTTGTTTTTTTTTTTTTAATTTTTAAAATTTATTTTCAGCATAACAGTATTCATTGTTTTTTTGCACCACACCCAGTGCTCCATGCAATCTGTGCCCTCTCCAATACCCACCACCTGGTTCCCCCAACCTCCTACCCCCCGCCCCTTCAAAACCCTCAGATTGTTTTTGAGTCCATAGACTCTCATGGTTCACCTCCCCTTCCAATTTCCCTCAACTCCCTTCTCCTCTCCATCTCCCCTTGTCCTCTTACACTGTTGGGAATGCAAGTTGGTGCAGCCACTTTGGAGAACAGTGTGGAGATTCCTCAAGAAATTAAAAATAGAGCTTCCCTATGACCCTGCAATTGCACTACTGGGTATTTACCCCAAAGATACAGATGTAGTGAAAAGAAGGGCCATCTGTACCCCAATGTTTATAGCACCAATGGCCACGGTCGCCAAACTGGAAAGAACCAAGATGCCCTTCAACGGGCGAATGGATAAGGAAGATGTGGTCCGTATACACTATGGAGTATTATGCGTCCATCAGAAAGGATGAATACCCAACTTTTGTAGCAACATGGACAGGACTGGAAGAGATTATGCTGAGTGAAGTAAGTCAAGCAGAGAGAGTCAACTATCATATGGTTTCACTTATTTGTGGAGCATAACAAATAGCAAGGAGTGAGTTTTTATGGTTGCAGCTAATGGGGGATGGTAACGGGGTGTTTTCGTGGTGTCTCAAGGCCCTGAGGCTTTCCCAGTCTCTCAAGGCCCAATGGCCCCTTCATGTGGAAGCACAATCTCTGCGGAGGTGGCTCAGGAGAGCACTGACTCACCCCGGGGGCTGTTTCTCTTTCTTTTCTTATTCAAACAGGACCAGGCATCTGGTCTTTTTCTTCTGTCTCAGCAGGAGCAATGACTTGTTATCTTATCTTAGTCAAATGGGCCATTTGGTCTGCTCCTGACCTTAGCAGGCGCAGAGGGGAGCTGGAGTCTCTATCCGCCTCAGTGTTTCTTCACAACTTCCCAAGCGAAGTGTGACTTCCACTTGTTTGAGGACAAGGTGGCAACCCCCCACCCCCCATTCCTGTAGCAAGAAACCTAAAAGTGAGATAAGCAGGAACAGAAAACATTTTATCTATCCAGAGGCTTTGGGCTTTTTCTTTTTTCTCCCTACTTGCTTAATAGGGAGGAAGCTGGACCATGAGCAAATGTCCATTTCTTTCTTTCTTTTTTTTTTTTAACATCTTAATTTAATTTTATTTTTTTCAGTGTTCCAAGATTCAATGTTTATGCACCACACCCCGTGCTCCATGCAATACGTGCCCTCCTTAATACCCACCACCAGGCTCACCCAACCCCCCACCCCACTCCCCTCCAAAACCCTCAGTTTGTTTCTCAGAGTCCACAGTCTCTCGTGGTTTGTCTCCCCTTCTGATTTCTCCCAGTTCACTACGATTTCTGTATTATCTAGCAATAGCTCCTGGCTATGGATGTGGTTCTAAAAGTATTTCAGCCCGTGAATGAATGCCACGTTTTTGGTATTATGCAACCCCAGGGCCCTTTTCCTTTCTCACCAGAGGAGTCATCATGGGCCTTTCTGAAGTAGTTTACGCCAAGAGGTCACACATGGGCTTGGCATCCAGGGATCCGGTCCTTTGGAACTTTGCTGGTGTCACAGTTGTGGTCTGACCTCTGGCTGATGGGCTCCTGGTTCATCTTCCCATTGTTTGCACCCTTCCCCCTCTGCTCTTGGGTTGCAGGGGGAACATCTCTTTTGGAGAGTGACCAGTGCCTTTCTTTTTTCTTTCTTTCTTTCTTTTTTTTTTTTTACTGACCGCCTTTGCACTGCGTTGCTTCTAAGTTAAGCTTCTGTTCCCATGGTTCCCATTTCCACGAGGAGGTACAGGGTGGTGGCTAATGCACCCCAGTGTCTGGTGACAGACTGCAGGCATTCAGATCGTGGATCTGCAAGTTACTGCACCGTTTTTGTGCCTCACTTCCTTTGTCGACAGGGAAGAGTAAAAATACCTACCTGCTTCCTTGTGGGAGGGGAAACCCTTGAGGGTTGTGGAATTTAGACAAATTTCGAACAGTGCTTGTATAGTAAGTATTCAGTAATGGTTCTTGTTATCTATTTTGTTTTTCCCATGAAATCTGTGACCAGGACAGTATTTTTTCCCACTTAGCTGCTGAACACATTGGGGTCACCCAAGTACAGGTTCATAATCCCTTATACCAAAAAAAACCCTGAAACAAGAGACATTTTTTTAAAGTAATTCATTGGGTAGTAAAACCTGACCAGAACTGACATGATAGCATCTATGATCTTTATTTATCTCACCTAGTATAAATATGGATGTTTTACTGAAACAGTAATGTGTTAGGTTTGGCTATGTACTCTGCTGGGGAGCTGATGAAACTTTGAGACTCAGGTTGCTTGCCTGAAAAACATAGTTAGTGATACCCTTGTTATTGGGTTGCTAGGGGAATAGATCAAGGAATGTATATATATTGAGAAGACTGGCCATCCTGTTCTCTTCTCAGATGGAGAATAGCTAGAGTTAAGACTTCTGGAACGAATACAGTAGGGCCCCCAGAATGAGCCATTTAATGAGTCTCTTGAGGATATGATTGAAATGTAGGTGCAGTTCTTGATGCTGTAGGCTCTGGGGTAAGCAGGAAATGAGCCAAACTCTACTCTGCCCCCCAATGCCTAACTAGGACCAAGGGAGCCAGAGAGTCTCTATTGCTAATTACGAGGCAGCAAGGGCAGCTGTCCACACTGAACCAAGTTTAGATGCTACTGCCCATCACCCCAGCCCTGCCGCCCCCCACCCCCACCCCCCGGCACTGACTGCTTGTGTCTGTTCTTACAAACCAGGCTCTGCTGGTACCTCTGCCTCCTGTCTTCTCCCCACCCCAGCCACTGGGCACACAGGTTGTCCTTCCATTTCATGAACTCTGAGTTCAGTCCTGGCTCCATGACTGGACATTTGTAAGCCCCTCTGGCTGGAACATTTCCTCTCCCAGATCTTCCTGTGGTGAACTCATCATCTAAGTCCTAGGTCTGTTGTCACCTCCTCAGAGAGAGGACCTGGCCACTCCATCTCGCTAAATGGCACCTTGCTTCTCATCATTCTCTGTCTTACAGTCCTGGTTTTCTCCCTCTTTTCTACTGAGCACTTACCCATTATCTGATGTTATCTGATCTATTGGTTTATCTTTTCATTCTCTTTCTTCCTGCATTGGAATGCAAGTCCCTTAAGTATGGGGCTTTGCCAGTCTTGTTCATTATAGTTTCTAGGCTATAGAGCTGTGCCTGGCACATACATTTATTGACAAATAAATGAATCAATGAGTGGGAAATCGTAAGGGCAATCCAGCCTGGAAGGCCCTGTGTCTACTTTATATAGTGGCATCTGGAGAGTCAGAGTCTACCCCCTCCTCCAGACTGTTTTGAGGAGCATGGAAATATTGCTGGTATTATGGAAAGCAAACCTTAGGCGACTCCAGCCTGAATGATTGAGGCTCAAGGAGAACTATGAGGCAGAACACAATATCCTGTAGAACAATTTTTCATAGTGGGGGTTGGGCATAGAGTATGGAGTGGGCCTGGGAATTCAGGTGGTAGGTTTGTGGGAGTTCAGCTGTACTTGTAAAATGTTGTTCCCTTTTAAGAAAAAGAATCTCAAGCAAATATAGTGAAGTATTGATTTGATAAACCTGGGTAGAGGATGCACAGATATTTGGTATAGGATTCTTTATGGTTTTATCATTGCTTAATGGGCCAGAACTGGATTAGGGAGAAGGAAGTAATTGTAAATAAGATAGGATATTGCTGTTTTGATATGATTCTACTGATTTTTTTTTTAAGATTTTCTTTATTTATTTGACAGATCACAAGTAGGCAGAGAAGCAGGCAGAGAGAGAGGGGGAAGCAGGTTCCCTGCTGAGCAGCGAGCCTGATGCGGGCTCGATCCCAGGACCCTGGGATCATGACCTGAGCTGAAGGCAGAGGCTTTAACCCACTGAGCCACCCAGGCGCCCCTCTACTGAATTTTTTAGTATCTGAGAGTGAGTCTTAAAGTGAATTAAAGTGACAAGAACTGCCTGAGATGTTGTCTGGGAGGGGACAGGAAACTTTGATGGAGCATGCCAGTAATGGGAGAAAAATAGGGCTGTTTCCTGGTTGTGTCTTATTGTAATCAGCTCATAAAATAAACCACAAAGAACTTGGCACAGTGTCTTATAAATGGCAAATTCTTGGTAAATGCCAAAAGGCAGTTATTATGACCATCATTTTTATCCTCCCTTACATAGCACATGAGTCATGACCAAGTCACCACACTACAGACTCTGAGGACACAGGGCAACAGACCAAAGCAGTGTCTGGAAACCAGTGTCAAAATCCAAGAACGTATCAGTAATCAAATCATACTTTAAAGTTCACCCTAAGATCCACTTGCCAGAGATTGCCAATGAAAGGAATGGGGAAGGTGAAATATTTTGAATTTGTGTTGAGTAGATGTGCTGTCCTTCCCAAGGATGGGGGGAGGCTGTTGACCCACCTTGGGTGACCTATTCTAGATGCTTTCCCTGGGAAGGACTCTTGATGGAAGCCTTTAGGGCATTTCAGCAGATTGGGATGGGGGTGCATTTTGGGTGTGGTTTTCATACAATCTGTGGGCCTTGGGATTGCAGGGCAGGGGGCCCATTCTTGTTCCTGTGGCTTTCCTGTGGAATTAGCCCAACTGTCTTTTTGCATATCGAGCCATGTGGTTTCACCGTGGCCTCTCCCTAGAAACGGAGAAGAGCCTTATGTATAAGCACTCACTTTGTGGAGAATCTGGAAGGCATGACTATGGTAGTAAACATGGATGACCAGAAATCTTGGATGGTAGAAATTTATGCTAATCCAGAAATGTTGATTGCTTCATCTTTACCAAACATCTTCTTTGAGACCTTAAGTTCTTCACAGACTAGCTTGAGTTTTATTTTTAGTTCTTGCTAATCTAATGTTTGGGGATGATGAGAAACACTGAAACGGAAAGAAATTAGGTAAAGTAATGGGGCCAGAGAGCCTAATCCATAAACTGGATTGGCTAATTTGGCATTGGCTATAAATACTGTTTTGCAATTATGTGTCATTGTCTGGGTGATTCGTATAGATGCTCTGTGAAGTATGAGAGGAGAGATGTACCCTGTACCTGTTTTGCTTCCTCTTTGGATTTGGCTCTGTTAATAATAAAGCTTATAAAGTCAAGAAAATTACCACTGACACAATCACAGAAGGTACCGGGGCATTGGGTGTGTGTAAATTTTAGGCAATCGAGATTGCATTTGAAAGAATCCTTTGTTAGATCAGAGCATTTCCTGGAATAACACACTATTGAGATTTGCTGTGATGGATTCTGGGAATCTTGGGGCCACTTTCTCTACTATTGTTAGGAAAAACACCCATCTAAGGAATCAATATGGTCAAGCAGAACATGTACAGAACAGTTTAATATATCCATCTCTCCTTGGGAAATAGCTTTTTTTTAAAATCACAGGAGTACTTTGCTCTTTTGAGAGCTGACCCCACCTTTATCTTACGTGACCTGAGACAATAATTTGACAGAAAAAAAAATCTTCAAATACATGATGGAAGTTGACTCACTAATGTGAAGACAGACATGTAAGGAAATCGAACTCTCTAAATTCAGCAATCTTGTTATTCTGCCGTAGCTCATGCACCTGCTTCTACCTGTGTTAGCTTTCTACCTTCACTGAGACCTCCAAATTTTCCTCCTATTCCTTTCACTCATTTGTTATACACTACCCTGATCATTTCATTCATTCATTAGGTAGCTCCTTGTTCATTCACTCTGTTTTATAGCTCCCATGTATCTCAGTCATCGGCTACACACTTCCACTCAGTGCCCTAGGCAGCAGGCTGTGAGAGGACCAGATGAATGGGAATGGAAAAAGCATCAGGACAGGAGTGGCAGGTATCCTGTCCCTTACAACCAAGTCTGAAAAAATGGGAAAAAAACCTCAGTTAAAATCAGGCTGGTGTCACTATCTAAATAATTGGCTTGAATCACAAAAGGGCAAAGACACCCCCATCTTGACTCACTGGGTCTGTCTTCCACGTGAGAAAAACCAGTAGCTGGTTACAACTCCCAAAGGGACTGGCAAGAACTTGGCAGGTATGTGAGACTGCCTAGCTCACTGGTTAGAATTCAGGACCAGTGTTCTAGTTCCTCTCTCCAGAATGGTGGTAGGTGGTTGGGGGGAAGGTAGCATTAGCAGAAAGACGGGGCAGCAGGTTCTGGTTGAGATGGGAAGATCCTATGGAATGGGAACACAATATAAAATCCGTGGCTGTATTTAGGAAGCCTCTATTCCTAGATATTCAGATTTGAGATAGGAAATAACTAGGAGGTTCCTACTTTGATGCTAGCATGGACTCCTCTTGCCCCATGGCCAGGCCATCAGATGACTGACTTAGTATATTTCCAGTGGCTTGAGGGCAAGATCTGTACCTTACCTATTCTCTCACATGTCTCTAGACCTTTCACTATACATTGAACATGGTCAACATGTCACAGGTGACATCTCAATAAATACTAGAATGAATATTTTAGACAGTGAGCTTAAATCTGTAAGATTTATTTATTTTTCATTTTCCCCTCAGCACTCACATTTAATTCTTTAATTTAGACATGAACCAGTTTTAGATACTGATTCAGATTTTCAAGTCCTTGCACTGCTTTAAATGCCCTTGTGTCCTTCCTTACTCTCCTCCCTGAAAGTGAGAATTGTGTTCTACCCATAACCTGGGCATGCAATTCCCACTGATTGTACAGAATGGGATTTTTACAATCTCTCTCCCTCCCCAGTTTTGTAGAGATATAATGACATTAAATATTGTGTAAGTTTAGGGTGTACAATATAATGACTAGATACTGTAAAAATGATTACCATGATAAGGTTAGTCAACACATCCTTATCATTTGTTTTTCTCATTTCAATGGACTTTGTGGTCAGAAAGATCTTCGTTTGGACTCCAGTTGTATTAGTCAATAGCTGTGAGACTTTGGGCTAGTTATTTACCTTCTCTGAGCCTCTTCTTCTCACCTATATATTGTGGATAACACACCTATGTCTTAACATTATTGTGAAGATGTAATAAGGTCAAAAGTATAATATACCTAAGAGTGCTAATGAATAGGTATTAAATCTTTGTTAAATCTCTTTTCTCCTACGCACCATGGCTAGGTTCTACTTCAGTGGTTAGTTTACCTCTGCATGCATCTCTCTAAGTTACTGTTATAACCAAAAGGTTTATTATCTTTATTTGCTATTAAAAAATAAATTAACTTGTTCAGTTACATAAGTGGAGTTCACTATAGCCAGGATTTAAACTCAGTTCTTTTTTTTTAAGGTTTTATTTATTTATTTTTTCAGAGAGAGATTGAGAGCACAAGTAGGGGGAGCAGCAGGTAGTGAAAGAAACAGACTCCCCACTGAGCAGGGAGTTGGATACGGGGTTCCATCCCAGGACCCTGGGATCATGACTGAGCTAAAAACAGACACTTAACTGACTGAAGCATCCAGGGTCCCAATTCTTTTCGACTCATGTGCCCATGTGCTCTTTTTATTCTGTACATTAGGAGGGTGCTGTCATCAAGTGTATTTTATTCTATTCTAGCATTTTGAGACTGAATCAAGTTTTTATTTTTATTTTTAAAAAAGATTTATATATTTATTTTGGGGAGGGAGGGAGAAAACAGGGGAGTGGGGGAGAGGGAGAAAATCTCAAGCAGTAGACTCCTTGCTGAGCACAGAGCCCCATCCAGAGCTTGAGTGCATGACCCTGAGATCATGACCTTAGCTGAAATCAAGAGTTGGACACTTAACTGACTGAGCCACCAAGTGCTCCTGAACCAAGTTTTTCAAGTTCCGCATTTTCCAGAATCACACGATAAGCACAAAGCAGGTATCAACAAAAGCTCAACTGCTGTGGTTGTACTTTACGGATCCAATATCCCACTCTTTATCCAGCACCAAAAATAGGTTCTCTGGAGTATATGTCCCCACCTTTAATAATATACTCATGTGTGGACAGCTGTAAAATGATATCCATGTCAAGTTTCTGGAACCTATGAATATTACCTTAACTGGAAAAGAGCATTTGCAGATGTGAATAAGGTAAGTATCTTGAGAATAGGAGAGCATCCTGGATTACTCAGATGGATTCTAAATCCAATGACATGAGAAAGAGGGCTATTTGAGACAAAAGAGGAGAAGACACAGAGAAGAGAAGGACGCAATGGGACCACAGAGACAGGTATTGGAGTGATATGGCCACAAGCCAAAGAATGCCTGGAGCCATCAAAAGTAGGAAGAGGCAGGGAAGGATGCTTGGGCACAAACTTCCAAGACACCTTGATATCAGACCTGTGGCCTCCATAACTGCGAAAGCATAAATTTCTGTTGTTTGAAGTCACCAAGCTTGGGGTGATTTGTTACTACAACCTCAGGAAATAAATATATCATGCACTTATATGAATAAGCTAAATGAAATGATAAGAAATTACATTTCTTGAGTGTTTTCCCTCTCCTGTGATTCCTACCTCAGACATTGTTCCAGTCTTTGAAGCAATGTTGTTTGCTTGGTTTCCTATCTTAACTATTTTTTTTAAGATTTTATTTATTTATTTGACATAGAGACAGATCACAAGTAGGCAGAGAGGTAGGCAGAGAGAAAAAAGGAAGCAGGCTCCTTGCTGAGCAGAGAGCCTGACTTGGGACTCGATCCCAGGACCCAGGGATCATGAAGCCAAAGGCAGAGGCCTTAACCCACTGAGCCACCCAGGTGCCCCCCATCTTAACTATTAATGCTATGGCTGCCTCAGCTGGTAGTGTAGCTGTAGGGTCTCTACCCATCAATACTGAATAGACCAAGGTCAGATGGCACTGAGTGAAGTTTGGGGAGTTTGGATCTTAGAGACCCAGGGTAATGTTTTATCTTCAATCATTTGCTTAGAGGAAGACAGAAAGGTGAGGTCAGAATTTCTATTAAATATGGAAAATACTAATTAGGAAAATGGGCAAAGGTGTCTGCCTTATTACCTGGCAAATTGATTTTAGCTCACTAGCAACTGGCACCCCTAGATCTGAAAATCATGCCAATGGGTAGTTTAACACATTCTTTGAAGAGATGTGACAATTGCCACAGTGAAGAATGTGCATCATTTTAAAATTAAAGTAAATTCCTGTAGTATTGAGGTAAAGATCAGAGTGATCTCTTGACATCTAGAAGTGAAAAAAGTGACAAAAGGTTATTAGCAAGTGATTTGTAGTGAATAATTGCAGATCTAAGATGGAAAATGAAATAGATTAAATGTTAAAGACTTGAGATAAAGACTCCAGTTCTGGAGCTAATGTGGTACAAGATCTGTATCTTACTAGATAGGAAAGAAAGGAGAATAAATAGCTTTCTGATAAAAGAAACTTGTCCATTGTGATGATTTCTCCAAGGACCTATTTTCTTTGTTAGAAAATCAAAGAGGAAAATTATATTGCAAGGTCACAGAATTAATCTTTGTCTGAACAACAACAACAAAAATACAATTAAAAATACATAGATTTATACCTGGAAATAAATCTGTTGAAAAATAAATCTGTTGACTGTGGTTCCTATTTGACTGTCAGCTAACTGGGGGCTGATACATAAATAAAGATTATTCCTGATTAAAAGAACCACGGAAGACAGGTTTGGTTTCAGGTCAGAGTTGGCTGGTCACTCAGAGGTGACTGCACTCTGTTCCACAGGAAGGGCAAATCAATCAGTGTGAGAAAGAATTAGAAGCCGAGATGTTCCTTTTTAGCCTAATTTTGTCACAATTTTATGAATTCTCAATTTTAACTGTAATAACCATAAATTTGCATTTTTCACACAGCTATCCCTATGTCTCTGATCCCTCACTCTCTCATTTATTTCTATACATTCCTATCATCAGTTATGGTGCTTTGGGTGATAGGTAACAGGTGTAAGGGATGGCACTTAGAGGGGAACTTTCTCCAAACTGTCATCATCCAGATATAATCTTCTGGGGAAATGCTAATAAAGAAAGTACAATTTTTGGAAATCAGGTACATAACTATAATCATAAAGCATGCTTCTACTTGTCACATAATGTAATAAAAATACCAAGATAGAAAACTAAAATAAAAAAGAAAAAGCAGTGAGTACCTCTCTTGGAGCTCCTTACCACTGTCTCATCTAGGTTATCTGGGACTCCCTGATCCCAGTGATTTTCATGCTAAGTGTATTTTATCTACTGTGGTGTAACAAACTATCCCAATTAGCAGTTTAAAATAATAAACATGTATCATATCAGAGTTTCTCTGAGTTAGAAACCAGGAAGCAGCTTAGCAGGATGGTTGTGTCTTGGGGTTTCTCATGAAGTTTTCTCATGAAGGTTTCTCATGAACCTGTTGGCTGGGGCTGTAATCATTTCAAGGCTTGACTGTGGGAAGATGTGCTTCCAAATTCATTCACGTAGTTGCGAGCTCTTGGCAGACTGGGCACTTAGCAATAGCTGTAGCCATGTTGGCCTTGAAGAGTGAAAGTCTATGTTGTTGAACCCATGCATAACCTTCATCCCTGTCGCCATGGCCATTTTTCCCATGAGCCTGCTGGGCAATGGCAGGGTTGGCTGGGGAAAGAGGGTGACTGTTTTCAATTGATTGGCCATCTAAACCACATGAACATTAAAATCCTCCTTTGAGAGCCATTCAAAAATGTTTGTCTATTTACATCTTTCCTAGACCTCCTTGCCACCAATTTTCTAATTTTGTTCCTTCCAAATCCTGACCATCCTACCAAACCATTAGCCACAGCTCCCAAATTGGTATAGACATGTATCTTTGGGTGTATCTTCCATCATTCCCTCCTATTTGATTATGTGTCTCCCCATGGAAATTTTCACACTGTCAAGTAACAGCCACAGCATATTGGACAAGATTACTTTTTAGTGGCATAAAACAGATATGATGTCTTAATCAAAAGGGTTTTATTGTTTTTATATAACAATTAGTCTGAAGATTAGAACAATTAATCCACAGTCTAAACTGGGTCCTCATGGGAAACTTTAAAAACCAAGACACCTTCTAGCCTCCCACTACTACCCGTAAGCCATGGTTTTCCTTCCTTGATGATAGCAAAGTTCTATTGATCTTTTGCCCAAATACATCTTTGTGCCTCCATTCTAGCAGAAAGGGGGAAAGAAAGGAATAGAAGGTTATGCCAGCAAATCCTTTTTATTAGGAGGACAAGAGCTCCTGTACTCTGCTCTTATCTCATTGTAGAACTAAGTTTCATGGTGTTCTTCAGCGGAATAGGGTCCAGGGAGGTGAGTATCTCTTGCCAGTCATATTGCCTCCCCAAACAAAATTGGGATTCTCTATGTGAGGAGAAAAAGATGAATGGATATTGGTAGTTTCTACTATTTATGATCTTTTTCTTTTCTGCAGTTAGTATATGTTGAAGTTGGTGGGTAGAAATGAGAGTAGGTTGAGGATCTCGGGGAAAAGATAGGAAAAGGTTGAGGGGACTGTCAGGAGGAGGAACTGGATACTAGAGGAATGGATTCCCTTTGTCTTTAGTAAATTTAGTTAATTTCCACTTCATGTAAGATCCTATTGTTTTTCTAAGAGAGGAGACCTAGGAGGTAAGAATTCCATAAATTTCATGCCACTTCTTCTGCCTTCCTTACCTTCTGAAAGGAGAACCTCTTGTTCACCCATTATTGCTTGATGAGTCTTATTGGGATTTGCTTTG
This sequence comes from Enhydra lutris kenyoni, assembly GCF_002288905.1. Taxonomy (NCBI): domain Eukaryota; kingdom Metazoa; phylum Chordata; class Mammalia; order Carnivora; family Mustelidae; genus Enhydra; species Enhydra lutris. Next base: position 4,215,574 of record NW_019154099.1, read on the forward strand.
GTCCGAACTATCTGTTTGGTGGTTCTGTGTCTTTTCTGTCAAAAACAAAGTGGTGGGGCGCCTGGGTGGCTCAGTGGGTTAAAACCTCTACCTTCAGCTCAGGTCATGATACCAGGGTCCTGGGATCGAGTCCTGCATCAGGCTCTCTGCTCAGCAGGGAGCCTGCTTCCTCCTCTCTCTCTGCCTGCCTCTCTGCCTACTTGTGGTCTCTGTCAAATAAATAAATAAAAAAAACTTAAAAAAAAACCCAGACAAACCAAAGTGGCTTCTTTGGGTTTGGACTTCCATTTCCTTCTTCCTGTGGAGATACTGGCTATACATTTGCTGTCTAAAGCAAAAGAATGATTCTAAGGTGATGACTTTTGGCTGAGTAGTCGGGAAGGGCAGAGATTATTAGACCAGTGAGGCACATAATTTTAAGTAGGTGGGCCTTGGGAAGATACCAGATCACACCATCTATCTAATATACCGAATTTTCTACTTGGCCTAAGCAAGGGTGTTTGGCTGTAGACACCATCGTTTAACTCACTTTAGTTAAAGGACTGACTACTTGGGCCCAATGTAAAATGCTCTTTAGATTCCTGGGGATAGCCTTTGAGTAGGGTGGCCTTCTGTGTAAAAGCTTCCTTTCTGCATTCATGACCATATTTAATTAACAAGCTATCAGTAGCACTGGATATTAGTCAAATGGCAGATTTTCCTACCAAGATCTTATTCTTATGCCATATCATGACACTGCAATGGAATAGAACATAGATTATTTGTTGGGGGAGGAGATCATTAACACATTTGTAATGTGTGAGCCTAATACACATTATAAATCATACATATCTACATTGATAAACTAAAAGCATGAAGCTATAGAATTTGCTGTGCAATAAAAGGTTCTGGGTCTAAACTAATCACGAATACAGTGACATGAACCTGGTGTCACAGGTCCTAAATGACATGGAAAAAGATTTTAATTCTTCATTTATCCTGAGATAGGTATTATTGCCAGTCTCAGTGGAAACCTATTCAAACTATCAGAGTTTTTCCTTCTCGGATTAGTAGATTTTAATAATTTAAGTCATGCCTTTGATTTCTCGGTTGTTTCCATGGCAACCTAGTTGGGAGTCTTTTTGGCAACTAAGTGGGTGAGAACATGTCCCACAACCACCTTGACTTATGGAAAAATGCCAGCAGCTTTTTTTTTTTTTTTTTCCCATTTCTAACAAGTCACAGAGCATCACATTAGAGCTGAATTATTCCCTGCATCTTTGTCCTGGGGGAGATTTAGACCCTTATATTTTTTAGTTTAGGACTCTAATGATACCTACCTGACATGATACCACCCATTTCCCTCCAGTCTATGTTCTCTATTCTGGTGTGGCCAGTGTCCCAGATCATTGATTCTGTGGGAAGGCCAAACTTCTCAGAAGCAGAAGGACTTATGGTTGCCAACCTGGTCATTGTCTGTGACCCTGATGTTCCCTCCAGGGAACAGATCCATCTGCCCAGGGCTGATCCATGCCCTGTCATGACTTCATGATTTTCTGTCTCCTTCAACCCCAGGGATATACTTTGTCAGCTGATCTGTCACAACACTTGAATAAAGTTCTCTTCTTGTTCTTGACCCACTTCTGCATAGTAAGAACATGAAGTTGAAGAGGAGAAAAGGAGTTTAGAGCACTCAATTCTTCATTACTTGCCATCCCATTTTCTGGCAGCTCATTACACAAAGCTGCCAAATCACTAGGTAAGATGTCAGGCTACCTTGAAAACTACATTTACTAAAAACTTCGTTTGTAACAGACACCTAAAGGAACATAGAAGGTGGCAAAGAACAATTAGCTGACAATATCTTTTTCTGGATCTACTTCATTATTTATCCTTTTCTTGCAACTGTCAGAACATATTTGTGTGTGCATTCATTTAAAGACACTGGCAGGAGCTAGTAGAAATCCAGTTTTCAGTTTTTTTCCCACAGTGGTCTCATGGAGAGATTGTCCTTTTTCATATCCTAAAAATATAGCTTGTAGGAGTCCAGAGAGCAGGAGCTGCAGGTAACTGAGATGGGAAGGTATAAGAAATCCTCTCATGAAAATATTGTAGTACTTTAACATCTTATTTCTTTTTCCTATCCTCTCATAATACTCTCTTCTTTCTTCACATGAAAAATTATTTTTCTTTATAACTTCTCCTCAGATCTTTAATTTTCTTCAGATAAGCCCCAATCCTGGGGTCCTTGGTTTAGTTAGCTTTAGCAGAGAGAACTAGCTGTCCACCACACATCTGTGCTCCCCCTTCCACAGTGGGCAACTGTTCAGCTAGAGACTACATTTCTTAGGCCCCTTGAATCAAGGTAGGATTGTATGACTAGTTTTCCCCAAATAGAATGTAAGCAGAAGTTATATGCTTCTCTTCTGAGCTTGGGTTTTAAGAAATGATCATGCATTCTCTGCCCTTTCTTCTCAGGACCTCTGCTGAGATTCAAAGAACTCCAAGGCCCAAGGGGATGATGGAGCCACAGGACAGAAGGTGACCATATTCTGAATTAACATGTGAAGACAGTTGACAAACACTTGGACAGGGCCATGAGTATGAAATAAACTTCTCTTGTGTTAAGTCACTAGAATTTTAGGGCTTCTCTGTTATAGCAGCTATTGATAGTCTATCTAATATACCATCTCCAATTCTGAATCTTATCTATTCCATCATTGGTCCTCTATAAACTGGCTACTTTCTGTATTCCTTTGTTCCTTCTTACTCTCCATGATTTTTCTGGGTGAACAGCTAATGGGATAGATAAGGCTAGGGGTAGAGGCAAATGGAGAGATGATGAATTCTGCTTTGGAGATATTAACCTGAGTTGCCTATGGGATATCCAGGTGAAGATGTCAAGTAAGAATTTAGATGTTTGCCTCTGATTTCAGAGAAGTGTGGACTAGAGTTACAAATTTCAGAGTCAATAGCCTAACACTTACATTTAACTCCAGAAGGATTGTTGGGATTAACCAGGGAGAGAGAGTAGAGAATGGAGAAATGAGCATTACATTTCTTAACATTTAGAGAATGGGTAGGGAGGATGTTTGACAGATTGGAATGGGAACTAGAAGGAAAATCAGAAGAGGATGAGGTCAAAGGAGCCAAGACAGAAGAGTTATTCATGAAGGAAGGAGTGGCCACTATTTCCAATGCTATTGACCAGTGGGATAACCATGGAGGCATCGGTGACCTTGACAAGAGATGTTTCCTAAAGTTGATGATGAGAATCCAGACTAGAATGGTTGAAGATAGAACTAAAGTGTGGATTGGGGACTGTCTGGTGTAAAAGACCTTTCAAAAAATTACACAGGAAGGGTGCCTGAGTAGCTCAGTGGGTTAGGCCTCTGCCTTCAGCTCAGGTCATGATCGCAGGCTCCTGGGATTGAGTCCTGCAATGGGCTCTCTGCTCAGCGGGGAGCCTGCTTCCCTCTCTCTCTCTCTGCCTGCCTCTCTGACTACTTGTGATCCTCTCTGTCAAATAAGTAAATAAATAAATAAACAAACAAACAAATAAATAAATAAATAAATATTTTAAAAAAATTACACAGGAAGAACAGCAGAGAAATAAGGTAGAGTGGGAGGAGGTATGGGATCTGGGGTCAAGGATGTTTTCTAAAGATGGTAAGCACTTGATTAGATGCTTTAGATGGTAAGCATCTAAAGATGGTAAGCTATAGGAAATGACCCAGTGGGAAAAGGGAAAGAAATGGTACAGGAACACACATACCATGACACTGCCCAACTATTCAACGTGAACAAGATACAGTACAAATTCTTCTCACTCCATGAAGTCTTCCATAATTGAGCCAAACTACAGTGACTTCTGCCTCCTCTAGCCTCCTACAGAATGTATGATATGTATGACTTTTCATACTTGCTCTGAACAGCTTAGTATGGTGAGAGCACCAGTGTCTGGAGTTGGCAAGACTGGGACTGAGTCTTTCTCAAGGCTTTCCTTTCCATTGATTCTCCAGGGACATCTCTTTTCACTTTTTCTTCTTACTTTCTGTTCCCAACCATTCAGATGCACTTGAAGTTCATGTATATTGCCTCTATAAATTCTTGACCTTTGCAAGTGCTATTGCCCAGGTCAGGTATGCCCATTTCCTCTTCTCCCCCTCTAGGAATGGCTAAAGCCTACTAATCAAGCTCAGGTGTATATAATTGTATATAATTGTATATAATACTTCTTTGACCTTGCTAGTTAGATGATGGTCCATTAAGCTCCCAAAGAAACACTGCATTCATCTGTGGAAACACTTATCACACTGAAGAACAATTGTCCTTAATAGTTTTACTCCCTAACAGGCCTTGAACATCTTGACAGTAGAAATCATGTCTCATTTATCTTTTGATCCCAAGTGACTTTCACAGTGTCCAATATATGATAGACATTCAAAAAAATGTTCAATGAATGAATTGGTGACTAAAATAGTTAGAAGATTGACTATTGTTTCATGGAGTTGGTTGTTGTTAACAATCTTTATTTACCTAGTGTCTAAACAATATCTTTTTGCTTATGTAGTTGCTCAGATATAGCCCACATTTAATCATACATCATTATGCTAAAGGTTAAAGAAATGTCCATGTCACAGCAAGAAAGTTAGTAAAATATATTCCAGTTATAGGTGATATGACTTAAGAAATTTTAAGAAATGGAAATAGAGCTGAGATTGAGTAGAACAAATACAATCTATTGATGAAATTGCTTGGAAAAAAGCTTTTGACTTTAAAGAAACCAAGGGACATTGCATGATGTATTTCTAGTAGTGAGAAAGTTAATTCTCATTGGGTAAAGAAAATTAATATACGATATAATGTCAGGAATAATTATCTTAATTGATGATGAAAAATATCTTTCTCTTACTGCTGTCTTAATCCCCCCTTGAGATAGAGTAGTTAGTGGGGAAGGTATTATGTCTCATTTTCAGGGCAATTTACTTTAATGAATATGTCGCTTTTCAGTGAGGCCATTTGTGAATTACCTGTTGGTGCTTTGAAAAGCCAGACTTAAAATTCAGTCATAAGCAGCCCATTTATTTTATGAAATCAGTCACCTTGTAGGCTCTCTGATTAGAAGGTGCTCTTTGAGAACTGCTGGGATCTCCCAGCTGCTTCATAATGGGCACTGAAAAATGTCCTAAATGTCCTTACACTTTAGGGGATCAAAGTGACAACAACATACTGAATGGAAGGTAGGGAACTTATGTGCTGTAAGTGGTCTGGAAAAATTGGAGGAAATAATGTTCTTATGGCAAAATATCAGCATGATTAAATGTGGCTTAAAAACTTAAAAACCGTAAAATGGAATGTTGATCCCAAAGGAGAATTTTCTTCTATTCCGCCCCCCACCCATATTTAAAAGTAAACTTTCACTGATACGAGTAAGAGTTTTCTAAGGAAAACAAAGGCGAAAGAAATTAGCTTCATGTTATCAGAATGCATGTTAGGCCTAGAAGTAAAACATCTTTGTAAAAGTTAATCATTGAGGAAAGCCAGGATGAATGGAAAGCTTTGGATTCTTAACACCAGAATCTAATGACTATTAGATTCTTAACTTAACACCAGAATCCGAACTCTAGAATGATTTCCCATGTCATTTCATGTTTATAAAGCACATTTGACCACAGAATTAAAATACCAGTTCTAGGAATCCATTCTATAGACTGAGAAGTAGGTACAATGAAGGTGCTACATGAAGAACAAGGACCGGGCAGCAAACCCTAGGAGCTTTAGAAGTGTAGCATCTGGAATCTCAGCTAATTCATGTGCACCTCAAAGTTTAAGAAGCACTGCGCTAGGCTGTCCACTCTAAGAATTAAGTCCAGCTTTTCTGCCACTGTGGGCCTTTGTTTTTCCATCTGTAGATTGGATGGAGTGCCATTAGTCACTAAGTTCTTATTCTTGACCTTGAAGAGACCCTGAAGTGGAGGTGACCCCTGGAAGGGAGAGGATTACGTGTGTGCAAGACACCTGGCCGGTGCTGCACTGAACACCATGTAAATTGTGTACCTTGTAAAATGCCATATGCAAAACTGCCAGGTTATTGGATGAAATGCAGTGTCAGGACTGGTGACATTATTTTCGTTGGAGTGTCTTGCTGTGATGGCAGGGGTCATTTGCAGTCTGTTCTGAAACTGGGAATTGAAGTCCAGGGAGAGAGAAAGACTGAGAAAGAGAGAGAGAGAATGAGAGAGACAGCAAGTGAGGAAGCTTGGGGCAGAGCAGCTACGGTGATCCAGGAGGATCAGGACCCAGTTAAGAGTAAAGATGAAGGATCATATTAATGATACATTCATCTTGCTTTTCCCTCTGTAGAGTTCTCACTGGACATTATCTCATTGCATTCTACCTAGTCCTTACTGGCCTCCATAAGTTAACCACCATTAAATATTTACATGGTCGTGTACCTCAAATCTTTTTTCATTTAATGCTAGCCTGAGGGCTCCAGAGTCTTCTCTCTTCACCTCTGTATCTAAAAATGTTACAATATTGTTCTCAGGTGCCGCGTGTTGCCGACGAACAGCTGTTCAGTTAAGCTGTTCCTTTTCAGTCCCATCTACTAGCAAATTTTTACAAGAGCTACAAACGTGCAGAGAAAACAGAAATAATGGAAAATCTGGCATTCCAAATGGTGTAAAAAAGAAAAGGATCTGGGTAAGTCAATGATAATGTAATTAACCCTTGTGTGATTTGGTGGTGACTACGTCACTTGTCATCTTTCCTGGGACCCATCTGCGAAAAACTGATCACCAGCGGCTGTTGTTGCCCATCTAGAGCGGACATGTTTCCCAGGCTGCTCGTCTTTCCTTAATCTAAACAGGATTGGCTTTAGTCTCTCCAAATTTAGTTGTTTGAGTTCCTGTAGAAATGCTATTTAAGGAGTCTCTGACATTTTCATTAAAAAGATGCTCTGGTGTAGGAAAATCAACCCTAGGTCTGGAGTCAGGTAGGTTTGAGTTCCGACTCATTAGCTGAGTGCCCTTAGGAAATTCATGTAGTCTTTCTGAGCATCTGCTGTCTTCCAAAATCTATCCCTTCCTTTCTCATGGGCACCTGGTTACCTGGTGAGAGATCACGTTTCTCAGCCTTCTTCATAGCTAGGCATGGTCTCCTGTCTAAGTTCTCTCCAATGGAATGTGAGGAGAGGTGATGTGTGAAGCAATGGCCTACAGTGGATTCTTTCTCCTCCTTCCCCGTGTTTTGTGGAGCTGGGTCCTGGACCTAGGGATGACTTGTTTTTTGTTATTGTTTTTTTTTTTTTGTTTTGTTTTGTTTTTTGCCTCTCTCTCTCTCTCTCTATTCCCTTGCTCATTTGTTTTGTTTCTTAAATTCCACATTTGAGTGATATCATATGGCATTTATCTTTCTTTTCTTTGTTTTTAATTTTTTTATTAACTATAATGTATTATTAGTCCCAGGGATACAGGTCTGTGAATCACCAGGTTTACACACTTCACAGCACTCACCATAGCACATACCTTCCCCAATGTCCCTAACCCAACCACCCTCTCCCTACACCCCTCCCCTCAGCAACCCTCAGTTTGTTTTGTGAGATTAAGAGTCTCTTATGGTTTGTCTCCTTCCAGATCAGGATGACTGTTTTTATGGTACAGATGAAGACAACACCCTTAGGGAATGGCAAACTAACAAGATAGGGGAACCTGGATCCAAAAATGTCTTTACAAAATATAGCGGCCCTGCCAGCTTGCACTTCTAAGCTCCATACTATAAAGTATGAGAGGAACAAATGACTGTTTCATCCACATTATTTTTTTGTCTCTTTATTATAGCTGCTTATTCTTTTTTTTTTTTTTAAAGATTTTATTTATTTATTTGACAGAGAGATCACAAGTAGGGAGAGAGGCAGGCAGAGAGAGAGGAGGAAGCAGGCTCCCTGCCGAGCAGAGAGCCCGATGCGGGGCTCGATCCCAGGACTCTGAGATCATGACCTGAGCCGAAGGCAGTGGCTTAACCCACTGAGCCACCCAGGCGCCCCGTAGCTGCTTATTCTTGACCTTAATACAACACTTACATATTTATTTATAAGACTGGGGAATTGTAGCTTTTGACAGGACTGTTGTGAGGGTTAATTTATGTGATGTATGTGTTTTATAAATTGTAAGGTGCATGTATTATCATATTAGCTTTTATTGTTCTTGTAATTCTTGCATTTGTGAGACCACAGGTAGGCATGGCAGAGGAAGGGACAGGAGATGGGTTCCAATAATAAAGTGTCTGGAGGGAGGGGGATAAGTCACTTCTAGGAGATCTCCTGATTGTTCTGGGGAAAATGGGAAGGTATGAATAGAGAAGCATGATGGTCGAGTTATGGATTTGGAGCCAGACGGCCTGGATTTCAATCCAGATTCTTCCAGTTATTACTGTAGGCAAATTAGTTAACCTCTGTTCTACAGTTTTCTCAGAAAAATGAGGATGATGATGGGTGCCAACCTCGTAGGGTTGTTGTAAAGACTAAACATGAACTGTGAGAAACAATGCCTGACACATAGGAATCATGCAACAAATGCCATTTGTATTTGAATTACAGTGTGTTCACAGGAAAGGACAAGTGAAAATGAGGAGATGGGTGCATAAATGGGTAAGTGGCCTCTTCATCTCAAGATTCACCATTATCCAAGACTACTTCAGTATCCTTATGGAGACTTACTAACACTCTGACTCCAAAATTCCTTTTCTTCTCAACTCCTATTACCATACCACATTGGTTCTCAATTGGATGGTGTTTTACCATTGTCATGAGCCAGGCAAGAATCGTGATGCCATTGTCACTCCCTGTCATTGCAGGGAAAACCTGGGCCGGAGCTATTTACATATTATTATTACTGCAGTTGAGTTATAAACAGTGTTGGTTTCATTGTTATTTTAAATACCTTAATAAATATTATGCTGATATTTGGCATTAAAGTGGTAAATCATGAAACCTAATAGATAGGGAAACAGAGCAGCAGCATGTACAGTTCATATTATCGAAGCAGATAATTGTAGTTGGAGGCATGATAACAATCCCAAATTCATTAGAAAAGCAACAGCCTAGAGTATTGTGGGACCTAAGGAAGGAAATCTCCCACAAGTAGATGAAACTGTGCTATGTTTTATTGCATATATATATATGTGTGTGTGTGTGTGTGTCTGTGTATGTATACATATACACACACACACACACACACACACACACACACACACATACACACATATATATTGTTGACCCCATGCCTGGATATGCAATTCAAGATAGAAAAATTGTTAAAATTCTCAGTATACGTAAAAGACCTCGAAAAGCGACAAGAAGCTGTGTGTTGAAGAGGATTTTGATTAAGGCATTGAACCACTAAACATCAATTTATCAGAAACTTCTTGTTAACTTGGAATGGAAGCAGATTAATTTTCAGCAACATGTGTTTTGTGAGTCATTTGAGGGAAAAGGTATAAAGTAAATTGGGAAATGCTGATAAGCTCAGTAATTTTGGCATGTTTAGAAATTTTCATGTTAAAGGTATCAAAGAGATGAAGAACTTAATCATAGGTACCAAAAAGCATCATATCACTGAAATAATATGCAGGATTTCAGAAGCCAAAAGTTGTTACCATATTTAATTTAGTCCATAAAAATTATCTAAGAATGAGATATTTCTCAAATATTAAAAAAATAGATGGATGATGATTGAATTGATAGAAGATTGGCTTAAAGTAATCTGATATAGACAGTGACTGGACATCTGCAGCCCTTCAACACCTCCAGCCACAAACCATTTAAAGACGGTTTGAGGAAGGAATAGGGATCCTGGCTGTTGTCTGTAAGCTTTCTGGTGAAACAAATAAAGTGCTAGTGCTAAAATTGATAGTTTGGGTGGTAAAGCGCTTGAAAGAAAGATGGAGAGACAGGTGCTGCTCTTAATGATATGAAGGACAGCAATGTGTAGAAAAACATGAACATCAAGGACTTTGAGTCAAAAAGTGAGTTGAACAGAGCTGACTTCAGTGTGAAAACATTTGGGGAATGCTTTAAATAATTTATTATATATGTATACATTTTCCTTGTAAATGTTTAGGAGTGATATAGGAAAGAAACCTGCATCTAAAATCTAAAAGGGTTTTTTGATTAAAAAATTGTAATAAGAATATATCATGTTATAGCTTAATTATCTTCATTTTTTTCTTTCTTAGTGTCTCATAAAATAATGGTGCATAACATATTTCAATTAATGATGTGTTAGATTCAAGCCACTTCCAAAGCTGGAAAATTGGTAGCATTGGAACCGTCCAATCTCTGATGTCTTACATGTCATTATTGACACCCCAACCATACCTTCATGTCCTTCCTGATTTCTTACTTCCATACTCATCCAAAATATGTTTGGTATGCCAGGATAGCCTTTCATTCCCTCAGTTCCTCTTTTTTATTATCCTTTCTAGTTCATTGATTCCTTCCTGTGTCCATCCTGCCATCTAGTCTAGACCCTATGAAAGGAACCAGCACATTCTACCTTCCCTCCCCTTCCCTTCAGTTACGCCTCTGTTTCAGGTGCTTGGCCAATTGTCAGTCTGGGGTCCATAGGCTTTAATTTCATTAAACATTAATTATGACTGAAAAACAATCTGAGGGTTTTGAAGGGGCCAGGGGGTGCAAAGTTGGGTGAGCCTGGTGGTGGGTATTATGGAGGGCACATATTGCATGGAACACTGGGTGTGGTACATAAACAATGAATTCTGGTACACTGAAAAGAAATTAAAAAAAAATTTTAAAAATTAATTATGATGTTTTAAATATATACAAAATATATATACCCATCTGTATACCCATCACCCAATTTTAACAGATGTCCTAAAAAAGATTTATCTTTTAACAGGTTACAGTGAAAGCCCTGCTGCCTCAGAGACATCAGCACCCATTAGCTCCCTTTCCCTTAAGTCTGAGTTCCCAAGATACCAGCACCAGTGGAACAGTGAATCTTCCAAGAGATCTGGGTTCCAGACCTGCAGGATCTCACTTGTAAATCTCCCAGTTCTAACAACCCATCTCTTCCTTCACTCCCTCACCCACAAACAGCAAGGGGAGTTTCCTGCCATTACGATTTCTGTTATTACCTGAGCACTGGGTATTACGTAAGACTGATGAGTCACTGACCTCTCCCTCTGAAATGGATAATATGTTAATTAATTGACTTTTAAAAAATAAAGTAATATAAAAAATGTAAAGTAAGATTAAAAAATATTTACTGTCTTTTACATACACACACACACACACACACAAAGTAAAGCTTAAATGCCTAGTCTAATAAGAAAAAGATTGGTTGCCTGTGTATCTGGCTTTGGAAAAATCGGGCTATCTCTGTCAATCTGTGATGCAATTCATTTGAAAGTGTCACAGTCATCAGGATACAGCAGGAAATCAGTAAGTGGTTTTTCTTTCACCCAGAGTACACGTGATGTCTTCCTTTGAGGTAACGAATGGGTAATGTTTATCTACATATATAAAAATAAACATATCAGCCACTGCATTTCCTGTAGTAATCCAAACAGAAGGCTTTGACTATGGTAGGGTTTTCAGGTTTTTTGTTTTTTTTAAGAGTGATAATATATTTGTTATTTTTCTTCTAAATATCATTTCTGCTTGTTGCAAAATCTTTCCAATAGTCTGAAAAAATACAAAATAAAGACATAAATTCTCTCATAAAAAAACCCCCAGAAAAACCAAACAAACAATTTATGTATTACTTCATAGTTTACTTCTCTCTTTCTTAATCCATTTCCTAATACCTATTTAATTTCCCATATTAAGTTCTCTTTGTTAAAACAACTGTTACAGCTTTTGTCTTTCTGGTGGGGACTTGATAGATACATTTCCCCTTTCTCTCCAGAAGAAATGACTATTTAGAATCTGATATATATCACTCACATTTTGGTTACATAAAATTGATATGAAAAATTAATTTATGTGTAATTTTGAATAATTGTTTTTTCCCGATTTTGTTGTTTTTCAGACAGAGTCAAGATGAAACAGAAAGATCTAATTGATTCATTTAAATTTTATTGTATGAATAAATTATAGTTTATCTATTGCCCTACTATAAGTAGTTTATGTCCACTTTGTTGTTAATACAAACATCGCTGCAAGAAAGATTTTTATGTCTCTTTGGGCTCATGTGCAAGAATCTCTGTAGGGTATAATCCTAGAGGTGGAATGGCTGGATAGTAGAGGATGCACTTATTTAAATTTATTAAGTTAAATTGGATCTTCACATATACTGGTACTGTACTTTTCCCCATTACCTCACCATCTGTTATTATGAAGAGCGCCTCCCCCCCATCTGATGGTGTAATACGGTTTTGGTTTAACTAATTTACATTTTTCTGATATCTACATATATATGTATATATTCATATATATACATATATATGTTAACCCATTTCCATTATATGTATTTCAAATACCTTTTCCTATACTTGGCTTTTCTTTTAACACTATGCCGTTTTCTGTCACAGAGAAGCTTTAAATATTCTGGAAGCCTAATTTATCAACCCTTTTCTTTATGAGTTTTTACTTTTTTTTTTATCTTGTATAAGAAACCTCCCATGAAAGTCATGAAAATATTCTACAATATTTTCTTTAAGTTTAATTTTGCCTTTTGTTTTCAATTTGTTCTTTAATCTATTTGCATTGACTTTTTTGTACTGCATAAAATTAGAATGTAATTTTTTCACTTTCCACATGGAGGACCTTTTGTCTGAGCACATTTTATTCTATTTATTGGTCTGTGTGATTCTTTTGTTTGTTCCCACACCACACTTCAACTTTTATAGCTTTGCAGTTTGTCTTGATATCTGGCATGGTATCAAGGGTGAGTGACTCATTGTTATTTATTTTCTTCAAATTGGCTTGGCTATTTTTGGCCTTTTATTCTTTCAGAGTGAATTTCAGGATCAAATTTCATGAAAAATCCTGTTGGGATTTTTGAGTAGAATTGCTTTGAATTTATAAGTTAGTTTGGGGTAAATTTTTATCTTTACCATATTAAAGGAGCCCTCCTATATAGCTAAGGTCTTGCTCATTGATATGTAATTTTTAGACTAGTAACACTGACATCACCTGGATCTTGTTAGAAATGCAGAATCTTAGATTCCAACCCATACTGGCTGAATCAGAATCTTCATTTAACAAGAGCCCCAGAGTTGTATGCACATTATTAAAGTTAAGGAAGTATGGTTTTAAAGTCATCCCTTTCCTCTTCTTAAATAGAGCTAGGGATTGAGGGTCTCTCCACTAGACCCTAAGTCCCTTCACTAGACCACTTAGTGGTCTTCTTTCCACTAGATTCTCTTAAATAAAAAAGAGACATCCTAAAATATCATCTTAATACACTCACTCCAACCCTAGGTGCATATCACCCGTTGTCATTTGCTCCCCTCATAGTCAAGCTCCTTGAAGGAGAGGTCTGTGTTCATTGCCCCCACTTCCTCACCTTCCAGTCATTCCTCAGGCTTCTGTGCCCCATAATTTTATCAGAACTGCTTGAACTCAAAAACAAATGATATTTTGCCATTAGTGACAACATGGGTGGACCTAGAACATACTATGCTAAATGAATTAAGTCAGAGAAAGAACGACAAATAGTGTATGATTTCACTTATATGTGGAATCTGAAAACCAAACCAACAAAACGCAAAAACAGACTCTCGAATACAGAGAACAAACTGATGGTTGCCAAAAGGAAGGGGGTTGGGGGAGTGGGCAAAGTGGTAAAGGGGAGTGGGAGGTACAGTCTTCCAGTTATGAAATGAATAAGTCATGGGAATAAAAGGTACAGCCTAAGGAATATAGTCAGTGGTATTATCATAGCATTGTCTGGTAACAGATGGCAGCTACACTTGCGGTCTGCATATGCTGAATCACTCTTGTACACTGCAACCTAATACAGCAATGTGTGTCAACTACATTTCAGTAAAAAAAAAAAACAAACCCAAAACTTCTTTATCCATTCGTCTGTTGAAGGGCATCTTGGCTCTTTCCACAGTTTGGCGACTGTGGCCATTGCTGCTATGAACGTTGAGGTAGAGATGGCCCTTCTTTTCATTACATCTGTATCTTTGGGGTATTATGCCTCCATCAGAAAGGATGAATACCCAACTTTTGTATCAACATGGATGGGACTGGAGGAGATTATGCTGAGTGATCAGGGGAAATCAGAGGGGGAGACAAACCATGAGAGACTGTGGACTCTGAGGAACAAACTGAGGGTTTTGGAGGGGAGGAGGGGAGGGGGATGGTGAGCTTGGTGGTGGGTGTTAAAGAGGGCACATATTGCATGGAGCACTGGGGGCGGTGCATAAACAATGAATCTTGGAACACTGAAAAAAATAAATTAAAAAAAAACCCTGCAAAACCTAATACTGAGTGAAGAAGGTAGACATAAAAGATTATATATGATTTTGTATGTACAAAGTAGAAAAATAGGAAAAGACATAGGGTAACTGGATCAAAAATCAAGAACCATTTATATGCTACCTATAAGAGACCCACTTCAGACCTAAAAAGCATGTAGATTGAAAGTGAAGAGATGGAAAAACATTTATTATGCAAAGGGAAGCAAAAAGAAAGCAGGGATAGCAATACTTGTATGAGACAGAATAGACTTTAAAACAAAGACTAATAAGAGACAAAGAGGGACACTATGTAATGATAAGGGGAACAATCCAACAAGATGATATAACAATTATAAAAATATATGCACCCAAAACAAGAGCATCTAAATACAAAAGCAACTATTCACAGACATAAAGGAAGAAATTGACATTAATACAGTAATAGTAGAGGACTTAATATCTCACTTACACCAATGGAGAGATCATTCAGACAGAAAAATCAATGAGGACACAGTGGTTTGAATGTCACATTAGGTTAGATGAAGCTAACATATATTCAGAGCATTCCATCCAAAACCAGTTGAATACATTCTTTTCAGTACACATGGAACATTCTCTAGGATAGGTCACATATTAGGCCACTAAACAAGTCTTCATAAATTCAAGTAGACTGAAATCCTATCATGCATCTTTTGCTACCACAGTGTTAAGAAACTAGAAATCAACCACAAGAAAAAATCAGGAAGAACACAAATATGTGGAGCCAAATAGTATGCTACTAAATAATGAATGGGTCAGCCAAGAAATCAAAGAGAAAATAAAAAAATACATGGAGACAGATGAAAATGAAAACACAACAGTCCAAAATCTTTGGGATGTAGCAAAAGCAGTTCTAAGAGGGAAGTTTATAACAATACAGGCCTGCTCCAAGAAATAAGAAAAATATCAAACAACCAAAACTTACCCCTAAAGGAGCTAGAAAGAGAACAAAGGTCAAAGCCAGTAGAAGGCAGGAAATAATAAATATGAAAGCAGAAATAAATGAAATAGAGACTAAAAAAAAAAAAAAAAAAAAAAAAAAAACCAGTAAAACAGATCAATGAAACCAGGAACTGATTCTTTGAAAATACCAGTAAAATTGATATATCTTTTTCTTTTAAAGATTTTATTTATTTATTTGAGAGAGAAAGAGCATGAGAGGTGGTGGGTCAAAGGGAGAAGCAGACTCCCCGCTGAGCAGGGATCCCTATGCAGGACTCCATCCTGGGACTATAGGATCATGCCCTGAGCCAAAGGCAGTCACTTAACCAACTGAGCCACCAGGTGCCCCAAACTGATAAATCTTTAGCCAGATTTATAAAAACAGAAGAGAGAGGACTAAAATTTTATATATATATATATATATAAAATCTGGCATATAAATACATATATATGTATATATATATATATAATGGCCATAAAAATAATGAGATTTTGCCATTTGCAACAACATGGATAGCTCTAGAAGGTATAATGCTAAGTGAGATAAGTCAGAGAAAGACAAATACCATAATGATTTCTCTCATATGTGGAATTTACAAAATAAAACAAATGAACAAAGGAAAAAAGAGACAAAAATGCTTTTAAATACAAAAAAGAAACTGGTCATTGCCAGAGGGAGGGGGGTGGGAGGAGGGGTGAAACAGATAAAAGGAATTAAGAGTACACTTACTATGATGAACACTGAGTAATGTACAGAATTGTTGAATCAGTATATTGTACACCTGAAACTAATATTACATGTTAATTCTATAATTAGAAAAATTTTTTTTGAAAAGTTTAAAAAAAAAGGAAAAGTTAATCTATGGAGTTAGAAGTCAGGCTAATGGTTGCCCTTGGGGGGATAAGTGCAAGGGACAAGGGGAGGTTTTGGGGGTGCTGGTAATGTTCTATTTCTTAATCTGGTTATATGAATGTAACTATAGACTTATGTACTTTTTGGTATGCATGTTATACTTTAATAAAAAGCTCAAAAATACTTTTTAAAAAATGGAGGGGAAAAAGCCAGTCTGCTAGAGCTCAGGTTACCAAAGACCTCTTAATTTCCAAGTCTTATGGGCATCTCTGAGTGCCCACTTTACTTGACCTTCTTGAAGAAAGTTTGCACCTTGTTAATTCATTCTTTCCTTTGTTTTCACAGCAGGTGCCATAGCTTGGGCCCCTATTACCTCCTGCCTGTCCCATGTAATTCTCTCCTAACCCACTTTTTCCTTCCCAGGATATATACTTTATCCTCTCTAGAGCTGCTTGGGTTCTTCTAAATGCAAATCAGATCCTGTTACTGCTTTCCTTAAAACCATTCCCTAAAACTCATATCTCACAAATAAAACCCAAAACTTCTTGGGCCATCATAAGAGGACCTTGTGGATTAAGTTTATGCCTGACCCTCTCACCTCATTTTCTTGTCGTTCCCTTTCATGAAACTTGTGTTCTATCCAGACAACTTGCAGTTCCCGGTAGCTCATGTCATTTCTTGTGTCTATGCCTTTGCATTTGCATTTCCTTCTGCCAGGAATGCCCTTCCCCTTTGACTATTTATCAAGCACACACTCATTCTTCCAGACCCAGTTCACATGTCTTCCTCCATGAAGAAGTCGAGCCCCACTTAGAGAGATCTCTCTTGGCCACCATGGTCTGAATGTCTTTGATTGTACTTTTCTCTTAGGATGGCAGCTACTATTTACCTCTCCTTCCCTAATAGCCTATGAACTAGTAGTAGAAGGACTTAATCTTGTCTTTATATCCCTAGTGCAGGCATAGAGTAGGCATGTAATGAATGAATGGATGGATGACTGAATCAGGTTAGTAGAGAAGACATTTGCTCATGATGCCCGTGCTGCCTCTGCTTACAGTGGTATCTGTTCTAGGAATTTGACCATACTCTTCTGGGGAACTTTGGAAAATTCTCCCTTCCCTGGAAAGCCCCTCATGAGATGCTCCAGCTGGAAGGGACCTCTCTTCTTCTTATGCTGAAATACCACTTCTTTCTGGCCCCTCTCTTAGGCACTTAACTTCTTTCACAGTATTTGTGCCTCTCTTGCTCAGCCCAAGTCATTTGTAAATTTTCTGAAGCAAGGGGCTGTGTTTTATCTTTCTGTGTCCTTCCCCCAAAAGTTCAGCAAATGTCTTGTACGTGGAAGGCACTTGATTCATGTCTATTGAAGTGACCCAGCACGGTTTTAACTCACACCCGTGGGGAGTTTTTCATCGAGAGCACAAAGGAAGCTGAGATTCCTGAATTGGAGAGACTGTTCTGTGGGTGGAGCACACACTGAGGGATTATTAGCATCAGACAGGTGGGTCATACAAAAATCAGAATAATTGCTAAAGAGAGAGCCTCAGGTCTGAAAAGGCCACTCCTCTGCAAGGAAGCTGCCTTACAGAAATGCTCTCAACCCCTACCGGGGGTTGAGTAATGTACAGAATTGTACAATGGGTTCATTGCACCGCAGCCTGGGGCAGAGGCAAAAACTGCCCTTCACTAAGCCTGTCTAAACTAAGCTCTGGGAACCTTCTGAAGGCATTTTTAAGAAGATGCCAAAAGAGAGAATGTGATTAAATTTTATAGAGCTATGGGAGATCCTGGGAGAAAACGTGTTCCTTTGGCTTCGGCTCCCTTAGCTGAAACATCACAGTGGAGGAGAGCTCCTTTCTTACTCCCAGAGGGCTTAGAATTCTAATCTCTGTTTAAATTAAGCATAACTGAGGAGGAAAAAAGGCTGACTTGGTAAAAAACAATGGGCTTAAATGGAACAAGCTGAGTTTGTGGTGCGGCATATATGCCTTCTGCAATTAGATGAGCTCAGATCTCATCCGGATTCTTTTTTTTTTAATATTTTATTTATTTGACAGAGAGAGATCACAAGTGGAGAGAGAGAGAGAGAGAGAGGAGGAAGCAGGCTCCCCGCCTAGCAGAGAGCCCGATGTGGGACTCGATCCCAGGACTCTGAGATCATGACCCGAGCTGAAGGCAGAGGCTTAACCCACTGAGCCACCCAGGCAGCCCCTCATCCGGATTCTTACCCACGCCGCTGGCCTGAAGAAGGAAGCCAGTAAATATCAAATATGCCAACAGTAAACATTCCCTTTGATTTTCTCCTGAGGCATCAGAGATTTCAGTATTTCATTATAATAGGTTTTCATCATGTGCTGTTTCAAAAACTGCCTTGAAAACAGGCTTGCAACTCCCAGTTTCTTCCTTGTCTGCAAAGGGAGCGAGGATGTTTGTGGCCCAAGAAGCTGACACTGGAGCTCTGGCCACACTGGGGCAGGGAGGCAGGTAGGTAGGTCCCCAGAATTCCTCTGATATCAGGACAGAAGTCCCAACTGGATAACCTTCGGGCTTCTAGGACTTGGGAATGCTTATCAGAGTATGCAGTGTGAGCACATGGTCACTCCGCAGCCCAGAGAGGGTCATATCTACTTAAACAAATTTCCTGAGTATATTCAACCTTATCAAAGTACAGATGGAGGGTTTTTCTGTGAAGGCTAGAGCAGAACTGCAAGTGAGTGGCTTTCATTTTTTTCTCTTCAGAGTAGACAAATTGAAAGGCTTAAAGGAGGTTGGAAGAAAACTCTAATCTTATTCATGTATGTACTGAATGACCTTACACACAATTCTTCAATTCCAACATCAAAAAGGCCTGGGTCTTCCTCCACAAAATCACAGTTCAGTTGTGAGAGCAGCGAGTGAAGTTGTGTTGGATGTTTTCTGTTTGCCCTTCCAGTTCTGTTCTCTTCCCTTTTCCATCAGGCTTTGAGCCCCATTACTAAGTCAGAGGTTCTCTTACCCTCTGTCTCAAGGTTGGGCTTGGTTAAAGGAAAATCCTAGCAAGAGATTAGAGGGAGGGAAGACCTTCAGGCTGGGTCTTTATTCCTTGGCCCCTCCCTGCTAGTTATCACAGGTTAGAGGAGTTCTTCTGCTGAAGACCATAGCCTCTGGGAAGGGGTCTACCCCTGTCATTTCACTGGTTTCTCAAAGTTTTGGTAACTGCCTCTTCCCTCTGCTGCTCTAGTCCTAGAAGGAGGTGATAGCAGCCCGGTGTCACTAGCCTCAGGGTGCCTCACTGTTCCTTAGTGACTCTTGACCCTGCCACATTTTGTAAATAGTTCCTCTGTTAAGGGCCTCCCTGGGTACCCTTACTGAGTGTGTCACCTGTTTTCTGCCAGATGGAGGAGGCACTTTAGAAATGCGGCACGGGGCACTTAATATTGCACGTGGGAATCGTGGAAGGTATCCTGGAGGAGGTGAGGCATGAAACAAGTACGAGTTAGCCAGGTGAAGGGAATTTTAGACAGCTGGCCCACAAGGCTCTTAAGTTGGAAGAAGTTTGTATTGGTTGAAACATCTTGTCCCTGAGGGCAAAGACGCTGCCTCTCCTGCTTGTTGTTAAAGACTCAGCAATGAACATAGGGGTGCAGATTTCATTTTTTTTGACATATACCTGGAAGTAAATGAATTGCAGAAAAAAAAGTAATTATGTCAGTTGATGTATGTATTAACTAAGCTTATTGTGGTAATCATTTTGCAATATGCATGGATTAAATAATACTGTACACTTTAGGCTTACACAATGTTATATGTTAATTATATCGATAAAGCTGGAAAGAAAAGAGTGAATTGTGTGTGAAGAGGGAGGGCATAGAGGTAGAGACATGGCAACATAGGAGCTAAGCGGAGTTAGATCACACACAATTGCCTGCTATTCTCTTTTCTCTTTCTATTAGCTAGTATTCTATTATAAAATAATACTTACTTATGGTAAACAATTCCAAATAATGCAGAAAGGTATAAAGTGAAAAGTAAAGTTCTTCACGTCCTAATCCTACTGCCCCGAAGAATCAAAACCATGAATCCATTGAATGTTTTCTTTCAGACATTTTCTATATACACACCTACCTGCACAGTCAGTCTTTATTTTATAAGTTACATTCTTCTTTAAAAAAGCAGTTTGCAGAAGTATGCAATTTATTTTTGATATCATTCCATTCCATTTCTGTTTGACCTCTTCTAATTATTGCATCTTCCATTATCATCACAACTTATTAACCAGGTTAAATGAGGGACCTTTTTGTAGCTTCCCATTGTTTGGTATTACAGTTAATCCTGCAAGCAACTTCCTTACATCTTTGTGCAAATGTGTGTGTTTGTGAAATAAATTCTCAAAAGTGGAATTGACAGGTGTCTATGGCCATGTTATTCAAAAATTGCACCATTGTTAGTTACACTCATGGTCAGAATAGCATAGGACAGAGTGGTTGAATCACTACGTTGTACACCTGAAACTAATGTAACATGGTGTGTTAACTAGACTCAAAACAACAACAAAAAAAGAATAAACTTTCTGATGAATTAGGTTCCCATACGGTTTTAAATAAAGATTTACCTATTTGTGAATACAAAAAAAAACTTGCAACATTTTAAGTTCACGCTAATAAATGTATGTTGGAGGGGGTCATCCAGAGGACGTGACCACTGGCTGACCTCTGAGCTGCACCCAGGCAATTAGAAGCTCTTCACCTGCTCCCCATCCTTGGAGTATATCTTCCACCTGAAGCGCTTCCCACAGCCAGAGCCATTTTCTCGGATGCCGCCTTGAAAGAGTCTCAGGTAGTGGAGATTGTCCAGGCTAAATGTGGGACTGAACCCAGTGCAGGCCTCTGTAGACACTTTTCAGATTCTGGCAAGCAGGTGTGGACATCTACTCATTTTGTGGTTGCCCAAGACAAGCCTGGTAAGTAAGTTCCCTTGCTTGTGGTGATGGCCACCTACCAGTCTGGGGTGGCTTGCCCCTTTATTCTGGCTCTCCTTGCCCTCCAGGCCAGGAACCAGTTTCTATTTCCCTCTAGGGAACTCCCGAGGTTGCAAACCAACAAGTCTGAGAGTGCTGGTTACTAGATTTTATTCAACTTGTAAAGTCTGGATATTATCACACTTAACATGGTGCAGTATTGGTTATAATTAGACTTTCACTATTGTCTATCTGATAGGTGGATTTTGCTTTTTTTCACTTCTCTCTCTTCCAACGATATAATTTACTTAAGCATTGGTAACTTATTTGTAAATTGCAAATCCTAGTTAGAATGAAAAGAAAGAAAATCTCTCAATCTACTCATAGGTACTAATTAATAACTTTCCCATATTTGACCTTTTATTTTTATCCCTTATGTGTACTTCCTCCAGGACTTTTCTACAGCTTCTGAAATGTGTTTTCTTTTTCTGCCTTAAATAAGTGACTATTTTAAATTAATGTACATACTATTTTTTTCCTTAGCCCATCCTTGCTGCTCTGAGTACTTTACCTTCCTTATTATTTCCTAGTTTTTCAAAGGTAATGTGGCACCTCAACTTCTATGTATGTTGTAGTCAGAGAGATAGAAAATAGGTAAGAAAGAAACCATGTAATTTCAGATAGAGATATGCCATGCAAAAATAAAACAAGGGTTAGGTTGTAGAGTGTGCAAACTGGAGACGGGAGTAGAAGCTGGTGCTCAGAAATGAAGTTTTATCTCCTGGAAAAAATGACATTCAGGCAGACCCCAAATGCCGAGTGAGAAGAAGGGAGAGAGGGTGAACCAGGCAAGAGAAGAATGTGCAAGGGCCCTGGGGGTGGGAGGAGCTTAGAATTTTTTTTAATAATTTTATTTTTTCAGTGTTCTAAGATTGATTGTTTATGCACCACATCCATGTGTTTGATTAGTAAGAAGACAGCTTGGCAGGAGAGTAAGGAGCAAGGGAGAAGGAAAGGCCATTATAGGGAGTTTGGATTTGATTGGCTAGAAGGGAGACTACTGGAAGGTGTTAAGCTAGGGAATTACCTGATCTTATTTACATATTTAAAAGGTCATTCTGGAGGTGTGTGCTGCACTGCCTGTTTCCCTCACACTCCAGCCCTCTTAACCTCAAGATCTTCTCCCTTTGTATTAAAAACAAAACCCTTTTTTTCTTTTTTAAACCACTTGGCACTGTGAAGTCACCAAACAGAACAAAACGTGGATTCAACTGCAAAGTGGCTTTGTATATGGCCCTTTATCTCTCCTCTGAGTCCTTCAACTCATTTCATCAGAAATAGTTTAATTATATCAAATTTTGGGTGCTAGCTGAAGGATTTGGAGATAGATCTGTCAAAAGATTAGTTGTCCTTTAAAAACAACCATTGCTGTTTTAGAACATGTCCAAGTACAGAACTGAGTTGCTTTTAGGTATATCCTTCAACTCTTTAGAGATGACTGAAATGTTCTATTCCCATGAAGGTTTAAAAGGAGAGCAATTTAATATACATCTGTTCCTTTTTCCTCTGTCTCTATTTTTTACAAAGTTCCTCCTTGTTTAAAAACATTGCCTGTAAGAGTCAACTTGAGTGTGAATTACAATTAGAGATACAGTCTCTGAGGTTGCCAAATTAGGTTCTTCACAGATCCATTAACATTTCCCCAGTTCTCTGCTGGCTGCTGTAGATCCAGCTCCAGGAGGACTTTTGGCTACTTCTCCATCTAGCCTCTGCACGTGGGCTGACGTCTATCAAGCTAATTGCTGGCTAATTCTATAATAGATGCATCCCAGGTGTTTTTCACCATCTTTTGAAGTCTGTACTCTGTTTTATTCTGCACTTGGACTCCTACTTACAGCTTTACTGACTTGCATAATGCATAAATATCTACTTGCTCAGAAATCTATGCGTCTCCTTGCTGTAAGCCCTGGATAAAAAAGAAAAAAAACAACAACTTGCTGACAACGGAGTTTAGTTCAGAAATTTTGATTTAAAAACAAAAGTCTAGAAGACTTTTGGAACTCAAATCTGGGAATGGGCAACATAATTGCCAAGTCACAGGCTGCAAACAGAAAGGGAGTTTGTAGGCGGGGTGAGGAGTGGAGGGGGTTAGAGTGAAAGGAAGGTGGCCAAGAAGAGAAATAGGCAGTGCCCACTCGACTCCACCGTCTTCTGCTGTTTCATGAACTACTGGGTACAACAGCAGTAAGGGGACCTATAGCTTTAAGGCAATGCTGGCCATCTCTTCACGTTGCTTTTACTCTAGAAGCCTAAGAGCTTGGACTCTGATGTTTTCTAGAACTTCAGATGATCGACTCTTTGGTATAGTGCATGGCATTTTTTTTTTTTATTATCAGTTTTTGAGGCATAGCATTTACCAATGATCTGTTACTGACATTTTTTTTTTAATTTTTTTTTATTTATTTATTCGACAGAGAGAGATCACAAGTAGACAGAGAGGCAGGCAGAGAGAGAGAGAGAGAGAGGGAAGCAGGCTCCCTGCTGAGCAGAGAGCCCGATGCGGGACTCGATCCCAGGACCCTGAGACCATGACCTGAGCCGAAGGCAGCGGCTTAACCCACTGAGCCACCCAGGCGCCCCTGTTACTGACATTTTGTTCAAGTAGTACCTTCCTAAGGACACCTGCCCTGAACCACTGTATTTAAAACTTCAATACTCCAGACTCCCTATACCTTCCTCTTCTTTCCTTTTTCCTGGCATTTGTCACCCTCTAATATACACTGTACTTCTTATTTATTCTGTTCACAATCTTTATCTTTCTTCCCCTGCTAGAATGTGAGCCTCAAGACTGTAGTGTATCTGCTTTATTGATTCACATATCCTAAGCACATAGTAGATGCTTCATAAGTACTCATTGAATGAATGAATGACATCTTACAGCAAGAACAGGTCCTAAATATTAGCTCAAGATTCTTTCTTATTTTGGGCATCTGATTAATTCAGCTGTTCAACCAATCATCACTTGTGGACATTTGCATGATGTACATGTACTATATCTACATTTTCCCCAACTTTTAGTATAATTTTCTTACCAACCATGTATATTTTACTCTTACTTTTAGACTATCAAAAGTCACAGATAGACAAAAGCCTTCTAGATAGACAGATTGATCTAACATAGTCTGATCCCTATAATTAAGTATATGATATCTTAAGATCTTTTATTGTATGTCACTTTCTATTTTATTTTTATGTGAACATCCCCTCTCTCCTTGGTCTATGTTATGTGAATGGAAGTCTCAGTCCTTGGATTCCCAATGAGAAGATTGACGAGGGGATCCGCACTTGAATAAAAATAGCCAGAAGGAAAGTAGGAAGCACAAAACAGTTTATTACACAGATTAAAGTGAAAGTACACTCTCTAGGTGGGAGAGCAGGCAGGTTCCCAGAGCAGGAACAGGCCCTAACTCATTAGGCGTTTGGTTGGTTGTTGTGTCTCTCTGGGCTGGGAGGAGTTGTGACCTACAGTGGGGTGGTGTCTAATGGAGGCTGCTTCCAGTAATTTGGGGGGACTCCTCTCACAGTTTGTTGGGATGGAGAGTTTTGACCCCACAGGGTTTGTACCAGAACCTCATGGCAGCCTTTCTTCATGGAGTGGGTCTGTAGCCACAATGCAAATGCATCATCATGAGTCTAGGAGTCCCCAGGGGCAGCGGTGGAAGAGGAGAGTGCATCTGTGGCTCTTCATCTGTCAACCCCAAGGTCTTGAACCCACAAGGTCAGGATGTTGTGCTCCCAAGCTTCTAATGTATATTTATCACTGTCCTTGCCTCCAGCTCACGTCTCTGTCCTTCTCCTTCAAGGAGTTGGGACTTTGTCTCTAGGATGTTTCCTTCCATGGTTTATATGTAGCTTCTACCTAACAATAGCACTAGGCACATGGTAGATCTCAGTTAAGGACTTGATGACTATGCCATAGGAATTTCAATCTTACTTCTTAAAAAGATCTATTTATTTTTGAGAGAGAGCTAAAACAAGCATGAAGGGAGGCAGAGGTAAAAGGAAGAGTATCTTAAGCAAGCTCCTCGCTGAGCCTGGAGCCAAGGCGGGACTTGATCTCATGACCCCGAGATCATGACCAGAGCCGAAATCAAGAGTTCCATGCTTAATCAACTGGCCCACCCAGGTGCTCTAGGAATTTCAATCTTAATTTAACTTTAACAATTAAAAATCTAAGTGGTTAAATGTTCTGGTATTGATAGTGATAGCGCCTCAGGATTTATTCTCCCGAGAATTTATTCTCCTGGCCTGCTACAGATGTCCCCTCCTGGCCATGCTCCTTGCCTCCAGCTCTTTCCCCCTTGACTCCAGCCTTTACCACTCCCATCAGACTTGCCTCCCTAAAGCCAAGCTCTGATCATCCATGCTAACTTCAGAAACTTTCAGTAGTCCCCAGTGTCTTTGTAACTAAACACAAATTCTTTATTAGCATCTTATTGAAAGTCCTCTTTAATGGCCTCAAATCACCCTCATGGTCTCATGTCTTACTACTTTCATATTCCAGAAAAATCATGAGCATCCTTGCTCCCCCCCTCTGCTCTGGCATTACTTGTCTCATGCTGATTGCCCCGACCAGGACCAGGAATGGCCCAGGGCCTGGATTCTGTCAAATTCTTTTCATCTTTTAGATCTTGCCGAAAGGCCACCTTCTATATGAAACTTTTTTTTAATTCCCCAACTGGTTGTGCTTCTCCTTTCTCTGAAGTACTGTAACTTTTAAAATACTGTAACTTAAAAAAGTTGCACTGTGTAGATCACAGTTCTTTTTAAAAATTTTTCTTTTGTTGTAGTAGGAACACTGAACCCATGATCTACCTTCTTTTCCCAGTTTTACTGAGGAATAAAATTGACAAGCAAAATTTTTGTATGTTTAAAGTATAGAGTGGGGTGATTTGATACACATATACATTTTGGAAGGATTCCTGCATACAAGAGACACCACACAGTATTTGTCTTTCTGTGTCTGGCTTATTTTACTTTCTAGATTCATACCTTCTAGATTCATCTGTTTGTCAAACATGGCAGTATTTTCTTCTTTTTAAAGATCAAATAATATTCACTTGTGTATATATACTGCATTTTCTTTATCTACCATCTGTCAACAGGCACTTAGGTTGTTTCCACACTTTTGCTCTTGTGAATAGTGTTGTGATGAACAGGAACATGGGAGGACAGGTATCTCTTTGAGCTCCTGATTTCAATTTCTTTAGATATATACCCAGAAGTAGGATCGCTGGATCTTTTTTTTTTTTTAATTATTATTCATTATGTTATTTATGTTAGTCACCGTACAGTACATCATTAGTTTTTGATGTAGTGTTCCATGATTCATTGTTTATGTGTAACACCCAGTGCTTCATGCAATACGTGCCCTCCTTAGCACCATCTCCCGGCCAACACATCCCCCCACTCCCCAAAACCCTCAGTTTGTTTCTCAGAGTCCACAGTCTCTCAAGGTTTGTCTCCCCCCTCCGATTCCACACCCTTTCATTTTTTCCTTCCATCTCCTAATGTCCTCCATGCCATTTCTTATGCTCCACAAGTAAGTGAAACCATGCGATAATTGACTTTCTCTGCTTGACTTACTTCACTCAGCATAAACTCCTCCAGTCCCATCCATGTTGATGCAAAAGTTGGGTATTCATCCTTTCTGATGGCTGAGTAATATTCCATTGTATATATGGACCACATTGTCTTTAAACCATGAGTCTGCCAAAGGGCATCTCGGCTCTTTCCACAGTTTGGCTATAATCAAAACCACATTGAGATACCATCTTATAGCAGTTAGAATGGCAAAAATTAACAAGGCAAGAAACAACAAATGTTGGAGAAGATGTGGAGAAAGGTCCCACTGTTGATGGGAATGCATGCTGGTGTAGCCACTTTGGAAAACAGTGTGGAGGTTCCTCAAAAAATTAAAAATAAGCTACCCTATGACCTGGCAATTGCACTACTGGGCATTTACCCCAAAGATACAGATGTACTGAAAAGAAGGGCCATATGCACCCCAATGTTCATAGCAGCAATGTCCACAATAGCCAAACTGTGGAAGGATCACTGATCTTATGGTAGCACTATTTTTAATTTCTTGAGGAACTTTCATAATGTTGCTCATAATAATTGTACCAGTTTACATTCCCACTTTTTTGCACATCCTCACCAGCATTGGTTATCTCTTGTCATTTTTTTTTTTTTTTTAAAGATTTTACTTACTCATTTGACAGAGTGCGCACAAGCAGGGGGAGCGGCTGGCAGAGGGAAAGAGAGAAGCAGGCTCTCCACTGAGCAGAGAGTCCGACATGGGGCTCGATCCCAGGACCCTAGGATCATGATCTGAGCCTAAGGCAGATGTTGAACTGACTGAGCCACCCAGGTGCCCTTGTCTTTTTTATAGTAGACATTCTAATAGGTATGAAATGATATCTCATTGTGGTTTTGATTTGCATTTTCCTGATGATTAATGATTTTGAGTAATTTTCACTTAACCATTAACCACTTGTATTTCTTTTTGGGAAAAATGTGTATTCAGGTCTTTTGCCCATTTTAAAATTCTTCCTTTCTTCCTTCCTCCCTTTCTCCCTTCCTCCCTCTCTGCCTCCTTTCTTTCCTTCCTTCCTTCGCTATTGAGTTCTATCAGTTTCTTGTATATTTTGGATATTAGATATGTAGTTTGCAAGTATTGTCTCCCATTCTGTAGGCTGACTTTTCATTTTATTGATGGTTTCCTCTGCTGTGCAGAAGATTTATAGTTTGATGTAGTCCCATTAGTTATTTTTGCTTTTGTTGCTTTTAGTTTTGGTGTCAAATCCAAAAAAATCATTGCTGAGACCAATGTCAAGAAGCTCATCTCCTAATTTTTCTTTTAGGAGTTTTACAGTTTCAGGTCTTATTTTCTAGTCTTTAATCCATTTTGAATTGATTTTTGCCTATGGTATAAGATAGTGCTACAGTCTCGTTCTTTTGCATGTGGGTATATAATTTTCCCAACATCATTTATTGAAGATACTATCCTTTCCCCATTGTATTTTCTTGGCTACTTTGTCAAAAATTAATTAACCATATATGTGTGACTTTATTTATGAAATCTCTCTTCTCTTCCATTGATCTATGTGTCTGTTTTTAGGTCAGTCTGTATTTTGATTACTAGAGTTTTGTAATATAGTTTGAAATTAGAAAGTGTGATACCTCCAGCTTTGCTTCCCTTCTCAAGATTTTTTTGGCCATTTGGGATCTTTGTGGTTCCAAATTTAGGATTTTTTTTTTTCCTATTCTGTGAAAAATTCCATTGGAATTTTGATAGGGATTACATTGAATCTGTAGATCGTTTTGTGTAGTATGGACAGTTTTACAACATTAATTCTTCCAATTCACAAAAAGAGTATCTTTTCATTTATTTATGTCTCCAGTTTCTTTTATCAGTATTTTATAGTTTTCCGTGTTTAGAACTTTCCCTTCCTTGTTAAGTTTATTCCTAAGTATTTTATTCTTTTTGATGTTATATAAATGGAATTGTTTTCTTAATTTCTCTTTCTGATAGTTTGTTAATATTTAGTAACATACCTGAGTTAGTATTATCCTGCAACTTTACAGAATTCATTTATTAACTCTGTTTTCTGGTGGAATCTTTAGATTTTCCCTGTATAAAATGATGTTCTCTGTAAACAGAGAAAATTTCTTTTCTCTTCTGATTTGGGGGTGCCCCCTTGGTCCTCTCAGTCCCCCTCAGCCCTCCTCACCCGTGCCTAATTGCTATGGCTAGCACTTCCAATACCATGTTGAGTAGAAGTGGAGAGAGTTGGCATTCTTGTTTTGTTCCTGTTCTTAGAGAAAAAGCTTTTAGCTTTTCACTATAGTCTATGATGTTAACAGTGGGCTTGTCATATATGGATTTTATTATATTGAAATACGTTCCTTCTATATCCAATTTGTTGAGAATTTTTAATCATAAAAGGATGTTGATTTTTTCAAATGCTTTTTCTACATGTATTTAGATGATCATATGATTTTAATCCTTTGTTAATATGGATTATTAACATTGATTAATTTGCATATGTTCTACTATCCTTGCATTTTAGGAATAAATCCCATTTGATCATGGTATATGATATTTTTAATGTACTATTGCTTATATTTTGGGGGTAATTTTGTATCAGGGTTATTGGTCTATAATTTTTTTTCTTCTACTGTCCGTCTCTGATTTTGGAATCCATGTAATGCTGGCCTCATGAAACAGTTTGGAGGTTTTCTCTCCTCTTCAATTTTTTTGGAAGAGTTTGAGAAGGATTTGTATTAATGCTTCTTTAAATGTTTAGTAGAGTTCATCAGTGAAGTCTCTGAGCACAAGAAGCCTTTTTTCCTTGGGAAGTTTTTGATTATTGATTTAATCTCCTTAATTATAATTGGTCTGTTCAGTTTTTTTGTTTCTTTATGATTCAGTTTTGCTAGGGAGCACGTTTCTAGGAATTACTGATTTCCTCTAGATTATCTGAATTGTTGGCATATAATTACTTGTAGTAATTTCTTTCTTTTTTTTTTTTTTTTAAAGATTTTATTTATTTATTTGACAGAGAGATAGCACAAATAGGCAGAGCAGCAGGCAGAGGGAGAGGGAGCAGCAGGCTCTCTGCCGAGCAGGGAACCCAGTGTGGGACTTGATCGCAGGACCCTGAGATCATGACCTGAGCTGAAGTCAGCCACTTAACTGACTGAGCCACCTAGGCGCCCCTACTTGTAGTAATTTCTTATGATCATTGGGATTTCTCATCGCTTCTCGGCCTTTTGGCTAAGATCAAGTGTAGGATCATTGGGATTTCTGTGTTACCCAGTATAATGTCACTTTTTTTGTTTCCAATGTTGGTCTTCTCTCTCTCTTTCAGTTTAGTTTCATATTTTCTATTTTTTTCTGGTCTATTTCATGTATTTTTGCTCTGATCTTTGTTGATTCCTTGCTTTTGCTGACGTTCTTCTTTTTCTGGTTCCCTGAAATGTAAAATCATGTTGTTTGAAATCTTTTTTTCATAATGTAGGTGTTTATTGCCATAGAAGTCCCTGTTAGAACTGCTTCTAGTACCTCCATAAGTTTTGGTTTGTTGTGTTTCCATTTTCACTTACCTCAAGATTTTTGGGTTTCCATGTTGATTTCTTCTCTGGCCTGTTGGGTTTTCAGGAACATGTTTAATCTCCACTTATTACAAATGTAAACTTACTTGAAATTACAGCATAAAGCACAATAATAGCCTACAGAGAGTGCCTCAGATGTTTGCCTTTGTCTAGAGCAATCTTTATTTGCAGTCATTTGCAGTTCAATCTGAGAGTGGCCTGACAGCTAATGGTTTGTTCTCAGCCACATTTTACCCTTTACTAGGCTTGGGGGAGATAGGGCTACCAAGCTTTCTTATTCTCTACAAACTTAATGTTCTTCGTTCCTACTTTTTGACATTTTTGTGGTTTAGGCAGCTGGAGTATAAGTTTTCTTGACCCCTTGCAGATGGCAATCTCATCTCAATCAGAATTGTCAAGTGGATTTCTGAAAGCCACTAGTTAGCCTGATTGGAGAAGAGAGCCCTACCGGCCTGCAGACAACCCTTTGCTGGGTATTTCCCAAATCTAGGACATTTCCTGCTTGAGTACCTACTTGAATCACAGAATACACTCAATCTAACTTCAGCGACTTTCACTTCAATGAAGCTGGAACGAATTATCAGAAAGAAACATTCTTTATTGAATTTAGGAATTTTCAATTACTGAAGTTTCCTTTCAGAACAGAAATGTGTTTTTTTTTTTGTTTTGTTTTTTAAAGATTTTATTTATTTGATAGAGATCACAAGTAGGCAGAGAGGCAGGCAGCTCCCTGCTGAGAAGAGAGCCCAATGAAGGCTCGATCCCGGGACTCTGGGATCATGACCTGAGCTGAAGGCAGAGGCTTTAACCCACTGAGCCACGCAGGCGCCCCCAGAAATGTACTTTAAAAAAAAAATTATTTTCAGTGTAACAGAATTCATTGTTTATGCACCACACCCAGTGCTGCATGCAATACATGCCCTCCATAATACCCACCACCAGGCTCATCCAATCCCCCACCCCCCTCCCCTCCAAAACCCTCAGTTTGTTTCTCAGAATCCACAGTCTCTCAGGGTTTGTTTCCCCCTCTGATTTCCCCCAACTCACTTCTCTCCATCTCCCAATGTCCTCCATGTTATTCCTTACGCTCCACAAGTAAGTGAAACCCTATGATACTTGACTCTCTCTGCTTGACGTATTTCACTCCGCATAATCTCTTCCAGTCCCATCCATGTTGATACAAAAGTTGGGTATTCATCCTTTCTGATGGAGGCATAATACTCCATTGTATAGATGGACCACATCTTCTTTATCCATTT
Source organism: Enhydra lutris kenyoni (assembly GCF_002288905.1). Classification (NCBI taxonomy): domain Eukaryota; kingdom Metazoa; phylum Chordata; class Mammalia; order Carnivora; family Mustelidae; genus Enhydra; species Enhydra lutris. Next base: position 4,247,195 of record NW_019154099.1, read on the forward strand.
ATATGTTGAAGGGCATCTTGGCTCTTTCCACAGTTTGGCGACCATGGTTATTGCTGCTATGAACATTGGGGTACAGATGGCCCTTCTTTTCACTACATCTGTATCTTTGGGATAAATACCCAGTAGTGCAACTGCAGGGTCATAGGTAAGCTCTATTTTTAATTTCTTAAGGAATCTCCACACTGTTTTCCAAAGTGGCTGCACCAACTTGCATTCCCACCAACAGTGTAAGAGGATTCCCCCTTCTCCACATCCTCTCCAACACATGTTGCTTACTGTCTTGTTAATTTTGGCCATTCTAACAGGTGTAAGGTGGTATCTCAATGTGGTTTTGATTTGAATCTCCCTGATGGCTAATGGTGATGAACATTTTTTCATGTGTCTGTTAGCCAATTGTATTTGTTCTCTACTTATCCTAGCTCTTCTTTGGTCTTCAAAGGTTTCCCTTCCTTTGGCTTAATTGAAGGTTTTTTTCCCTCTGTATTTATGAGTCCATTTCTGGTTATTTATTCATTTGGTTTTTTAGATTCCACATATAAGTGATATCATATAATTTTTTATTAACATATATTAACATATACTGTATTATTAGCCCCAAGGGTACAGGTCTGTGAATCATGGGACTTGCATTCCTACTAACAGTGTAAGAGGGTTCCCCTTTCTCCACATCCTCTCCAACACACATTGTTTCCTGTCTTGCTAATTTTGGCCATTCTAACTGATGTAAGGTGGTATCTCAATGTGGTTTTAATTTGAATCTCCCTGATGGCTAGTGATGATGAACAAAAATAACCACGCAGAGATAAAATACCATGTAGTCCCTCACAATAAAAAGTACATTTCTGTCTTCAGACAGAAATTGTGAGGGCTACATGATTTCTTATCTCTGTGTGGATATTTTTGTTCAAAGTTTTACTCTTGAAAATAGTCCTGTGCTAATATTTATGTAAAAGTGGCAGGCTATGAGACAGAAAATCTAAGAGGTAATTTAAAATGTACTTTGGAGTATGTTACATTCAAAATTTCCAGGAGAGTAAGGTGTTTTATTAAGCTAGATACACAAAATTTTATATATTCCTTAATATGTGAATTATTTTTATCAGTAATATTTATAGTATTATGGAGCTTACTCACCAAAGAGAAATCTCAATAGGTGCTACCAGAAATGAGCAATGATCTTGGATGAATCCCACGCTCATGGGTTTGAAGTCTCTAGTCTCCAGGTATGAGACATTTGGCTTTCTACCAGCAACAGAACCTGGGAATTTCCTACATTTTTGCATTAAATGAAACTTGGCTAATTTGCCTTCTATTTAGCAATTTAGTTACCTGCCTCTTGATACTTTTCAGAGATAGAGAGACTACTTTTAGCAATGAACAGAGAAATTCCATTCATTTCTTGAATGCCTGTATTCTGTGGGTACTGTGTGTCACAGGAATTTTAAAAATGAGTAAGCTGTGGTCTCTGTTCTTTAGGGAGTTAAAATTCAGTAGTAGGGACAGGGAAGGCATAAATAGCTTGAATACTAGGTAGCTCTAACCAGTGTCATAATTAGGATATTGTGAAAATATCAGAGTATGAGAGATTAATGGTTTTAGAATATAATAACTTCCTTTTTCCTGTTTTCTTCCAGAATTTTCCTTAGGCTAACACTTCTGGCCTCTCTCCCCATCAAGTAAGGAGAAATGATGTTGCTCAGATCTACTCTCTTCGATCTATCAGTATCAGTAGTAGAGGAATCAAAACATGTTTAAGTGGGAGGCTTAACTCTAACATTTGTTTTAATAGGCCTCTTTTACCCTTATACTTATGCCTTATTCTTCAACAATGGTAATAAGTTAATCATAATGTTGGCAGAGATCAGAATGTGTGGTATAAAAACATGTAAAAACACTGTATTTGAAACAGTTTATTTGTAGAGAAATGCTAAGTCCCTTCTCATTTCATTGATAATTACTTGAAGAATTCTGTACTATATTAGTCAGATTTTTGCTGATGTGATGCTGCTTAATGAATAACTCCAAAATTAATGGTTTATGATAATAAATATTACCACTTGTAAGTCTAATGGCTGGCTGGCCATGCTCTGCTGGGCTTTGCTAGGCTTGGCATATCTTTCATTCTGGAATCTTCTCTGGCCTGAGTTGTTCTCATGGTGGAGGCCCAGAGTGCAAAAGGGGCAAACCAAAGCTTGTAATATCACCTACAGTTTCTGCTCAGAGCTGGCATATTGTCATCTCTGCTCACAGTTGATTGGTTAAGGCAAGTTACATGACCAAATCCAAAGCCAGTGGGGCAAGGAAGTATACTCACAGTGAACCATGACAAAGATTAGGACAAAAGAAATGGTTGTGATACAATTTCCCACATATACCTCTGGCTTTTACTTAGTTTCTTGTATATAGAATCTTTAGCTACTTCATTGTATTTGCATTGTCTAACTTATTTATTCCATTCTGTCTTTGATGAAACTATGAAGACACTCACAATTCTTTGATTAGTCAGTCTTCTGCCATGAAGTTCCATTGAAAACACTTCTAGGTGAATATTACCACCCAAACCACCCATGTGAATTATTTTAATATCTTATTCATAAAACTTAAGAGAATCCATTCTTGATGAACCAGGGTCATAATAACTATTCTGTTTGTGGTGAGCAGACTGTGGAGTCCCTCCATGACCCCTGCCTACTGATTCTGACTCTCGTGGTCCCCTCTTCTTGAGGGTAGGTAGAACTTGTGACTTTCTTGTAACAAATAGAATATGACAAATGTGATGGGATATATGTCATTTTATGTAAGTGATTAGGTTATATAATATTATAAATCCTATCCTCCAAGGAGACTCTCTCCTGCTGGCTTTGAGGAGAGATATAGCTATGTTGGAAAGACCCACATGGCGGAGAGCTAAGTGTGGCTTCCAACCAAGAGCAAGAAATTGAGGTCCTCAGTCCTGTAGCTCTCTAGAAATCACATGCTGGTAAACAGTCATTTGGGCTTGGAAGTAAATCCTTCCCCAGTTGGGACTAAGATGAGACTGCAGCCCCAGCTCACATTTGGATTGGAACCTTCTGAAATCATGAATCAGAGGACACAGCTAAGCCTTTCACATATCTTGGTCCATAGAAACTGAAATAATGTATATTTTTTATGTATTGTTAGACATCTTTAGTAAAATTTTTAATCTTTTATCCATTTCATAGTATCAAGGATAAAGTGTCTTCCTGAATTTCTATTGCCTGCTAATTGTGTGTGTTTCATTCTGGTTTCCTATTTTGTTACAGTTGGCTTTGTTTATGTATTAACATCAAGAATTTTGGGTGGTAAACTCTTTGTAAGTATATTTTCTTAAATCTATTTATCTCATATACTTGTGTGTTTATAGAAAATTAAAAATGCATACTTGCTTGTTAGTTAATATTTATTAAACCTCTACAATGTGTTTGGCACAATCCTACATGATGGAGATACAAGAGACTGAAATGGTCCCTGCCTTCATGAAGCTTTCCTTTTATTGGAAGAATCAGAGAATAACAACTAAATACAGTTTCTAAATTACATATTTGAATAACTGTGAGGAGAAAATAAATAAGTTACTATAATCTAGGAATAATTAGATCTATTCTATTCTAGCTAAGCCTTTTGAGGAGTTAGCATTTAAACTGAGATTTAAAAGATGAGAAGGTGTGGGGCACCTGGGTGGCTCAGTTGATTAAGCATCTAACTCTCTTGGTCTTGGCTCAGGTCATGATCTCAGGATCCTGAGATCAGGTCTTTTGATGGGCTCCACACTCAGTCTGGGTCTGCTTGTCCCTCTCCCTCTATTCCTCCCTCTGTGCTCTCTCACTCTCCCTTTCTCTCTTTGGAATAAATAAATCTTAAAAAAAAAAAAAAGATGAGAAGGTGCAACTATATTCTCATCAATTTAGAACTGGATGAGTTCTGTTAGTGCAGAATTGCATTTGCTTGTGTTTGTGTGTGTGTGTAGAGATAACATGGGTGGGATAGGAACTGGGTTCAGAAGTGCAAACAAAAATATTTGATTTCAGGAGAGTGAAAGAAAATAAAAGAAGTAACAAGAACAAAAAGTGTATATATTTGGAATATAATCTTGTGATAACCTGGGTAGGAATTGTATGGTATAATACTATGTCAGCAATTCTTAGGATAAGAAAAAAGATACTTAAAATCACAAAAAGCTAGATACTGAGTCCTATTTATTATATGTTGACCATATACATGCTTATTATTGAGAGCAGAGTCAAGACCTTGCTGAAACTGTTTTGTATATCCATCTCCCTCTGCATCTCTTAATTTCCTTTTTCTCTGCAATTGTTCTGCTGGGTTTTATTAAGTCACAGATATTTTACCCCAGTATGAATCTAAATCTTTTGCTTCTGTCACTTCTGTACACACTCTGAATTTCAGAGCAGGCCAGTATTCTGGGAATGCCAAGAAGGAAATAAAGTTTTCTCTTACTTTGGCTTGAACTTCTTTCTTTCCGGTTAGTTTCCTGAGTGTTTGTTTCTCAAGCATTTTCTCTTGATGGCAAAAGTCTGTCTCCCAAAAGCATGTTTGGAACTAAAAGTGCATCTGTCTTGAGAGGCTGGCGTCATCGCAAGTATAAATGTGTGTTTGTGAACATTAGTAACTGTTGAGGGAGACAAATAATGGAGATTGTGGCTATGAATTCTGTGTGTTTGTGTGTATATGGGAGAGGGAAAGCAGTGGGGAGCAGAGAAAGAGATTAAGGAGGGAACCAGGAGGAAGAGGCAGAAGAGAAGTAAGGAGAGAAAAAGGACATTGTTTGAGATAGTTGATAAACAAAAATGGGTTTTTGAGACAGCTGATAAATAGAAATCAGTTTGACCTAAAGCAGGTGCCAGGGTTACAAAGACAATCACACTAGGACTGTGTTTACTGACTAGACAGGAAATGATGGAAAAAGGGGAGCAGCCACTTAGGGAAATCTTTTCAGACAAACAGGAAGGTAAACCAGAGAAGAAAACTGTGAATGAGACAAGAATCTAACTAGTCCCCCTTTTCTGGACTATATTCTAGAAGCCTCTAAGAGAGGCTGATTCAAAATCCTTGTGGCAAGACAGTGGTTTTAATGGATCAGAAGCCAACTTTTTCAGGAGTAGGATCTAGATAAGTAGATAGGTACCCAGAGTGTTTTGTTTATTTGTTTGTTTGTTTATTTAAATTCCAGTGTCATTAACATATGGTGTTATATTAGATTCAGGTATACAATATAGTCATTCAATAATTCTATACATCATTACTCAGTGCTCATAATAATAAGCATACTCTTAATCCCCCTCACCTATTTCACCCCCCAATATGCTTTTTAAAATTTTTTTAAAATTTTATTTTCCAATATGCTTTATTGTAAATGAGTACCCTCAGTTAAAGGTATATTTTTTTTCAACAAGAACATATTTGTTTTTTAATAGATTTTATTTATTTATTTGACAGAGATCACAAGTAGGCAGAGAGGCAGGCAGAAGAGAGAGGAAGGGAAGCAGGCTCCCTGCTGAGCAGAGAGCCCTATGTGGGGCTCAATCCCAGGACCCTGGGATCATGACCTGAGCTGAAGGCAGAGGCTTTAACCCATTGAGCCACCCAGACACCCCAAGAACATTTTTTATTTGAAGCATACTTCAGAATACATGGCTCTAAAGGATATAAAACATTCCACCTAAGAAAAATGGGATATACATTTTCTTTAAGTACACATAGAAGGATCCCCTGGTTAAATCACATAAAAAGAGACATAACAAATACTACAAATTTCAGAAGACCGAAATCATGCCAAGTGCATTTTCCAACTGTAATGGTACAAAACTAAAGATCAATAATAAAACAAAGCCAGAAAATTTATAATATAAATATTAAGTATTTAATATGTAAATATTAAACAACACCTTACTGAATGAGCAATGGGCCAAATAAGAAATCAAAATATGTCTCAAAAAAACCCTAAAAATATACCAAAACCTGTGGAATTCAGCAAAAGCAGATCTTAGAGTGTAATTTATGGCATAAATATTTGTTTTAAGTTTGTTGTTATGAACCGACTTTCTTAACATTAAAACACAAGGAACTAGAAAAAGAAGAAACTTAGCTGAAATTTAGTAGAGGAAGGAAATAAGAAAGAAAAATCAGAAATAGGGGTCAGAATAAACAATAACATAACATTCAATAAAATGACCAAAAAAAAAAAAAAAAAAGTTGGGTGCATTAAGAAAGAAGACTCAAAAACCAAAGTGAGAAATGGAAGAGAAAACAGCAGAACAGATAACCACAAATAGTGCAATAAAAGGTTATCATAACTAGATAGCTTAGGAAAAAAAAAAACACTGGATAATTCCTAAAAACACACATTACCATGAATCTTGAATCCAAAAGATAGGAAATCTTCTTAGACCAATAATAAGAATGAAAATTGAAGTAGGAATCAAAACTATTGCATCACAAAAAAGCCCAAGACCACATGGTTTCATTACTGAATTCTATCAAACATTTAAAAAGGTAATTAAGGAAAAACTTTATCAAAATCTTACAAATAATGCAAGAGGGGGAATATACCAAAATCATTCCATGAAGCCAGTATTACTCTGATGCCAAAGCGGGATTAAACAACACAAGAACAAAAAAGTCTAGTTTGTCCAATATAAGTATTGCTACTCTGACTTTCTCTTCACAATTTTTAAAAAATTTTTAATTATTTTTTATTTTAATTATTTTATATTTAATTACTTTATTTTTTATTTTTTATTTTTATTTTTTAATTTCCTTTTAGCTTAACAGAGTTCATTGTTTTTGCACCACACCCAGTGCTCCATGCAATACGTGCCCTCCATAATACCCTCCACTTGGCTCCCCCAACCTCCCACTCCCCCACCCCTTCAAAACCCTCAGATTGTTTTTCAGAGTCCATAGTCTCTCATGGTTCACCTCCCCTTCCAATTTCCCTCAACTTCCTTCTCCTCACATGTTGTTTTAAGGTGCAGTAGGAAAGAAGGATTACTTGGGAATTGATCCCCAAAGGTATTTGTCTTCCTAGTACCGGAGAATTTGAACACTTGAACTGATGTCACCAGCAAGATGGGGCAAGAGTGGAAGTTGACATGGGGCACAATAGAAGCCTGATGAATATGTTAAAGGGTATTCCTGCAGCCAAAAAGTCGCTGTATTTATAAATTCCTAGTGATTCCAGAGGAAGCAAAAGGACAAGGCAATAGTCCTAATATCCTACATGGCATTGGCAAAAGAAAAATGTTTATCACTGCTGGAACTCCTGGGAGGCATCTATTCAACTTCCTACTCTTCTCGCCCCTACTCCTTATGTCAGACACATTTTCAGCCCTTTTTCTTGAATATTTGACACAGTCGTTCTTTAAACTTTTTTTTTTTTTTTTTAAAAAACTTCATATTGCTGGAAATTTAGGTAGTTTCTGATCTTTTCCACTGCAAAAGTGCCACAACGAATAACCAACCATGTACATGTGTCGTTTTTACAATCTGCTGATATGTCTGCATGATAAATTCCTAAAAGTGGAATTGCTACATCAAATATGTGCATTTGTAATTTTAATAGATATTGCCAAATTGCCTCTGTATGAGTTGTTCCAATTTGCATTCTCACCAGCAACATAGAGTTCATCTTTTCTCCACTGCTTTGCCAAAAAAGTTGTGTCCAAATTTTCAAAACGTTGCCAACTGCAAAAATTCGAGAGTATATTTTAATTTGCATTTTTTCTTATTATGAATATGATTGAGGGTATTTCCTATATTTAAGAGACATTTGTATTTCCTTTTCTGTGAACTATTTATTCACTTCTTTTGCCTTTTATATAAATTTTTTATTGGTTGTAGGAATTATTTATTTATTAAATGAATACATAAATTTCTGGATGTTACTTTTTTTTTTTGACTTTGCTTATGGTGTTTTTGCTTTGCAGAAAATTTAACATAAAAGTAGCCAAAGATAATCAGTTGTTTAAAAATTGTTTTTAAGTTTTATAAAGTATAATAGTTATAAAGGTCTCTGTTATTCTGAAGTTGTAAAAAAAAAATTCTGTTTTCTCACTAATACTTCATGGTTTTCTTTGTTCTTTAAGTTTAATTCCAGTTTTTTTTTTTTTTTTTAAAGTTTTAAAGGTATTTGGAAGTTTTCTTGATACAAAGTTGCCCTGGGTAGAGAATTAGCCTAGACCAGGAAAATAAGTAATTGAGAGTGAAAAATTCAAACTCATCTGAAGATGTTCTTTTATCCTAAAAGAGTAGAGTGATCGCAAAAACTTCTCAAGTGGAAGGTAGTTGCCATGATTTCAACACTCCAAAATACTAGAAGCAATTTCATTTCTATACTTTGTTATTTACTCCAACAGTGTATTAAATATAACTTAAGTAAAGAAGGGTCTTTCCTTATATTAGCTTAGAGGCAGACACAAAGAATTCTGACCAGGGGTTAAGTATGGAATAGAACAACAGGAAGTTAAAGACCTTTAAAATATTGTGAGGCCTGGACCAGAATTTTTGAAAACAAATGACATAGTAGCATTTTTATTTATTTATTTATTTATTTATTTATTTATTTATTTATTTATTTATTTATTTAAGATGTTTGTCGTCGGTGGTGGTGAGTGAGGGCAAGAACAGAAACACGTTAGGGGGAGAGGGAGGGAGAGAATCTCAGGGAGACTGCCTGCTGATAAATAATGACTTTAAAATAGCCCTTGAATTCATGTTTTGTCATCAGTTGGCTTCAGTCAGGCCAGGTTTTGCTGCCAAATGAGTTTGTAAAAAAAATTTGTTTCCATAGATCTTGGATATCAGCCCTTTGTCTGTAGTGTCATTTGCAAATATCTTCTTCCATTTCATGGGTTGCCTCTTTGTTTTGTTGACTGTTTCCTTTGCTGTGCAGAAGCTTTTGATCTTGATGAAGTCCCAAAAGTTCATTTTCGCTTTTGTTTCCTTTGCTTTTGGAGACATGTCTTGAAAGAAGTGGCCGATGTTGAAGAGGTTACTGCCTATGTTCTCCTCTAGGATTTTGATAGATTCCTGTCTCACATTGAGGTTTTTTATCCATTTCGAGTTTAGCTTTGTGTATGGTGTAAGAGAATGGTCGAGGGTCGAGTTTCATTCTTCTACACATAGATGTCCAATTTTCCCAGCACCATTTATTGAAGAGACTGTCTTTTTTCCACTGTTTTATTTTTTCCTGCTTTGTTGAAGATTAGTTAACCATAGAGTTGTGGGTCTATATCTGGGCTCTCACCTCTGTTCCACCAGTCTATGTGTCTGTTTTTCTGCCAGTATGATGCGGTCTTGATGATCACTGCTTTGTAGTAAAACTTGAAATCAGGCAATGTGATGTCTCCAGTTTTGTTTTTATTTTTCAACATTTCCCAAAGATACAGATGTAGTAAAAATAAGGGCCATCTGTACCCCCAATGTTCATATCAGCAATGGCCACAGTTGCCAAATTGTGGAAAGAGCCAAGATGCCCTTCAATAGATAAATGGATAAAGAAGATAGGGTCCATATGCACTATGGAGTATTATGCCTCCATCAGAAAGGATGAATACCCAACTTTTGTATCAACATGGACGGGACTGGAAGAGATTATGCTGTTTATTTATTTATTTATTTATTTATTTATTTATTTATTTATTTATTTATTTATTTAAGATGTTTGTCGTCGGTGGTGGTGAGTGAGGGCAAGAACAGAAACACGTTAGGGGGAGAGGGAGGGAGAGAATCTCAGGGAGACTGCCTGCTGATAAATAATGACTTTAAAATAGCCCTTGAATTCATGTTTTGTCATCAGTTGGCTTCAGTCAGGCCAGGTTTTGCTGCCAAATGAGTTTGTAAAAAAAATTTGTTTCCATAGATCTTGGATATCAGCCCTTTGTCTGTAGTGTCATTTGCAAATATCTTCTTCCATTTCATGGGTTGCCTCTTTGTTTTGTTGACTGTTTCCTTTGCTGTGCAGAAGCTTTTGATCTTGATGAAGTCCCAAAAGTTCATTTTCGCTTTTGTTTCCTTTGCTTTTGGAGACATGTCTTGAAAGAAGTGGCCGATGTTGAAGAGGTTACTGCCTATGTTCTCCTCTAGGATTTTGATAGATTCCTGTCTCACATTGAGGTTTTTTATCCATTTCGAGTTTAGCTTTGTGTATGGTGTAAGAGAATGGTCGAGGGTCGAGTTTCATTCTTCTACACATAGATGTCCAATTTTCCCAGCACCATTTATTGAAGAGACTGTCTTTTTTCCACTGTTTTATTTTTTCCTGCTTTGTTGAAGATTAGTTAACCATAGAGTTGTGGGTCTATATCTGGGCTCTCACCTCTGTTCCACCAGTCTATGTGTCTGTTTTTCTGCCAGTATGATGCGGTCTTGATGATCACTGCTTTGTAGTAAAACTTGAAATCAGGCAATGTGATGTCTCCAGTTTTGTTTTTATTTTTCAACATTTCCCAAAGATACAGATGTAGTAAAAATAAGGGCCATCTGTACCCCCAATGTTCATATCAGCAATGGCCACAGTTGCCAAATTGTGGAAAGAGCCAAGATGCCCTTCAATAGATAAATGGATAAAGAAGATAGGGTCCATATGCACTATGGAGTATTATGCCTCCATCAGAAAGGATGAATACCCAACTTTTGTATCAACATGGACGGGACTGGAAGAGATTATGCTGAGTGAAATACGTCAAGTGGAGAGAGTCAATTATCATATGGTTTCATTTACTTGTGAAGCCTAAGGAATAACACGGAGAACATTGGGAGAAGGAGAGGAGAAGTGAGTTGGGGAAATCAGAGGGGGAAACAAACCATGAGAGACTGTGAACTCTGAGAAACAAACTGAGGGTTTTGGAGGGGAGGAGGAGTGAGGTGTTGGGTGAGCTTGGTGTGGGTATTAAGGAGGGCAGGTATTACATGGAGCACTGGGTGTGGTACATAAACAATGAATCTTAGAACACTGAAAAAAATAATTTAAAAATTTGTTTCCAGGACTTTCTTAATTCTGTCTTCAGAATTTCAGTTAAGAGATTGTGGACTTGCGTTCTGCAAATCATCTGAGTTGTTTCTCTGAAATGAATTTCCCTGTATTTTTCATTATCAGAAGAGGATAGTTCTCTGTGGCAAGGGTGGAAGGGATTATACTCTTTGGAAAATGACTACAAGAGTAGAAAGGAAGACTTATGTTTCAAATATGTCTTTACTTATAGTCTCACTTGATGGAATACCATGAACAAAACTCTTCCCGTCTAATGTGTTTCTGTATGGACCATGCTCAGATAAAACCAAAAGTCATTTTTCTCCATATATTTCAGAGTTTCCTGATCACTTCTCTTGTGGCTTGTTGCTAATATTCTACTGGCTAAATAATTCTGCATATGTGTTTACACTGTGCATAGCTTTAGGTATTGGGGAAAACAAAGGAGAGATGCTCTTGTAGTCCATTTAGAGAGACAAACAAAACCAGTGTGGTTGAGGGTTGAGTACAAATAGGAACAGGGTGCTTTTGGGGCACAGAGGAAGCACAGCTAAACTAAATAAAGGGAGGCAAGAGAGCTGGAACTGAGTTCTGAACACCTACGAATCCTGAGGTTGTTCTTTTAACCTAAAAGAGTAGAGTGATTGAGAAAACTTCTTTTGAGTGGAAGGTAGCTTCCATGATTTCAACACTTCCAAATACTAAAAGTAATTTTATTTCAATTATTTTTTGTTTATTTTAGCAATGTCTTAAATATAACTTAGGTGGGTAAAGAAAAAGTGAAGAACTGGGGAAAAAAATGGAGGAAAGATACGTACACAAGGTGCATGTGTAGGGAAGTTCAAATGGCTTTGTTGGGCTGGAGTGAAAAGTGCATGTAGGGGGATGGGTAAAGTACAGCCAGAGATGTAGGAAAGAGATCATGAAGAGATCATGTGTCCTGAGCAATGGACTATAACCTATAACCACTGTTTTGAAAGCTAGGGGGTAAGGGATAACATTGAATAATTTTTAAGCAGAAATCTGACATGACTGTGTTTGCTTTTGATAAATACACTGTGATATTTCTGTGGAGGGCAAATTTAGGTGGGCTAGAGGGAATCTGGGACATCTAGGTTAAAAAAAAATGATGAAGCCCTAACCTAACAGGATGGGTAGGAGGAGGGAAGACTTGAGAAGTATTAAGATGGTAGAAGCTATAGGGACCAATGATTGACCGAATGTGGAAAAGATAGAAGTAAAAACGAGTCCCAGTTTTCTTGATTGAGCAGTTTGGTGGATGGTGGTGCCTTTCCTGGGGAGGAGCTGGTTTGGAGAAAGGTGATCAGTTCTGCTTTGTGTATGCTTAATTTGCATGTGGGATAAACTAATGGGAAGTTACCTAGGACGTGGTCAGCAGAGTTTTGGTAAGTGGGAAAGAAGTCAGCGCCAGAGAATAGATTTGGGCATTATCTCACTACTCCTGGTTTCTATGCCAGGGATTCAGTTGTGACTATTTAGGATAGACCTATAAAGAGTAAAGAAGAGAAATTCTGGGTCTGTGCCTTAAAGAGACAAACGTATCTTCTATACAAATTGGGAAGCTATTTTTTTTAAACAATTTCCTGATGGGGATGCCCATAAACAATGCACTAACTTTCCAACTGACTGGAACGACTGCTCAGATCGGTTAACAAGCAGCAGAAAATGGCTAGAATGGAAAGTGGCAGATGGGGCCTAACTCTGCTGCTCTTAATTTGAAATTAAAGAGTTTAAACTTTCTTTCCAAGGAATCTCAGTGATCCACCCTTCCACACTGGAGAGGTGACATGGGTGGCAAATTATGGTCTCAAATAGTCGTCATAAAACAGGCTTCATTTCTTGTCTTCCTATATTTTACCAGTGGGAGAAGGTTGAAATGTTGTGGGCTTAATGCACATAAGGACTTGGAATTATAGTGAGGGTGGTCAGGTCAAATTTCAGAATTTAAGTCTGTTATTGTTTAGTATGAACTGTCATGTTGTTGTTCTCCAGCTCTGGGGAAGCTGTCACATCCACATCTTTCTGTCTCAGAGTGTAAGCGAAAGATAGGAAAGAAGTTTCTAGAATCTCTCTCCATACCCATTTTATGCTATTGTAGCACTCATTTAGTATGTTACAGAGTTAAAAATATTGCTTTATTTTCTTCAAATCATGGAGCTATTTTATCTCCTACAGGACTTCTGCATATTGCACACACCCCCCCCGCCCCAGTTCTTACTGGTGACTTGCACTTTCTCATTCTTCAAATTTTAGACTATATGCTACCTTCCTCCCTGATCACCAACTGCAAGTTCATCTCCCTCTCTCCCTTCTCAGCAGTCTGTCCATTTGTCTACTTGTTTTGTATATTTTCCTTACTCAGTTTTAAATTTTACAAGGTAATAACACATGTCTGGGGTCACTATCCTTTTCTAACAATAATAATAATAATCATAGATATTTCAAATGCGTTCTCATTTGAACCATCAATTATACCAAGGAGTGGTATTAACATATCTCCTTGATAAATGAGAAATTTGAGGCCCAGAAAGTTCAGGTAAATAACCCAGGGCCACACGGCTAGGAAGTTCAGAACTGCACTCCATCCCAGGATTTCTGGTGGACAGGCCATTGCTGCTTTCATCACCATGAGTGCAACATCACAATGTCACCTTTCAAAGGAGGGACGTTGCTCTCAAATAAGCCACCTACTTGTGAAGCTTTCACTTGACCGTCTTTCCCTTTAAGACCGTTTCTTTTATAGCCCCCCTGAAATCTTAAGTAGATTTATTAGAACTCCATAGAGGGATGATTTTGTTTTCCCTGTAAAGGGGAAATAGCCACTGCTTTCAGAACTGATTAGGAGTGATGTCTTTCCCTGGGGACACAATCAGCCCTGGAGAGGAGGTTCTGATGATGTCTCCGTTCCTTTCTCCTGCTTTGCCCTGGAGGAGGTGAATGGCTTTCAGCCTTACTTTTTAATGACTATGGAGGGGAAAAAGAAATCGCTGCTGCCAGAGAAGAGGTTGGTCATATTGGAAATGGTAATGGGCGTGCAAGGTTATAAGCCTTGTGTCATTGGCAGGTCGCTGACTTCAGAGTCCTTTCCCTATACATGGTAATTATTTCAAGAAGCTAACTAATTGCCAATTTCTCCCATTAAATTACATCTCTTCCTGTCATTAAGCAACTGTAAAACAGATCCATAAGTAAAAGTGCCAACTCTGTATTTACTTGCACCACCTCTTCCCTTAATATTTACTTCCAAACTAGGCAGGAGGAGGCCATGCTGACAAATCAGAATTTCAGAGAGCACTGACAGCCCTCTGATTAGAATAAGATGAAATTTAAATTGCTCTGGGTAAGACTCATCCTCCTCCTCACTCCCCAGAACTATCTTAGACTTATTTTAAACAAAAAAACCACTTCTGATGTCTTTATTTTGTTTTCAGACCACAATCCCCCATACCTCCCCCCCATTCTGATAAATTCCTCCTTGGTTACTACGATGGTGTAGGGGAAAACACTTTCAATGCTGTCATCTCAGTTTGCTCTCTGAACAAAGAGAATAATACAGAGCAGTAGAAAATCCCTTCAAGGACACCATGGTAGTTCTACTGTATTAAAAACAACTCAAAGCTCACTGTTGTGCAAACATATCATTATATTTTGCAAGGTCATGTTGAAGCAGAGATTTAATTTCTAGCCTCAGCAAAACCTTCTGTACATACAAGCCAGAAGATCTAGCAAATGACCCTTCAGTTAATGAAATAGGAGAAGAAATTCTAATCTATATTTTTCTATATTTTGCAGATCTATAATTATATATGTTAATATAATGGAAAATAGACATGATTAAAAATGATTGTGCATGAGCTTCTATATAGTATATAAAAAAGGATGCAGAGCAAAAAGACTAGAAATGTGGGAAGTTATTGATACTGGTTGTTACTGGATGGTGGGCCAACAGGAGGTTTGTTTTACTCTCATCTATTATGTAATTAGCATGCGTTACTTTCAAAATGGAAAATTAAAAAAAGAGGAAACACACTAGTGTGGTAGTGTATACAACACTTACAATAAACAAAAGTGATGGAGAAGCACACTGGACAAGAGTCATGTAGCAAAACCAGGAACTTTGTACTATAAACTGAAAGAAAAAGAGTCTAAATAATTTGGTTCACCAAATTAAAGCTATACATGAAAATGATACAAACACTTCAGTGGACATCTGTGTATAGCATATGCTTTGTTATTTATGGTTAGTTTTACCATTATATTTCATGAGTATCTTTTTAAAAAAATTTATCACACTTACTGTTTAAAAGCCTTATTGAAGTATAATTTATAATATTTACCCACTTTAAATGTATGAATTAATTTTTAATAAATTTATAGAGTTGAGCAGCCACCACTAAGCTATAATTTTTCCTTTTTTTATTTGATTTCCATTTTTTCACTTCATCTCATTTCATTTTTTAAAAATGACAATTCCAGTATAGTTAACACACAATGTTCTATTAGTTTCAAGTGTACAATACAGTGATTCAACACTTCCATATATTACTCAGTGCTCATCAAGATAAGGCTACTCTTAATCCCCTTCATTTATTTCACCCTTCCCCCTACCCACCTCCCCTTTAATAATCACCAGTTTGTTCTCTGTAGTTAAGAGTCTGTTTTTTGGTTTGTCTCTTTTTGTTCCTGTTCATTTGTTTCTTAAATTCTACATGAGTGAAACCATATGGTATTTATCTTCCTCTCACTGTCTTATTTTGCTTAGCATTTTTTTAAAAGATTTTATTTATTTATCAGATAGAGATCACAAGTAGGCAGAGAGGCAGGCAGAGAGAGAGGGGGAAGCAGGCTCCCTGCTGAGTGGAGAGCCCGACGCGGAGCTCGATCCCAGGACCCTGGGATCATGACCTGAGCCAAAGGCAGAGGCTTAACCCGCTGAGCCACCCAGGCGCCCCTTGCTTAGCATTTATACTCAAGCTCCATCCATGTCATTGTAAATGGCAAGATTTCATTCTTTTTTTTAAGGCTAATAATATTCTGGTGTGTGTGTGTGTGTGTGTGTGTGTATACCTTTTTGGTATCCATTCATCTATCAATGGACTGTGTGGGCTGTTTGCATAATTTGGTAACTGTAAGTAATACTGCAATAAATATAGGGCTGCATAAATCCTTTTGAATTAGTGTTTTTGTATTCTTTGGGTAAATACCAGTAGTGTGATTACTGAATCATAGGGTAGTTCTGTTAAATTTGTAAGGAACCTCCATACTGTCTTCTACAGTGGCTATACCAGTTTGCACTCCCACCAACAGTGCATGAGGGTTCCTTTTTCTCCATATCCTCAACAAACTTTGGTTTCTTGTGTTGTTGATTTTAGCCATTCTCACTAGTGTGAGGTAATATCTCGTGGTTTTGACTTTCATTTCCCTGATGATGAGCGATGTTGAGTGTCTTTTTTGGGTCTGTTGTCCATCTAACTTCTTTGGAGAAATATCTGTTCATATCTTCTGCTCATTTTTAAATTGGATTATTTGGGGTTTTTCTGGTGTTGAGTTGTATATGTTCTTTATATATTTTGGACACTAAATCCTTATTGGATATGTCATTTGCAAATATCTTCTCTCATTCCATAGGTTGTCTTTTAGCTTTGTTGATTGTTTCTTTGGCTGTGTAAAAGCATTTAACTTTGGTGTAGTCACCATTGTTTATTTCTTTTTGCTTTTATTTCCCTTGCCTCAGGAGACTTATCTAGAAAAATGTTGCTATGGCTGATGTCAGAGAAATTACTGCCTATACTCTCTTCTAGGATTTTTAGGGTTTCAGTTCACAATTTTAGGTCCTTAATCCATGTTGAGTTTATTTTTGGGTATGCTGAAAGCTGGGGGTCTGGTTTCATCTTTTTGGATGTAGCTGTCCAGTTTTCCCAACACCATTTGTTGAACAGACTGTCTTTTTCTCATTGCATATTCTTTGTCCCTTGTGGAAGATTAATTGATCATGTAATCATGGGTTTATTTCTGGGCTCTGTATTTGTTCCATTGATTTGTCTTTTTTTGTACCAGTACCATGACTGTTTTGATCACTCTAGCTTTGTAGTATTGCTTAAAATCTGGGATTGTGATACTTCCAGTTTTATTTATCTTTTTCAAGACTGTTTTGGCTGTTTGAGGTCTTATGTGGCTCCAAACAAATTTTGGGATTATTTGTTCTAGCTCTGTGAAAAATGCTGATGATATTTTGATAGGGATTGCATTAAATCTGTAGATTGCTTTGGGTAGTATATACCTTTTAATGATGTTTGTTCTCCCAGTCCATGAACATGGACTCCTCGTATTTGTTTGTGTCGTCTTTGATTTATTTCATCACTGTTTTATAGTTTTCATAATACAGATTTTATACATCCTCAGTTAAGTTTATTCCTAGGTATTCTATCATTTTCAGTGCAAGTATAAATGGGATGGTTTTCTTAATTTCTCTTTCTGCCACTTTATTGTTAGTGTAGAGGAATGCAATGGATTTCTGTACATTGATCTGTATTCTGTGACTGAACTGAACTCATAGATCTGTTCTGGTAGATTTTTGGTGGACTTCTTAGGGATTTCTGTACAGTATCATGTCTTCTGCAAGTAGTGAAAGTTTTATTTCTTAGTTACCACTTGGGGTGCCTTTTGTTTCTTTATGTTACCTGATTGCCATGGCTGGGATTTCCAGTACTGTGCTGAGTAAAAGTGGTGAGAGTGAACATCCTTCTGTTTTGCCTTACCTTGGGGAAAAAGCTCTTAGTTTTTCCTCATTGAGGATGGATGTTAGCTGTGGGCTTTTCATATAAAGCCTTTATTGTGATGAGGTATGTTCCCTCTAAATCTACTTTGTTGAGGACTTTTTTTTTTTTTTTAAATCATGAATGGATATTGTCAAATGCTTTGTCAAATGCTTTTTCTGCATCCTTGAAATGATCATATGGTTTTTATCTTTTCTCTTATTGATGTGAAGTATCACATTGATTTGCAAATGTTGGACCATGTTTGCATCTTAGGAATAAATCCCACTTGATCATAGTGAATGATTTTTTTTTTTAAAGTATTGTTTTACTCCATTTGCTAATATTGTATTGAGAATTTTTGGATCTGTGTTTGTCAGAGATATTGCCCTGTAGTTCTGTTGGTATTTTTGGTATGTTTTTTGGATTTTGTTTGTTTGTTTGGTGTCTTTATTTGGTTTTGGTATCAGGGTAATGCTGATTTTCTACCTCTTTCTACCTCTTGTGTTTTGTTTTTTAAAGTTGTGAATAATATGTATTAACTCTTGTTTTAATGTTTAGTAGAATTCACTTGTGAAGCCATCTGGTCCTGGACTTTTGCTTTCTTAAGTTATTTTTTTTAATTATTAATTCAATTTCATTGCTATTAATTGGTCTGTTCAAATTTTCTATTTCTTCCTGCTTCAGTTTTGGTTGCTTATATGTTTCCAGGAATTTATTCATTTCTTCTAAGTGTCTTCTTTGTCTGTTGTTACAGTCTTTGTTGTAAAGTCTATTTTCTTTTAAAGATTTTATTTATTTATTTGACAGAGAGAGAGAGAGAGATTACAAGTAGGCAGAGCAGCGGGCAGAGAGAGAGTGGGGAAGCAGGCTCCCCGATGAGCAGGGAGCCTGGTGCGGGGCTTGATCCCAGGACCCTGGGATCATGACCTGAGCTGAAGGCAGAGGCTTAACCCACTGAGCCACCCAGGTGCCCCTGTAAAGTCTATTTTGTCTGATATAGTATTGCTACCCTGGCTTTCTTTTCACATTCTTTTGCATGATAAATATTTCTCTATCCCCTCACTCTCAATCTGCATGTATCTTTAGGTCTAAAATAAGTCTTTTATAGGCAGCATATATATGTCTCCTTTTTTTTCACTACAATGTCTTTCGATTAGAGCATTTAGTCCATTGACATTCAAAGTAATTATTGATAGGTATGCATATGTTCCCAGTTTCTTACTTGTGTTATGGTTGTTTTTGTAGTTCTTCACTGATCCCTTCTTCTCTTGCTCTCTTGTCTCACGATTTGCTGGCTTTCTTTAGGGATATACCTGAATTTTTTTCTTTTTATTTTTTACATATATATTACTGGTTTTTGATTTGTGGTTACTATTAGGATTGTACATAACATCTTCTGCATAGAGCAGTCTGTATTAAGTTGATGGTTGCTGAAGTTTGAACCTATCCCTTACTCCTCTCCCCACTGCATCTTAAGTATATGGTGTCCTTTTATTTTGTAATGCCCTTGACTTATTTTTATAGATATATTTATTTTTTCTGCTTTTGTGCTTCTTACTTTTCTTACTTTTGCTTATGGACTTTCTGTAGGGCTGGTCTAGTGGTCATGAATTCCTTTCACTTTTGTTTGTCTGGGAAATTCTTACTGTCTCCTTCTATCCTGAGTGATAGCCTTGCTGAATAGAGTATCCTTGCCTATAGATTTTTCCTTTCAGCAACTTGAATATATAATGCCATTCTCTTATGGACTGCAAAGTTTCTGTCGAAAATCTGCTCAGAGCCTTATAGGGTTTCTCTTGTATACAATTGTTTACTTTTGCTGCTTTTAAAATTCTCTTTTTATTACTGCTTTTGCTATTTTAATTATTATGAGTCTTGGTGTGGACCTCCTTGGGTTGATTTTTGTTGGGGGAATCTCTGTCTTCCTGTATCTGTATATGTTTCCTTCTCCAGATTAGGGAAGTTTTCAGCTATTATTTCTCCAAATAAATTTTCTAACCCCTTTTCCCTTTCTTCTCCTTCTGGGAGCCCTATAATGTGAAGGGTATTATGCTTGATGGAGTCACTGAGTTCCCTAAGTCTATTCTCATTTTTCATAGTTCCCCCCAATCACCTGGTCAACTTGATTACTTTCCATTATTTTGTCCTCTGAGTCACTAATTAATTCCTCTGCTACCTCCAGCCTGCTATGTATTCTACTTAGTGTATTTTTAATTTCATTTATTGTATTCTTCATCTCTGATTGGTTCTTCTTCTTTTTTTAATCTCTATGTTAAGTGTCTTACTGTTGTCCTTCCCTCTTCCCAAGTCCAGTGAGTACATTTATGATCATTATTTAAAATTCTCTATCAGGCATATTTCTTATATCTATTTTACTTAGGTCTTTTGCTGTGATTTTATTCTTTCATTTGGCATATTTTCTTTGGTCTCCTCTTTCTGTCTAACTCTGTCTGTTTGTATGTTTGGAAAGTCAGATACATTTCTTGCTCTTGAAAGTAATTGCCTTATGAGGTAGAGTTCCTTTAGTGCCCTATAGTGCAATGCCATCTGTTCACCAGAACCTGGATCCTCAGGGTGTCCCCTTGCTGTGCCCTGCTGCTGTGTCTTGGGCACTTTTTCCTTTAGCTTAGTCATCTGTAATGGCTCTCTTTGCCTGTTTTGGGCAATGTTTTGTCCCTGTGGTATTAGTGGACCAGCCTGCATCTGCCTTGGGCTTAAGTTGAGTCCAGTGAGGCATTTTCCAGAGATGCAGTGGCACCAAGCTGCAGTGCACTTTCCCTATGTTGTCCCTTGTGAAGTTTTCATGGTGGGCAGGGCCTGCAATCAGACCAACTGTCTGGCCCCAACCCATTTTCTGGGGTCTCAGTCTAACTTGGTGTGGCATTTATCTTACCTTCGCCCAGGGTGGAGTCACTCTGGACTGGTCCAGACCCCTGTTGGGACTGTTTGCATACTGCCAGGCTCGTGGCCTCGATTTAAATGGACTCTGACCAAGAATATATTGGAGGGAATGCTGCTAATTAGGGTGGGGTGTGAAGTTTTAGCAAGGCATGCTCTGGTTTAATGAGATCCATGTCTGCTGCCACCTTGAGCAGGGCTAGCCAGTCTGGGTCCACTGGGTGCATAATTTTAACAAGGTGTGCATAGGTCTTCCATAGGGTCCATTGCTACCACTGACAGGACTGAGGACCTGCAAAAAGCATGCAAGGAATTTATAAGGTTCACACCAGTCTTCTGGGAGAGGGGACCCATAGTACCAGAACTGAGGCAAGCATGAATGGAAAGGACAGATCCACTGAAGCCCAGTGGGATGGGGCTCATTATAAGCATGTTGGGTAGTGGATGTCATGCTGGTTCCCACAGGTGGGAACCACATGTGGCTATATGTTTATGCTGGAGGGCGGAGAAGGGAAATGGAGCCTGCCAACTCTTTTGTGTCTGGAGAAATCCCTCAGCCAACCCTGCCCCTCTGGGTCACACTCTGAGATTAAAAAGTAACTCTTCCTCCCATATGCCTCAGATATTTTTCAAATTGCTGCTTCTACACTGTATCTCTTTAGGCTGCTTGTCATGGTGTCTCTTTCAAGGCAGGTACTTTGCTTCTTATTGCACCTGGGATCTACCAGAACAGTCTGCTGATTTTTAAAATTCCAGTCTTTAAGTCCAGCTGGTTGTATGAACTCATGAAATTTGGGCCATCTAGTTTTGAAAGCCAAATATGGGGATTCATCTCCCCTCTGCTGGCTTCCCAGTGTGATAGTCTGTTTCTTTTCCTTCCATGTGCTTGTAGCTCCCTCCTTCCCACTGATGGCTCAAGGTTCTGTTAAGCTCCCTACTGCATCTCTGCGTTTCCTACCCTCTTCAGTGTGGCCTCTTCTCTACCTTTAATGTGTAGTTTGTTCTGCTAATCTTTGGGTCATTTTCTGGATTGCTTACTGTGATGTGTTATCTAGTTGTATCCTTGGGATGAGGTATGCTTAGGGTCCTCCCACTCCACCATCTTCCTAGTGTCTCCCCCTTGGAAATCACCTTTGCCTGAGACAACAGGGAAAGAATAATAAGTTTCTCTTCTCAGAGAAGGTTGAGGTCAGATAGTTCCAAATTTCCCCAAGTTGATGACTAATAGCAGTTACAAAGAAGTAAAAGGAAGGAAAAACAAAAGCTCATCTATTAAGCATTTTACTTCATCCCTGATGATCCAGAAGCCCTCCCTGTTGGTTTTCTTTGTTACACAGTTGGTAAGTAAGTGACTTTAGCAACTTACCAAGCCTGTCTGTGCTTTTGTTCTCTTATCTGAAAATAGAAGTAAAAATGTCTTCTATCATAGGATTGTCATAAGGGTAACATGATTTAACTTATAGGATTTTTTTTTTTTTTTTAAGATTGTATTTATTTCACAGAGAGTGAGAGAGTGATTGCATGCAAGCAGGGGGTAGGAGCAGAGGGAAAGGGAGAAGCAGATTCCCCACTGAGCAGAGAGCCCAGTGTGGGGCTTGATCCCAGGGCCCTGGGATCATGACCTGAGTTGAAGGCAGATGCTTAACCAACTGAGACACTAACTTAAATGATTTGTTAAAACACTGTCTGACATAAAGACAAATGCTCCATAAATGGTATAAGCCCTCTTAGTATTTCCCTCCAGCAGTCAGAGCAGCATCATCATCACCATCATCATCTTCACCACCACCACCACCACATTAACAACAATAGCCTTAAAAATAGCCTAGTGGGGATGCTGAAGATGGTGGCAAATCAGCTTGGACTAGAATTTCTCATTTACACTTTTGCTATTCCTCCTTCAGGAGCCAGGATTATTTCAAGAATTGACAGAGGTTCAGTGGATCTCAGGCACAGTGCATCTATCCTGATTCAGGCATTTATTTAAAAAAAAAGTTTTATTTTCAAATTCAGAAAAATTTAAAGAAAAAAAAATTTAAAACCACTTAAGGTATTCTAGTTTGCAGAGGCCACTGTGATGTGTATGTTCTAAGTTTCCCATATGCGGGTAACTGAAAAGGAATAAAATGACTCATCTGGTTTGTTTTCCATAATCTCTCATGAACTTTGCTAGTTTAGACCTTTAAGTGGAAAAAAAGAAAATCTTGATTCTGTCGTTTAATAGCAGAGACCTTTTTTCTCTATAAGCATTCTCTCTGTACATACATATATGCAGATGACAGTCCCTCAGCCCTTTCATTTTACTTCTTGGTTTAACTGTAATACTGTGTTAGTGATTTTTTTCAGTTTTCTCTTTTAACTGGGATAGTGTCAGATGTTGCGTTTGTTGTCTGCTTCACATTTCCTCGCCCTTTCCACCTACTTACTTATCGGTGTTCCTCCCCATATCTGACTGGAACCTAGCAGAAAAAAGATGTCAAACTGAAATTAGGATTTTTTTGTTTAATAAATAGATAGTTTACAAAGGCATTTGTGGGGCTAGGGAGCCCTAGGGAATAGTGGATCACCTGGTGCTAGTAATAGAGGGGACTGCTGTAGGGAAAGGGAGTGGCTTCTCAAATCCTAATGGAACCAGGGTGAGAGGGATGGAGCTGTGATGAGAGGAGCTGTGACCAACATGGTGAGAGAGGCAGCCAGCCAGAAGTTTCCCCATGGAGACTGGGGCTCCAAATATTTCCACTTTTCTCTCTTCCTTCCCACCAGTCCCCTTCCAGGACTTCCCATTGGCTGATCCCAAGGGCAGCAAAGGCGTGGGAGCCTCTTGGTGTAGTCACTACAGGTCAGCCTTAGCTGGGTAGAGTATGTTTGTAGGGAATATAGATTATATCCACATGCTACCTACCCTTTCTTCTTTCTCTTTCACATCTGAGACAGGGAGGCAATACCAGCAGCCCACCATTGTCCATTAACCATCTTTTCTCTGCCCTGTTATCAGCTCCTTCCTTTCAATCAACTAGGTCCCATCACTGTTTCATCCATGTTTCTTCCATTTAACAACAACAACACAATAAAGAAACCTTTCTTCCTTACTATGTGTCTTTTTAGCTTTCTTGAAGAAATGACAGTTAAGGCTTGGAGGGTTGAGCTGGTGTTAGCTAGGTAAAGAGTGCATTTAAGGCAGGGAAAACAATAGCAATTAGGGATAAGTAAAGGTCAGTGTGGTTGAAGCCTAAAGAGCAAGGCACAAGAGACCAAAGGACTAGCCTGGACCCAGATCATGCAGGACCCTCTAGGTTTCAGAAAGGATTTTAGATTTTGAAAACAAGGGGAACCTGATGCAGTCACTGCTGCTGTATAACAAATTACCCCAAAATTATGTTCAGGTGTTTTGTGGGGCTACTGTTAGCTGAAGTCGTAACTGGGTTGGATCGTTCAGATGTTTCATTCATGGTTGAGAATTGATGCTGGGAGGTCACCTGAGGCTCTGGACTGGAGTGCATATGTATGACTTTTCTGGAATGGTGGTCTCAGAGTAGTTGAATTTTTCACAGTTGGCATCCCCCAAAGTAAGTATCTCAAGGAAACTATATGAACGCTTTGTGACCCTTTTGGACCTAGCTTCGGAATTTACACAGTGTCCCTTCCACTGCATTCCATTAATTATGAGTGAGTCATCAGGCTATCCTAGACTAAAGGGTGAGTGGAATTATATTCTACCTCTTAATGTGGAGTGTCACAATCACATGTGATCTTGTGAGCATGTGTGATGGGAGTTATTGTGGCCATTTCTGAAAATACAATCTATCAACCTAGTGAAAAATTTGAACACAATAGTAATACAGGCCAATAGATGTCCTCAAAGAACACTATGATTGCTTCTCAAACTAAACTTTAGAGAGTGAACAAGGCTGTACATGGCGGTCTATGAAGGTAGTACATGCAAGAGATGACAAATGGCTTGGTGTAGAGTGCTGAGACTAGAGATGATAAGCAATGAGCAAATCTGAGTTAAGTTGTAGAGTCAAGATTGCCAAATCTTGATGAAGGCATGTGATAGAAAAATGATGCCAAGTGTGATTTCCAGGTGTTTGGATTTGAAGCTGCTGGGAAAATGCCAGTGCCATTTACTGAGGTTAGGGAGTCAAAAGGAGGAGCAATTATAAAGGGGAAAATCAAGGCCTCACTCTAGGTGGAGTGTAAATTGCATTTGGGGCAACTGGGTAAACTTATCGAGAGGCTAACTACACACTGTCTGGAGCTGAGAAGAGAATTCCAGACTAGGTTAGAAATATGGCAGTTATCGTGGTCTTGATGATATATAGTAAATCTATGAGAAGGGAGGAGATATGATTGGAGAAAGCCCTCGGGGAGATGAGAGATGGAGTGTTGGGGGAGAGCACAGAGGACCTGGATCTAGCTACTGAGCAGAGGAGAAGCTTCCAAAAGAAACAGAAATGGCCAGAAGTTGAGTTTATTTTCAGTGGAAGGACATGCACTTTTTCCAAACCCACATCAATAAATACAAAATCTCAATGTAAAACAATTGAAAATGTTAAATATGCTTCTCCCAATTATCTCTCTCTTTTTTAATATTAATACAACCATATATATATTTTTTAATTTATTTATTTTCAGCATAACAGTATTCATTGTTTTTGCACCACACCCAGTGCTCCATGCAATCTGTGCCCTCTCTAATACCCACCACCTGGTTCCCCCAACCTCCCACCCCCCCGCTGCTTCAAACCCCTCAGATTGTTTTTCAGAGTCCATAGTCTCTCATGGTTCACCTCCCCTTCCAATTTCCCCCAACTCCCTTCTCCTCTCCATCTCCTCTTGTCCTCCATGCTATTTGTTATGCTCCACAAATAAGTGAAACCATATGATAATTGACTCTCTCTGCTTGACTTATTTCACTCAGCATAATCTCTTCCAGTCCCGTCCATGTTGCTACAAAAGTTGGGTATTCATCCTTTCTGATGGAGGCATAATACTCCATAGTGTATATGGACCACATCTTCCTTATCCTTTCATCCGTTGAAGGGCATCTTGGTTCTTTCCACAGTTTGGCGACCATGGCCATTGCTGCTATTGACATTCCCAATTATCTCTTAACAAGGATTCTTTCCTCTTGATCAAGCATCTTTCATACTTCACAGCCTAGCAGGCAGTTTATGATTTTCTGTTATTTCTGTGAGTGTGATATTTGTTTAAAATAATTTGCCATTAGAAATGAATGCTGATCTCTGTTCTCAGATAACTTGTTTTGCATCTTGTGTTCTCTTTGTTTAAAGCTACCTAGGTGTAAAAACTACCTGGGTGTAAAAATAAAGTAATAACCTAGAATTAACTTTTAAAAATGTCACATGGTTGGTTTTATTAGAGGTAGTTTGTATAGCATCCTGCTTGTCAGAGAAGTAACTATTTTGAGGTAAATGTGATGAAAACCCAAAAGGAGCCTCCAAATTAGGTAGTTAGACATAGATAGGATTTCTCTCAAAGCAACAGCATCATGAGGTGTGTTGAGTGGCATCAAGAATATGGCTGGGTTGTATCATTTGATGCAATATAAAGGTAAAACATAGAATATCCCACTTTTGTGTGTGTGTGTGTGTGTGTGTGTGTGTGTGTGTGTAAAATCACAAGAGTAGAGACTGACCCAGATGAAGGTGAGAGAGGTAAAATGGAATAATGAAACAGAAAAGTGGGAAAGAGTTGTGTAATTCATCACTAATAATGGGGAGCACATAGAGGAATTATGTGGAGGAGATTTGGAAAACATTCTGATGAAAAGAATATTCTGATTTTAATGCTGACCCACCTAAAGAAGTGATCACTAGAGCATCCTCTAACGAGGCTTCCACCTTCTCAAACTTGTAACACTGATCACCTGCAACAAGTGATTATAGAGGTCTCCAGTGGAATTATTTGCCCCTCTTTAGAAAGAGGGTCTTTGCTTAGATAGTGGTATTTTCATAGCATGAGTTTTGATGCAATAACAGTGAAAATATGCTTAAGCAAGAGAACGGCATGATCTGTTTCTTAAGATGGATGGGGGATGTTGGTGAGACTAGAGGCAAGGTGAACAGTTAGAATACCTGTACCAACCTAGACGTGACAGGATGGGCACGCGAACTGACTTGATAAAGGAGATGGAAGGGACAGCCTAGAATTGAGGGCAATTTTTGAAGTGGGTTAAACAGATATTGATGACTGATTCAGTTGGGTCAGGTGGCCTAAAGTTGTGATAAGGCTGATATATAGCCATAGGCAAACACAAATCTCTAAGACGGAACAGATTGTGGATATGATACGAATGATACAACTGCAGAACACATCCATGTGTTACCCTGTCAACAGCGCTATGAAGGGGTCAGGCAGGCATCATTCTGCTCTGAGGAAAGGCAACTCAGCCACTTCTAAGACCTACGATAGTCCAGATCTGTAGAGGTACTTCTTGCTTGCCACTAGCACACAGGAGATGGGGAGTAGGAGTAAGGGAAAGGATTTATCCATCTCTCCAGCACCATTCCAGCAATGACAATTTCTCCCTGTACTTTTATTTTTATTTTATTTTATTATTTTATTTTTTTATTTTTTGTGTTCCAAGATTCCTTATTTATGCACCCACCCAGTGCTTCATGCAATACGCGCCCTCCTTAGTACCCACCACCAGGCTCACCACCGCCCCCCCCACCAAAACCCTCAGTCTGTTTCTCAGAATCCACAGTCTCTCATGCTTCGTCTCCCCTTCTGATTTCCCCCACTTCACTTTTCCTTTCCTTCTCCTAATGTCCTCCATGCATTCCTGTACTTTTAGTTACGGTCCTCTTCCAGGAACAGTGCCAGCTAGTCAGCTGGTCACGACAAACATCTTAGTGTAAATGAGGCAATCTTACTATGCATTGATTTGCACATGACTCATCCTAGTTCCCCTTCTAGTATGCCAGTTAGGTACTGGGGAGACTTGGAATTTAAGAGCTACAATTTCCATATTCTCATGCAGCCAGGTTCTATATGTGACTCAGGTTTTATATGTACGTGAGATTTGGAAGAAGAAAATAAGTGACGTGTGGCACTGTGGTAGGAGCATTTATTTCTTCTGAGGCAGCTCTGATGAAAAATCTGGGGAGAGAGGTGGATTGTGGCAGGACTGAAGTTGTCCCGGGAATGTTCTCACGGTGGGTAGGGTATTTCTCTTGTCTGCAGTCGCTCTTAGCTGTGTAGCATCTACTCTTGACTCTTGGCCCTGCTGGAGCTGTAGTATGCCATTCAGTATTCTCTAATAAATGCCTTTCTGATCTACCCAGCAACAGTAGATTCTGTTGACTCTACCCAAGAATAATGATAATATTCAAACTACGTGTCTGTATCTACCTGCCTTAATAGACATGCATGTGTTTATGCTGACTAACTTCTTTTGGCACAAGTGACAGCTTTGATAGTGATTTCAGCCTGAAACTGACATTTTAAAATTACGAAAAATTATGAAAAATTTAGAATTATTTCAAAAAATTTATTTAGTAGGGATTAATCAAACACTTAGGATTTTTTAAAACATGGTGCTAGACCTGGATGAATTTGATGTAGTCAATTCTGGCCTTCAAAGAATTGCAAAACCTAGTGTCACTCTCTTGCTTACAATTCCCACAGGAAACTAACCTAGGAGGGACAGACATGCATTTATTACATGAATAAATAAAACTATATGCCAAAGATACTTAGTAAATAAAATGGGGAGAGGTTCTTCTGGGATAGTTAATGCCAGACTAAAACTTCTCTTGGCCACCAAACCCTGCTTCTAAATGTGACTCTAAATTTCCCTAATATAATTTTCTTATAGTAAATTTCTTCCAGGGTAATTTGTTCAGGACAGAATTCACAATAAGGTTTTCTTCTGCTTCCTGGTTGTGTACTTCTCCTAAAAATCTACTGCTTTATTGTAGTCATGCAGACTCCCAGTTGGTCAAAACATGCATTTCCAGGCAACTTTTTCTTCTAGCTACTTATGCCCCACCTATTTCTTTTCAGGACAAACATTAGCTTATCTACTGCCCAATCTGTCCAATTATGCTACCCATCTCAGACAACTAGCTCCACATGGGTTTTTCCCCACAGTTTCATACATGGTATTTCCTCCCCTCCCCCCCACCCTCGATTTGGCATTAGTAGCACCAGGTAGACAGTGGGAGGCATATTTTGCCATATAGTGCCATTTCACAATTGAGAAAAAAGTAAAATAATGAAACTGTGAGACTTTCCTGACTTTACTCAGAACTGAAGGAACAACCAGGTTTTGTTGTTGTCATTTCCCTATAATCAATGTGCTTGTTCAAGGTCACCTGAAATTTGTACTCTAAACACACTCCTAGGGCTTTGAAAGTAGGGACAAGTCTGGCATAAGATGAGAGTGGTGGCTTAAGGGGAATGATTGAGAGTCCTCATCAGTCTGTGTTCTCAGACCACAAAGCTCAAGTGAAACTTAACATGCCATGTGATAGACATCAGGCAGGTAAGCCTAATTAGGGAGAGAAAGTACTTAAAGTCTAATGTGTTTTTTACTGTTATATTCTTTGCTTGAGGCTGAAATAACCATCCATAAGAACAGAGAACACTGGGGCGCCTGGGTGGCTCAGTGGGTTAAGCCACTGCCTTCGGCTCAGGTCATGATCTCAGGGTCCTGGGATCGAGTCCTGCATTGGGCTC
>NW_019154099.1:4276688-4366755 GCF_002288905.1 Enhydra lutris kenyoni
TTGGGCTCTCTGCTCAGCAGGGAGCCTGCTTCCCTTCCTCTCTCTCTGCCTGCCTCTCTGCCTACTTGTGATCTCTCTCTGTCAAATAAATAAATAAAATCTTAAAAAAAAAAAAAAAGAACAGAGAACACTGGAGCCACTTCTAAAAATGAACAGTTGCCCACCAGCTGCTCAAACTAACATCAATTTTCTCCCCATTACAATTCATTGAAACTATAATGCATCATTTTTTACATTTATTTTTTAGGTTTCCAGGACTATTGATTCTTTGAAAACCTCAAATTCAGTCTTAGATTTCTGTGGACTTGGCTGGGGTTGACATCAATAACCTGAGCCAGCTTCACTGAAACACTAGATCTAGCATGTCAGAATATCAGCTTGTGGCCCCTCAGAAAACTGACTTGTGCCACCTTAGGCCAAATCAGCTTAACAAACATTTATTGAACATCTCAGACCAAGGCTCTGAGATAAGAGCTCTGGAGGTATTAGTTGGAAAAATGTCCTTCCTGTAACAGTTTTTTGACTAATTGGGAAATAGTCAAATAAAAACAAAACTAGTCAAACAAAACTCATCTGATCACAGACTAAAATATGATGAGCTATGATGTCGGCACCTAGAAAAATGCTCGGCAGCAACTGAAGCAAAGAAGAGGCAGTGAGTGAATGCTCAGGTCTCAAGCAGCCCAGCATTTCACAGGGCATTAACCTTATACGCTCAGGCCATCATCAGTCGTTCATCTGGGAGGTACTGGAGTAAAAAGTAAGTGAACAATAAGAAACTGGAAAAAGAAGTCTAAATGAAACCCAAAGTAAGTAGAAAGGAAAGGAAACATAAACAAAAACAATACACAAAAAACCACCCCACTTTTAGCCAGTGAAACCAAAAGCTCATTTTATGAGATGGTTGATAAAATTCATAAGCCACAGGCAGGCTGATCAGAAAATGATAAAAATGAGAAAAATGACATCAAGAGAGATTCTACAGATATTAAAAGGGTAATAAGGAAGTATTGTGATCAGCTTCACACCAGTAAATCTGATGATTTCATAAAATGGGAAAATTCCTCGAAAGACACAACAGTCATAACTCATATAGTTAACTGAATGCCTATGTATCTTAAAGAAATTGGATTTCTAGTTAGAAACCTACCCACACATCCATAGCCACACACAGGCATGGCAACTCCAGGCAATACAGGTGTCTTCCTTGGTGAATTCCACCAAACATTTAAGAAAGAAATAATAGCAATTCTACATGAACTCTTCCAGAAAAGTGAAGGGAAGGGAATACTACTCAGACAACTCTAGCGGTCAGAATTTTCTTGATACCAAAGGCCAACAAAGAGTATAAGAAAAGGAAACTATGGACTAATATTGCTAATGATCACAGAGCTAGAAATATTAAACAGATTTTTAGAAAATTAAGTCAACAGTATATAAAATAGGAGAATATATCATAACAACATGGGGTAGTCTTGTTTATAACAGTCTTGTTAAGATAGTTTCCTTTAAACTGATGTAGAAATTCGGTGCAATTCCAAATCAAACTTTAGTATGCTCTTTCCTAGAAATTAACAAGCTGATTCTAAAATTTATATGGATATGTAAAGGTTCTAGGAGAACCAAAAGAGCCTTGAAAAAGAAGAATAAAGTTAGGAGCTAACATCTAATTTCAATATTAATTATAAATGTACAGTCATGACATTGGCCTAAAAATAGGCAAATAGGTCAGAACAGTATGCAGTCCAGAAATAATCCTACACGTACATAAGCAACTAACTTTTGGCCAAAGTGCAAAGATAATTCAGTGGAGAAAAGAAAGTGTTAATAAATTAGCTAAAACAAGTGGATATCCATGTGCCAGAAAAAAAAAGTACTTGCATTCATACCTTCCATAATTTACAAAATTTAACTCTAAATGGATTATAGACCTAAATGTAAGTCCTAAAGAAAAAAAAAAAAATTTTTTTTTTTTAAAGTAGGCCTCCCTGTTTACGACCCTGCGGTCAAGTTGCATATTCTGCCAAATGAATGCTCCCCAGACTAAACTCCTAAAAGAAAACACAGGAGAAAATTTTTGTGATATTGGGTTAGACAAAGATTTCTTTGATATGGCCCTATAAGAACAACCAATAAATCAAAAACAATGATAAATTAGACTTCATCAAAATAAGAAACTTCTCTTCAAAGACACTGTTAAAAGAATGAAAACAACAGAGTAGGAAAAAAATGTGAAAATCACATTTAGTAAAGGACTGGAATCCAAACTTTATAAATACCTCTCAAAACTTGATCAGAAAACAAATATCTTAATAAGAGAATGGACGGAAGGTATGAGCAGACTCTACCTAACTCTATAATTTGATGCTTTATATATTCAAAGTCTATATCATTGGATGAAGGTGTTCAAGATTGTGCTGTGAGTTACCTATTATTTTTAATTGATATTACCATACCTCTTTGTCCCATGACATTTTTGCCTTCCAATAAATCTTTTCAGATATCAAAATTCCCACTTTACTACATCTTTTTTTTTAAGTTTTATTTATTTATTTGACAGACAGAGATCACAAGTAGGCAGAGAGGCAGGCAGAGAAAGAGGGGAAAGCAGGCTCCCCGCTGAGCAGAGAGCCCGATATGGGGCTCAATTCCAGGACCCCGGGATCATGACCCAAGCAGAAGGCAGAGGCTTTAACTGAGCCACCCAGGCGCCCCTACATCTGAGCCACCCAGGCACCCCTACATCTGTATCTTTGGGGTAAATACCCAGTAGTGCAATTGCAGGGTCATAGGGAAGCTCTATTTTTAATTTCCTGAGGAATCTCCGCACTGTTCTCCAAAGTGGCTGCACCAACTTGCATTCCCACCAACAGTGCAAGAGGGTTCCCCTTTCTCCACATCCCCTCCAACACATGTTGTTTCCTGTCTTGCTAATTTTGGCCATTCTAAGTGGTGTTGGCCACAGTCGCCAAACTGTGGAAAGAACCAAGATGCCCTTCAACGGACGAATGGATAAGGAAGATTTGGTTCATATACACTATGGAGTATTATGCCTCCATCAGAAAGGATGAATACCCAACTTTTGTAGCAACATGGACGGGACTGGAAGAGATTATGCTGAGTGAAATAAGTCAAGCAGAGGGAGTCAATTATCATATGGTTTCACTTATTTGTGGAGCATAACAAATAGCATGGAGGACAAGGGGAGTTAGAGAGGAGAAGGGAGTTGAGGGAAATTGGAAGCGGAGGTGAACCATGAGAGACTATGGACTCTGAAAAACAATCTGAGGGGTTCGAAGGGGCTGGGGGTGGGAGGTTGGGGGAACCAGGTCATGGGTATTGGAGAGGGCACGGATTGCATGGAGCACTGGGTGTGGTGCAAAAAATAATACTGTTATGCTGGAAAAAAAAAATTCCCACTTTAAGTTTTTAAAAAAAAGTTTACCTGGTAGGGATCTATATTACCATCCCTTCATATTCGGGGGGGAAGAGCAACTTTCTCAATGACAGTGGTGGAAGACCGTAACCATGGTGGACCTGGAAGTAAGAGTCCCTTGAAATTTCTGACATTGGAAGAACTCAAAAAGAGTGGGAAATGGCACAATTAGCTGGTATCCAGAAAATGACAAAGACAAAATATATACACAAAGGACAGTGTCCACAAATGGGCTTCCAAAACCAATTTATGAACATTTAGACAGTCTTAAAATAGAAGTGGACCACAATAACCAGAAGAATTTCCCATTTTAAGATTTGTAAGCAAAAATTTTATAAATGAAGTAGATGGTTTTAATGCAGCAGTGAACCCAGATGCGATCACCAACTGAAGGGTTTTAGCTCAAATTTTATTTAAGGAAAAAAAAAGCAGTATATGATCAGATGCTCCACCACGACAGCTCTAACAGACCTTGGTAGTTACCTTTGTAGAAAGGACAGAGGCCCCCGTAAGTAAATGAAGTTCATCTGAATGAATTTTCTTTTCCCATAGTTAACTTTTGCTTTTGAAAATTGAAAAGATGGGCTTTAAACAAACAGAGCTCTTGTTCTCCATTTGAGTACTAGTTTGTAATCTGACAAATATAGAATAAAACTAACCTTGAATTCAGTGCCCACCTTGATATCGGGACTTCTGCCTCTTTCTGTCTTTCTGGAAGAGCGAAGAAAGAACTCTGCATACCCAGCAGATGCCTTGAATTGGCTGTTTCACTTCTCTGCAAATCACTACCTTTTCTGATTGTCTTTTCGGAACTACTAAGGGTTGAAATGTGGATGCAAACCAAAGTAAATCAATTCATTTTGTCCTAAGGGTTTTTGTGTTTGTTTGTTTAATTCAGTATTTGAGTAAAATCACTTTTTAATAAAAGATTTATTTGTCAGAGAGAGAGAGAACAAATAAGCAGGGGGAGCGACAGGAAGAGGAAGAAGCAGGTTCCTGGCTAAGCAAGGAGCCTGACCCAGGACTCCATCCCAGGACCCTGGGATCATGACCTGTGCCAAAGGCAGATGATTAACCAACTGAGCCACGCAGGCATCTCATAAAATCACTTTTGAAGCAGCAGTTATCAACTCTAAAAAGCAATAGGTAGTTTCATTAATCTTTTTCTTGAGAAAACCTTAGTTGTGGGTCATAACCTCTTCTTTAAATAGAATTTAACGTAACACTACTTCATAACTATCCTCTTTCTTGTCAAATAATTTGATTTTAATACAATAAAAAGCATGTGTTAATTAAAAAAAATACTCTACCTCCATTGCTAAAAAAGCCTATAAAAGAACAAATTGTATGACTAGTAGAAAGATTGAGCATCTGGCTGTGGACAATAAAATTCTGTCGACTAAAATTTCATAGGGAGGTAGCTAGTGGCATCCGACCCTGGAAGGGTAAATATGTTTCTGCAGGTGAAACGGCAGCATGATAAGCAGAGAAAAAAGAATGTTCAGAGGCAGAAAGGAGATCTGCAAAACTTTCTACTATAGTCACGTTTAAATTACCTGGGTTGAATTAGGCTTAAGATACCACATGGTGATGCCTCCCAGGTCTTAGGTCTGCATTTTTGATCCATGAGTATATATAGAAGACTTTGATGTGTACCTCATAACCCTACTGTTTAACTCTAGCTTCCTAGAAAGGAGAGACTGAGGCAAATCTTCTAAGCTGAAGTTTTATTAAGTGCAATTTTAGGATTGCAACAGAGATGAAATGAGTTAGGGAAGGAGCAAAAGGAATTGCAAGGTGGTGCATTACTGTCCTGCAAGAAAGCCAGCTGATCATTTTATCATGTGCAGTGTCTAGACAGTCTATAGAGAACCACCTTGTCTGGGATAAATTCTTGGGGTAGAGGAGTGGGAGTAAGAAAGTGTAAGGAATTTATCCACTAGCTCCTTCATCTCCTGTTTCTTTGGGGTCAAAGTTTAGTTTGTTGTTTCTGGTTCATTACTCATTTTCTTTTATAGACATAGAAATATATATCCATGCACACTCTCTGTATGGGACTTCACAGTCCTCCAGCTGGGTTAGGGGGAGTATGTACCTCCACCCCAGTGATGTCGTGCCTGGCCACTCTTAGGCAGATGGGCTCACTGAGTGTTACTAGCTGACTATTGAGAAACGTGACAATGGGATAACTTGGCAAGATTATCCTGAAGATGATAAAGCCGAGATCACAGAATTCCAAGCTGTAAATAGGTTCTGAGCACTAGGAATCCTACCCAGCTTAGTTTGGAGTAAAAGGATATTTTCCCTCCTAGGTAAGCCTGTCTCTCCATTGCCATGTTAGTCCACATGGTTCTGAGTAAAGTCTCTTAATAACTGTATATAAAAGCCTGAGCCAAGATTGAGCACCTAGATAGCCTATCTTAGTGGCTATGAGCACAAGCTTGGGGATCATACAGATGTGGGTTCAAATTCTGACTCCTTAACTGTGTAACTGTGGGCATTTTCTAAATTTCTATAAGCCTTTCTCAGAGATAAGGAGAAACAATTTGATGCATGTTTTGTAGTAATGAGCACTGTTGGGTGGGAAATCCTCCACTACCCAGGTCCAAGGTAGTATTTTAAGTCCTAATATCTTGTTGGATGGGTGGGGCCATATGACCTTCTGGCCAATGAATTATGAATGGAAGCTATGAGTGTCATCTTGGAGCTGGTATATGTTCCTCTAAAGACCTCTTTCTCTCTAGCATATGGTGATCAAATGTTCAAGATGGTGGCTCAATAAGTACTAGGAACAGAATCCCACTGCTGATCTGTGGAATCCCTGTAGTGTGAGCAAGTCCTAAACCTTCACTGATATAAGCCACTAGGATCTTTGATGGTGTCGATTACAGCAGCATTACCCGTCTTTTCCTGATATAGCATGAAAGCACTTAGTAAAGCTTCTGGCACATAGCAAGTAATCAAGAATATAGTCATTAAAATGGAATCTTATTATAGTTCCATTAGATGTATTCTCCAAAGATCTTTTGTTTTAACATCTTATCATTAGTGAAAAGAAAATACAAAGAAGAAGCAGAAAGGATCTGAGTATCTGTGGAATTTTGAAGTTTCTTTTTTGTAATCATTAATGTTACGATTGAAATGAATAAGCATACAGGCGGATCATTATTGCGCACATAATTATCTTAGCAAACTCTGAAAGTGTTGAGACAAGTAATTGATTGCATGAAAAGTGTATGTAGAAGCTAAAGTATAAATGCATGTGAATTTCCTTTTCTCATTTAGTATCTGTGATCATTTCTACCTGGTTGTTTGGACAAGAACTCCAGATAAAACATTGATTATTCATTTGAGGGCTATTATAAAAATAACAGGACAGAAGATGAGAAAGCATCCTATTAGCTCTGTTAAGGTGACATTGAACCTGCTACTTTAGTGGTCTCTAAATGCCAGTTATGATGTGCTATATCAGAATCACCTGGGGAGTCAAATGGGAGAATTTTAATTTGCAAATAACTTTAAATCCACACAAAAGTTGCAAGATTACTACACAGAGCTCTTGACTTCCTTTTATCAGGATTTACTAATTTTTAACATTTCCTCATTTGTTTCCTCTCTCTTGAGACAAGAATATTCTTTTAAATTACCACGGTAGAGTTATCAAGCTCTAAGGATTTAGCATGGATGTGCTATATTTATCTAGTCTATAATCCAATTTTGTTTATAGTCCAATTTTGTCAGTTGTCTTAATAATGCCCTTTATAGCATAATTGTTTTTTCAATACAGGATCTAGGCCAGGATTATATATTGCAGTCATTTACCATGCCTTGTTAATCTCCTTTCATCTGGAATGTTTCAGCCTTTTTTTTTTTTTTTTGGTCTTTTGTTGAATTGATACTTTCGACAAATACAAGTAATTTATTTTCTAGAGTGATCCTTACATTGTGTTTGCTTCGTGTTTCCTCATAATTCAATTCAGGTTATGTATCCCTTGCCAGAATGCTATAAAAGCGATGTGTACTTTTCTTAGGGCATCACTTCTAGAGGTGCTCAAAACCCATTTACCTCTCCTTAATGAGGTTAATTTTAATCACCCAGTAAAGGTTTTGTCCAGTTCCTCCATCTGGTGGTTACCATTTTGCTTCTTGCAAGTAACAGGTAATTTATGATTAAATACTTTAAGATAATGGCTATATCCTACTCTTCATCAAGTATTACACATTAGATTTAACAATAATTGTTGATTCTGGCCCCAGAAAAACAGTCTCTAAATTTATCAGTTGGTCTTCTGTAAGGAGTAACCTAATGTTCTATTCTACCTATATATCTATATATACATCTATGTATGTTTCTATATGTCTATGTCTCTGTCTACCTACATTATCAGTATGGACTCATGGGCCCCTATTTTATTCAGTGGATTATAATCTATAACTATACTTAACCTGTTTAGATGCTCAGATTATTCTGGCTTTGGCAAGTAGAACCGTCTTTAAGCTGACCAAACTGGCTGCCATGTCTTTTGGACATGTCCCCCATTGTGTGTATGTGTGTGTGTGTGTGTTTTCTGGCAACACTTTCTTATTTTGTAGCCAGGCAAGATGTTTCAGGCTTATGTTGCAACTACTCTTCCCCAGACCTGGACTATAGTTCCCAACAACTAAGCTAATTGAATTAAATGTCAAGGAGTGTGGCCCAGCTAGTATTTTCAAAGAAAAACTCCTAAATAGTTCTGATGCTCCAGTAGCTATATGAATACTATATTGTTGGATAAAAGGGGTTATAAAATGCCTCCTCATTATGTTAATGATCAGATCCTCTAGCCCTATTATGGGTTCTTGATTTCTGCAGGACTCTGTTTTATACTTTCGGACCATCAACATGAGACCCAGTTACTTTCAGGAATGTCATCTTACTCCCTGGTTGAAACTGGGACAAAGAGGTTCTCTTTTCCGTGTGCCCCTTCTTGCCTGGTTCTAGTCTTGCTTTTTATCTCAGTGTCTTCTACTCCCACCTTCAGGTGTTTAGTGCTTTCTTGTTCTGTTCCTTCATCTGACCCATCATTTGCCAGCATAAAGAAGGCATAACATATTTCAGGAAGGGAGCAAGATGTTGGATATCAAGGATTATTCATTCAGTATTTCAACAAATATTTGTGAGTTAGTCTGAAACTTGAACTTGCTGGGGGTTATTTTTAAAATATGCATGAAATCAAGCTGCTTCTTTGTTTAAATGACCTGAGTGGCCAAGAGCAACAGGATTAAAAACTCACTATAGTTTCTCTCTCTCCCTTGCTTTTGGTGTGAGTTCTTAGGTGTTCATTATGGAATAAATTCTCTAAAACGACTGGCCATTGATGATAATGTCCTGGTTAAAAGGTTCACTGATAGTAAAACTTGAGTATGCGCTAAAGAGCCCCTGTCCCCTGGCATTCACTTACATGTGTGCTTCCTTATCTGCTTCTGCTGCAAATACTCCATGAGTAAATATTTGTGGGTAATTACGGACTACAGAGAAGTGGAAGGTATGGGAAAGAAGGATGTACAAGACCTGAATGTGGATGTTGGTAGAGGTGAGGCAGGCACTGAATGCTTAAGACAAACAAATGTCATGTTAAATCCCTGTGTCCAGGGAGAAGGCGACCCAAGACTATTAACAGATGGAAATGAATCCTCATGGGAGTCAACATTGAAGAGAATTTTCGGCATGAGAAATTAGAAGGCAGAAAGAGCCTTCCTTGGAAGCTTGCTAGACCTCCTAGATTCATGATGTGGAGGATAGGGAAAACTAGGAACAGGGTGCTGCCCGGATATAAGGCTCGGGGGATCAGATAGGGGAACCTACTGCTTTGTATATCCAAAGGGCCTGAAAGATGTTTCTCGGAACTTTAAGGCAGAGTGACTCTGGTGACTCTGTGGTCCATACCGAGGGCCTCAAGGGAGGAAACCCCGGAGCAAGATGTGTTCCTCGCTCTGGACTCTGCAAGAACAATGGGTTGCTGTAATGACTTGCCTGTATAAAGCCTGAGCATCCTCATACCTAGTGAAAAAAAGCTTTGTTTACACGGCAACTTGCACAGCCACAGTTGACAAAAGGCCACACCAGGGAAATTGCCTGGTGGCCAAGGAGTGTGCAGATCTATTTGATTTTGTTTCTTCTTTAAGCCTTTTTTTTCAGCAGACAGTTGTAGAGCTTCCTGAGCTGCTACAAGGAAATGAAAGTTCCATTCACACCAGCACTGATGAGATTGAAGGGTAGATCCTTTAACCCCTGTGGATCTTCCACTTTGAATCATTTCCCTGTCACAGAAATATATAGGGCACTCTTTCTCACAGTCCTAATGCCTGTAACTCCCCATGATCCTCACTGTACAGCTCTGGCTCAGAGGAGGCAAGGGCAGAAAAACAATTGGCCATGATGCAAGTGTAGCCCGGAAGTGTGTCAAAGGTAGAAGGGGCATTAGAGCAAGGAACTGGACGCCTGCTCCAGAGCATGTCTGCTGCTGTGATCTGGGTTAAACTACCAAGCTGGGCAGAAGAGAGGAGGATGCAATAAACAACTAAGAGGTGGCTAACTCGAGACCGTTGCAGAGTGGGACAAGTTCCGCAAAGCTCCGGAAAAATGGAGGTCTTTCTACCTGGGGGCAGTTGGACAGCAGGCAAATGCTCTGCTAATATGGTTAGAGACATAGCTCAAGAGAAACCCGCAGGGCAAATGCAGATGGTGAGGCTGTCATTTAGCAAAGGCAGAGTTTTGAGAAATGAAATGTTGTTCCCTTCACACAGTTATAGCTCTTCCTTCACTGTAAATTAAATGAGCTCATGGCTTCCGAAAATAAACCATAAATAATTTGTAGATCATCTTTTGGTGAATAATAGCACTCCTTAGAAGAGATGAAATACAAAAACGTGCATGTCTTAATAAAGGAGCACAGGGAATTCGCTTGCTGGTGGTTGGATGACAGCCTGTAGAATCGATGTGCTTTTAATGAGGGTATGTTTGGGGTGTGATGCTCAGAGAGGAAGCTTCATTTTCTGTATTTTGCTGACTTGTGCAATTCCCCTTAAGAAAAATGACAGCAACAACAAATCAGTTACTGAAAGCCCCAGCTAACAGCATTGGCTGAATAATTCATTTTTCTTGTCACTTCTGTGTCCAAGTGGCCTGAGCCTTGGGCTGAGTCCCCATAACAGGACAGCGTCTGGGTCCCTGGGTCAAGTGGGGCCTCTCCTCCTACCTCTGTCCTCTGAGTCCTCCTCTTCCAGTAGGAGCCCTTTGAAGTTACAGTCTATGTCTCCTGTCGATGACCTCACCTCAGGTAGATGTTCAGAGCTGTCTTATAAAGAGATTTTTAGGATTTGTGGCATTTGCTTTGAATGTATCCTCTGAACAGAATGTTATAGGGGACTAATAAACAATGAATCAGGTAAAAAGGTTATAATTATGTAGTTTTTAAATTCAGAAACCATCCATATTTAATATTAGCATTTGAAAACACTTCCTATTGCTCTGCCCACTCAGATTCAGGGGCCTGCTGCTCTTCGGGGGCAGCTCACCCCTTGATAACTGCTGCCGGCCTCCTAGAAACGGGGTCCAGGTGCTCTCCCTAGGGGAGAGACAGTGGATGTCACCGAACCCTCAAGTAAGGAGTTCAGGAGAACTTGTTATTCTAAGCACACAGCCTTCACTCTGTGTGCTTAGAATAACAGAAAAAGTAAAAGAAAAGAAAGCACCTTTAAGAAAGGTGGAGGTATCTGTTGAAAGCATCATTGTGTTGGGGGTGGTTCACTTTATGTGTATACGTGTGTGTACTGAAGCACAATAGCACTGATCTTTCTGTTGGGGGTCAATCTCTAGAATAGCACTGTCCTAAAAGAAATACAATTTGAGCCACATACGGGATTTTAAATCTTCTTCTAGTCACATTAGAAAGGTTAAGCAGGTGAAATTAATTTTTTTTTTTAAATTTTCAGCGTAACAGTATTCCTTGTTTTTGCACCACACCCAGTGCTCCATGCAATCCATGCCCTCTCTAATACCCACCACCTGGTTCCCCCAACCTCCCACCCCCCCGCCGCTTCAAACCCCTCAGATTGTTAGGGTTAGGGTGAAATTAATTTGAAAAAATTACTTAATGCATTCAAAATATTATCATTTCGACATGTAATTAGTATAAAAATTATCAGTGAGGTATTTTATATTCTTTTTCTTTATACCAAGTCTTTGAAATCTGGTGTATATTTTACACTTATTTTTTAATTTAACTTTTCTTTTGCAAGTATTTCTTTGTATTGCGAATCCCCTTACTCAACACGATTGCTAGTGACTGAATGCTATTGAATCACAGGAAAGTACTGGAGTTTTCTACTTCTATATATTTGGACATGGGAGGTTTTCATTTTGGGCTATTACAAGTGACACAGAATTGTATCTGAAAAGGATAGTGAATGAGATAACTCTTTTTCCTCAATTACCAATCAAAAATTACATGGGTACCCGTGGAGTTTGGAGGTGGGAGAGGGAAAGAGAGAGATACAGACAGACTGGGAGATACGTCTGTGCATCTTTCTCATATGGCATTCCTATGTGCCAAGTTCTGTTCAGGGGTCAGGGATGAAGGAATCTTACTCCTCTTTAAATTTGGAATCCAAGAGTAAAGGAGCTAAATGGCAGCCTTGGTGGTCATTGTGCTCTGGAGATGCTTTTCCCGTAGAAGCATCCTGGAGTCAGGACAACTCGTCAGAACAGAGATGACTGCATGCGGCTCCTTGGGCAGGTGGGTCTAAGTTTTCTCTGCCTCCGGTGGGGTGTGGGAAACAGATATTTCCTTGGTGCTAAAGAGTGGTTTGAATGAGATGCTAAGAACAGGAAGAACCCAGAAGGGGCCATAGGGTCACGGCTGTGTAATGCACCTAAAGGTAGCAGTATGGATAGTACAATTCTGATGAAGAAGTGGCTTTCCAGGAGACACTAATATTAGGAGGTTCCCATGACTTTTGTATAGGCTATCATAGAACAAATTAAGTTAGAGGAATAGGTAACTCCCTCTTTACCAATGTTATACCCTGCAGGATAAGGTGTGGAGAAAATTCTAGAAGAAACTAAGTTTTAAACCCCAAATGATTAAGACATCACTGGATTTGACAGACTTCACTTAGAATTGAGTTAATTATCAAGTATCATGCCATCAGTTGGAAGTGTAAATGGGTAAAAATGGAAATTTAATCTGGTTATAGAAAAATAAAGACATCTTTGTTTTGCAAAATAAAAGGGGAGGGAGTGAAATGCTCAATCTTTAAAATATGCATTGCTTCTGTCCTTGCTGCCATGGCTATATTTTTCAGAGGTGAAACAAAAATAAATGACTTCGATTGTTCAGGCACCGCAGAATCGCATATGAGTCCCAGAGGTGATTATTTTCCTTGAGAAACATAGACAGTAACCAAACACAACTTATTTCAGCTATCTGTATCTGACATGTCATTTCAACTCTATCAAAAGTTCCTGTTTTTCTTGAAAAATAGTTTCACTTATCTCTTTTGGTAGCAAAACAAATTAAGAAGTCTTTCAAGAGGAACAGGATGTGGAAGCTCACTGAGGCAGAGTAAGCTGGGCATGAGGTTGCAAGAACTGTTAATAGGAGAGTCCTCTTCACTGGAAATTAGCATAATTGACATGCCCTGAATATGTCTTGTGTAAGTGAAAAGAAATTGGTAGTAAATATGAATGTGGATTAGCTCAGTTTCCATTATTTGTTGATGATTTACTTAGGTTATTCAGGTATTGGATGGCTGGTTGTAGGGGAACAGGTAAATAGCCACATCACCACAGTTGAGCATACATTCAAGTTCAGTGCAGTATAGAATGTTGCAACAAGTAAGATATGCAACTCTTTCCCTGTAGTTGCCCTCCGCAGAAGACAATGTGGACAAATGATGTGTCACGGAGTCTGAGAGGAAGGAGGGACATCAGAACGTCTGGTCTAGTGACTTTCAACATTTGGGACCCAAGAACACTTTTATAACAAACCTTTTGCAACACCCCTGTCCTACCCTAAAATAAGATTCACAGACAAGTAATGTATATACGTGTACAATTAAAAATGTCCTAACTAGAAGAGAAATAAAATGAGAGTAATGGATGATAATATATTCACAAGTATGGTGATGGAAGACATACTTAAGTAGCCAAGAACTTGTAGTACTTAGAGTAAGTAAGATTTAAAAGAAGA
The DNA here is from genome assembly GCF_002288905.1 of Enhydra lutris kenyoni. Classification (NCBI taxonomy): domain Eukaryota; kingdom Metazoa; phylum Chordata; class Mammalia; order Carnivora; family Mustelidae; genus Enhydra; species Enhydra lutris. Next base: position 4,290,357 of record NW_019154099.1, read on the forward strand.
TCAGGAGCCATTCTGTACAATACAAGTGCAGAAGCATAGGTAGGTATTGGGATAGAAACTATTTGAACCAGTATATATAAAAACTATGCAAAAAGGGGAGCCTGGGTGGCTCAGTTGGTTAAATGGCTGCCTTTGGCTCAGGCTATGATCTTGGGGTCCTGGGATCGAGCCCCACATCAGGCTCCCTGCTCACTGGGGAGTCTGGTTCTCCCTCTGCCCCTCCCCCTGCTTGTGTGTGCTCTCGCTTGCTTGCTCTCAAGTACATACATTTTTTAATTATGCAAAAATATTCTCTTTTTACATGTGAAACAGGTTCTAGGCTAATTAATTATAATAAAGCCCGTCACATACCTCAGTGTCAGAGGGACACTAGAAAGTCATGCAGGATATAGGACAACTCCTGATTGTTGCCGACTGTGTTAAGCCTTGCAGGACATCCCGCATCCCTGTCCACACTTGCTAATACCATGAGCACTGTCCAATCCTGTGACAACCAGAACTTCTCCCACACATGGCCCGAATATCCCCTCTGGCAGCAGTGCTGCCCCTGAGGAGAACCAATGGCCTAGTCTATTCATTTTGTTTTATAGACAAATAAATTGATGACTAAACAGGTTAAATGACTGGTCCAAGGTCTCTCAGCTGGATAGAGGCAGAACAAGGAATAGTCCTCCAATTCCTGCCCAGAACCTTACCAACTTGGGCTACATTATTTCCTAGTGCTACCAAAACGTTCTGGGAAATGGAAGGTCAAATTAATGTTCTTCCAGTTTTTGGAAGAGGGGACCAGAACATGCATTTTGAAGTGAAGTTTTCATGTAATTTAGGATTACTGGAGGAGGCTTGACAAAGCTAATGGAGACACTCCCTCATAAGCACCTCTTGCAGTTGTCACTCCCTCGGGTCCATTTCTCACCATGTCTGCCTTGGGCAAGGCTCTGCTTTTAGGCAATTCTTTTCTCCCCAGGGGAATAAGCAACCTGACACTGTACCAGTCATAGCTTCTGCAATATTAACAATATGAATAATAGTCTTCTACTGCCCTATGGTAGTTTTGTGTGAATTATATTTTTGTGGTAAGCACAACTCTCAGTAAAATACTATTGCTGTCTACCTACCTACTATGTCTCAGGCTCTGATCTAGGCCCTTTTGCAGCCTGATTTATTTTCTTCATAACGTTTAAGGTAGGTATTATTAGTCCCAATTTACAAATGAGAAAATGGATGCTTAGGTTAAGGAGGGAAGGACAGAGAAAGAACATTGCAGGTATTTATAACAGAGTCTACAAACATCCTGAAGTCACAGAGTAGGGGCTAGTTTAACTAAGGTCTGAAGAATTTGTAGAAGAGTTAGAGTTGTTCTTTTGTCTCCTTCATTGTACCATTCCTTCTGAATAAGTTTTATAACCTCATTTCTTCCACTCCACTGACACCAGATTTTCTGAAAGAGGGTCTCCACACCATATGTGCAAGTTCAAGTCTCTTGCAGTACGTCTCCTCTCCACACTATCTTGCTGACATCAGCCTTGGGAAAACATCCAGTGACTTTCACATTTCCATATTCTTTGACTTTCCTTTGGTTCTGAGTTTAGAAGGTTCTGAAGCCCTTCACACAAATGGCCACCCTTTCTTCTTAAGTCTTTCATCTCTCTAATCTCTGCTTTTTGTTTCTCCTATTTTCTTCCAGCTTCTAAATTCACATGTTCTTCTTATCACCATGTACAAAGAATCATTTCCTACAACCACCGATGCCCTTCTGTACTTCTAGACTATCATAACTTGTTTGAATAGAGCTAGTTGATTCACATAAGACTTGTTTCCATAAAAGAATTGATGCACCTTGTATGAGGTCTTCCCTGAGCCATGATTCTGATTTTCAGACACTTCTAGGGAATCCTCATTGAGTGATGATATTGACATTTGGAACATCAAAATGGAATTTGCTTTTCTTCTGTGAATAAGCTCTTACACTGTTTGATTTTTCTTCTTCAGAATGCCATCATTATTCCCCTCAGCATCCTGTTAATAACTGCTTCATTTTTTTTTTTTTTTTTTTTTTAATTTGTCAGAGAGAGAGGGAGAGAGAGCAAGCACAGGCAGACAGAATGGTAGGCAGAGACAGAGGGAGAAGCAGGCTCCCCGCCAAGCAAGGAGCCTGATGTGGGACTCGATCCCAGGACGCTGGGATCATGACCTGAGCCGAAGGCAGCTGCTTAACCAACTGAGCCACCCAGGCGTCCCCATTTTTTTTTTTTTTATCTCTTCATGTTTATTGGGTCATGGCCTAAGTCCTAATGGTTTTAGCTTTTTGGAATCTCAAATATTTGTCTTCCCTTTCCATCTCACTGCCACTGGCCTTCCTTATTGTAACCAGTTATAACATTTTCGTTTCTACTTCCTCCAATCCACCTTGCACTCTGCTTCCAGAATGATTATTATAAAGCTTTTAAACCCACAATGACTTCTACATCCTCCATTGCATATAGATTTAATGGAATAATATTTTTATATATTAAATATTTTTCCTTTCCCTTGATTTCTCTTTTCTCCTCATTCCATCAGTTAACTAGTCCTCTTGCTCATTGTCTCAGGGCAGAGAGGAGATAAAACTAAAAATAGAAATGACCAGGGAGTCTTCCATATTTTTTTCCCCAAAAGCCTAAACCCTAGAACATAGCTCAGATTGTTTATGGTTTCCTGATCACAAACTTGGAGGAGTCTCGATTGTCCCAGACTAAAGGGCAATTCCACTCTGGACTAGAAGGAAGGGGTGTATGGTGATGGTGGTAGTAGTAAGGACACGCTCTACTTTCCAACTAGTGCTACCAATAGTTGCAAAGACTCAGAAAAATTTGTAAACTTCTAGAGAGGGGGAACCTGGACTTCTCAGCATCAGTGCTGGGAATGTGGAGTGGTAGGGGTGGCTTATGTTATATTAGATAGGGCAATAATCAGTCTTTTGAAGGAACCTCATTGGCTGGCAAGCTAGGAAGGGCTATCTTTGTAATAAATTGGACGGTAGACTCAAGGATCCAGTAATCTGGTGCCTTCCCAATTCCTAGGTATAATGCAAACCCTGAACTCACCATCTCAAGGAGAGAAAAGGGGAGGAACACTGGGGGGGAAAAAAAACAATTCAAATCTCTGGCCTGTTCAGCAGAGTGGATCTTGAACTAGAAATGAAGTTGAATGACTGAAATCAAGTCATGTTGCTTATACATGGAAGTTTGTGGGCTAAGATGCATAGTTTTACACAAAATTAGGTATAAAGCCTTTAAATTGAGTATGAAGCCCTGTAGAATGGTGCTTGAGTCAATGTTTCTAGTTTTGTTTTTTCCTTTTTTGGGGGGGTAAACTTACATTATTTTGATGAGTCTGCTTATAATTCCTTGGTCATATTTTCCTGCTTCTGCTGCTTTGTTGGCCCTTCTGTCTGCCTAGAAAGCACTCCTCCAACATCCCCTCACCTTAATCCTACCAGCTTTTCAACACCTTAAATGCCATCTGCTTCACAAAAACTTTCTGTTGTTTCCCTTTGCTGAACTCAGGCATTTTTTTAAAATCATTTTTTTAATTTATTTTCAGCATAACAGTATTAGGCATTTTTTTTTAAAGATTTTATTTTATTATTTATTTGACAGTGATCACAAGTGGGTAGAGAGGCAGGTAGAGAGAGAGGAGGAAGCAGGCTCCCCACTGAGCAGAGAGCCCGATGTGGGGCTCGATCCCAGGATCCTGGGATCATGACCAGAGCTCAAGGCAGAGGCTTTAAACCCACTGAGCCACCCAGGCACCTGTGAACTCAGGCATTTTACATATCCTTCTCCTCCGGCCTTTGCTAGACAAGGAAGTCCAGACTCTGCGTTTACACTCAGCTCTAGTGTGGGTGCAACAAAGCCCATGGACTTCAGCATTGTGCTCATCCTCACAAACTACTTTTTTTTTTTTTTTTAAACATATAATGTATTATTAGCCCCAGGGGTACAAGTCTGTGCCTCACAAACTACTGTTCTCATGACCTGTTCCCTATTGATAATTAACAGGCAGAGGGTAAGTAAAGGATGAGTTTTAAGGTGACAATTCTAGATGATCATTTGGTGCAGGACACCCTCGATAAGCTTAGAGGATGGAGGAGGGAGGAGTTCATCAAATGAGCTTAAACAATGATCTGTAACCCAGTTCTGTGAACTTGATCACAAGAACAATGGAGTTTAAGTGCCATACTCTGAGACTAACATCAAAACAGTCTCTGTAATTTTTTTTTGTAAAAATCTTTAATAAACCTGTTTCACTTAGAATTTTCCTGATCTGTGATCTGAATGTTGGGGAATTATTAAAGCAGCAACATATCTGGCTCCCCAAATCTACCAGGAAAGATTGTTGTCCAAATTGGGGATACTTCCAAGGGCACTCACCATAATCTGCCTCATGTCTCAGTAATTACTTGAGTGTGTTTCCTATTATTCAGTTATAAACTGTTTGAGTTTAGGGTCTGTTTGCCTATTTTTGTATATTTTTTATCTGGCTTATAGTTAAGTGGTCGATAAATGTTGAATCGGATTCTTTCATATCATTTATTAATCCTATTTACTCTTTTCATGAATCATTAATTTTTTAACTAATCTCAAAATGAGTTGAGACACTATGTTAAGTGCCTAGAAGAGACCATAGTAATAGAGACTATGTAGGGTTTTCTGAAACCGTCTAGAAGAGACCACAGTAATAGAGATTATGTAGGGGTTTTCTGAAACAGTATTCTTTTTTTCCCTTTTCAATAATAGCACTTCATTACATGTGAAACCATATGCAAACCATTTTCCTTCATTTGTAAGATTTTCACGTTAGATTTTTAATTCAGATTATTTATGCACTAGATGATGTATCCTAATCTTTATACTGGAGAATATGGTGTCTATTCATATTATAGATGTCCATTAATGTTTGTTGATCCTGAATCAACTATATTTCCTTTCTTCTTAAAGTTGTGCTTTGCCTATAAAAGCAAGTTGGACAAGGTTCTCCTTCTCCAGATTTGAGTTTACATCATAGAAGATGCAAACACCTACATTAAGCATAGTTATTTTGTTAGATTAAAAGTGCTTCAGATCAGTGCTTTCATTTGCAAAGTTTAGATTGAAAATGACTTCTATCTTCCCCTTACTCACCAGGGTAATGATAGAATTGATTTGTACACTTTGGGATCCTGTTTGGCTCCAAGAGTTAAATCAATATAAGGGAGTAAATGCCAATTAGAAGTATTTGTGAGCTAGCTGAACCAGCCTGGTGCCAGAGAGCCTATAGACCTTTGAAGTTCTCAGTTTCTAAGTGTTCTCAGTTTAGGAAATTTTTGGTTATTCTAAGCAGTGATGAAGACCAAAATGTGACCTTTCAGGCTTGAACAGGTGCACAGAAACCAACCTTTTCTCCCCCAAGAATGAACAAAATGCCGCCTTTGCCATTATTTTTTATGTGGTGTTTGAACCTTTGGGGCTGTTGGGGAATTTCTGAAACACTCAACAGGAAGTACCAGTCACATCTCCACTTGAATGTGCTTATGAATGTGTGTAAATATAAGTGACAAGAGGGGTGGGTAGGGTGATGGACACAAAAGTTGTACAAGTAAATGACTTTACTATTACTTATAAATTTTATGAAGTCAGAGTCTGGGTCATTTTGTTTGTCATTCTTTTTCCTGTGCCCTGAAAAGTATAAGTGATTGAAAAAAAGATTCTTGAACGGATGAAAGAATCATCTATCTATAGATCAGATTCTATGTGGGCCATTAAAACTGTGGATGGATCAGAAGACTTAAGAAAGGTTTTGAATGTTTTGACATTTGGCAACTGTGATGGTTAATTTTTTTTAACTTAAGACTCAAGAAAGGTTCTGAATGTTTTGACATTTGGCAACTGTGATGCTTAATTTTTTTTTAGTAGAAATTTTAGTTTTTAAATTTTTATTTTTTTTATTGTGTTATGATGGTTGATTTTATGTGTTGACTGGGCCACAAGGTACCAGATAATTTGGTTAAATAATATTCTGGTGTTTTTCCAAGGATGTTTTTAGGTGAGATTAACATTTTAATTGGTGAGGTAGATTGTCCTCTATGATATATGTAGACCTCATCTAATTAGTCAAAAAACAGTGTGAACAAAAACTGACCTTCTCGTGAATGAGAGGGAATTCTTCGCTTGCCAGATTTTGGACTTCATTTGTACCATTAATTCTCCTGAGTCTCAAGCCTGCTGGCACATGCTGCAGATTTGGAATTATCAGTCCCCATAATCACATGGGCCAACGTCTTACAATAGATTTGTTTCTCTAACTGTATAAATAAATCCTGTTGTTTTGGTTTCTCTAAAGAACCCTCACTAATAAAGCAACTGTGTAATTGTAGGCAAGTCATATAGTTTCTATCTCTTTCCTCTTCTCCAAATATGGAGGTAATAATATTTGCTCTTCAGAGTTATGATTATATATGGCTGAACACATGAATCAGATGCCTGTGGTAAAAATGTGATTCCAAGTGATTAAAGATAGTAACTCATTTAACCTTAATAAAAAGCCAGTGAGATAACTTATACCCATTTTATAGACAAGGAAAGTGAGACACAAAGGAATTCAATAGCTTGCCCAAGTTTACATGGCTAGCAATATTACATGTTCACTGAAACCCATGAACTCTTTCCAAAGCACACCAAAAGGCTACATTTCCTGGTTTGCCCTGTGGCTAGGTAGGAGCTACATGATTGATTTTAGTTGGTGAAGTGTGGACAGAGATGATTTATGTTATTTGCAGTTCTGGCTATAAAGCACAGTCACAAACCATCATATTCCCTTTTTCCCTTTCCATGACCACATTGAAGTCATTTGTTGAAGGTGTCAGAGCTGTGAGATTAAAGAAACATGAGTCTCTGACTCATCCTTTGGGGAAGAACTGCCAGCAGAGCCACTCCATGAGAAATAAATCACATCGCACCTTGCATGATGAGCAACAATTTCTCACTGAATCAAACCTCTGAGATTTTAGGGTTTGTTAGCCCAACAGAGCCCAACCTACACCATCTAATTGTGTGTTAGTGTTGGGGTTTAAACCAAGGTATTCCAGGTGGAGACGTTATTTCCTTAACTGGTGTGGTGCAGTGCTTTCAGCTCTAGGCACATGGAAAATAAAATATTATCACTTAAAAATATTAATTTTGATTATTATTTTTTATTTTTTAATTTAATTTGATTAGCCAACATACAGTATATCTTTAATTTTTGATATAATGTCCAATAACTCCTTGTGTTATCTTGTCTTTTGAGAAATTTTCTTAATGTAAATAAAGTAAAAACATTTGGGTATTTTTTTATTGAAGTATAATTAACATATAGTGTCATATTTGTTTCAGGTGTACAGCATGATTCAACAATTCTATACATTACTCAGGACTCATCAAGGTAAGTGTACTGTGTAGTCCCCTTAACCTATTTCACCCGTCCCCATCTATCTCCCCTTTAGCAACTACTAGTTTGTTCTCTGTATTTAAGTCTGATTTTTTGTTTCTCTTTTTTCTTTGTTCATTTGTATCTTAAATCCCACATATGAGTAAAATCATATGGTATTTATCTTTCTCTGTCTGACTTATTTCACTTAGCATTATACCCACTAGGACCATCTACATTGTTGCAAATGGCAAGATTCCGTTCTTTTTTTATGGTGGAGCAATGCTCTATTATGTGTGTGTCTGTGTGCATATCACCTCTCCCGTATTTATTTATGGATGTACACATGAGTTGCTTTGATATCTTGGCTATAATCTGCAATAAACATAGGGATGCCTATATCTTTTGAATTAGTGTTTTAATTTTTTTTTTTTTTTTTTTGGTAAATACCCAGTAGTGGAATTTTACCAGATCATATAGTAATTCTATTTTTAAATTTTTGAGGAAACTCCATACTGTTTTCCACAGTGACCAGACCAATTTGCATTTCCCCCAACAGAGCACAAGGGTTCCCTTTCTCCCACAACTTGCTATTTCTTGTCTTTTTGACACTAGCCATTCTGAAAGGTGTAATGTTGCATCCCATTGTAGTCTTGACTTGGATTTTCTTGATGATTAGTGATATTGAGCATCTTTGTTTTAATCCAAGCTAAACAGGTTTTGTTATAGTTAGATTTGCTAATATGCTAGTATGCATTATGAATTTCCTAGAGAGAGGACAGTGTGTGAAGTGTTCTTAAAATGACTTGTCCCCCCAGAAAAAAACACTGGGGAGGGTATGTGCTATGGTGAGTGCTGTGAATTGTGTAAGACTGATGATTTACAGACCTGTACCCCTGGGGCAAATAATACATTATATGTTAATTTAAAAAATGATTTGTCCCATAGGACTCTTTTTGTGAGCAACACATAGGAATGTATTTTGGAAGCAGCTTATGTAGCAAGCACTTTGGACCTATACTTCCTGGGTTCAGATTCCAATTTCTCCACTAATAGTGGTATGGCCTTGGACAGAACACTTTACATTTTTCTTTTCTTTTAAGATTTTATTTATTTATTTGAGAGAGAGAGAGAAAGAGAGATCATGAGCAGGGGGAAAGATTGGGGAGAAGCAGACTCTCTGCTGAACCAGAGCCCAATGTGAGACTTGATCCCAGGATCATGACCTGAGCCAAAGGCAGACACTTAACTGACTGAGCCACCCAGGCACTCCACACTTCACCTTTCTGAACTTCAGTTTCTTCCTAGGTAAAATGAAGATGATAGTAACTGCAGGGTTGTTAAGAAATTTCCTTGGCCTGATATTTTAAGAAGGTAAAATATTGACTGGCATGTATTAAATGCTGTGTGTGTTTAGTAAATTAATGAATACACCCTTCTCTTGCCTTGTCTACTAGTTTCCTATACTGTAAGCTCCTTGAAATCCAGGAATACTTTTTTCAATATTTGGAGGTTTACTACCTTAGTACCTACGAATGCCTATTAAGCATATACCTGGTGCTTAATAAATGTTGAAGAAATGAAAGGAAAATTGAATCTCATCCCATGATAGGAGGTCAGTAATCTGTAACTAAGTTTTTGTTATCTTTATGCAGAACCAAGTTAAAGAATACCCACCGTTTGGCACTGTTATCAATAGATGCATGGTTGAGAAGAAGGCAACAAATAACTTTAGCCTTGATTCTCGTGCTCCTGGTGCACAGGTAAGATGAGCAACAATCTCTGTTTTAGTTCTTGAGTATGTTACATACCATGTCAGAACTTGGGAGAAGAAATTTTAATTAGCTAAGCAGCAGAGTCAGATTAAAAAATGGTAACTAATTTTTTAAAAGCATTTTCTCAAGGCTGTAATTAGTGTTAGTTATTTACCCCAAAATAATATTTTCCCTTGTATGCACCAGTGGGTGCTAATCACAGGTTCACCTTGGTGCATATTGGCCATATGTTTCCAGATCCTTCAACCAAAATTTCTAATTGTTGGGAATGGAGATTTGAGCTAAAAAAAAAAAAAATGTAACTGATAGAAGGTAAAAAATGGATTTTAAAAAACACTATGGAACAACACCAAAAAAATGGGAGGCTGAATCAATAAGAATTTGTACTGCATGGAGAGAGAAGCCAGATACTCTACTTCTCGGCAGAGGAAGTAGAGAAGGCAGGAGCACCAGGTGGATTTGGAGGACCCAAGAGTGGCCTTTCCCACAGGTAAGGTGTGGGGTAGTGATATTCAGAGGGGCATCTTGCTGATGATAAGATACGTCCAGACAATGATATCTGAAAGTAAAACTAAAAGATAATTAATTCAAAACCATTTGCTTGGACTTAGCTCTTGTCAGGCTGAAAAGAACTTTATTGTAACACAGTGTTTTCAAACTGGGGTTCCCAGACTCCAGAGACCTTAGGTTATAAATCTTGAGTGTTCTGTGAAAGAATTTTCAGATACTATGAGTTTTTTGGTTTTTTTTGTTTGTTTTGGCAGGGGGAGGCCTTGGGTTTTGTTTTGTTTTGTTTTGAGAGAGAGAGAGAGAGAGAGAGAGAGAGTGCCAACAGGGCAGGGAGGGGCATAGGGAGAGAGAGAATCCTGAGCAGGTTCCAGGCCCAGTGTGGAGCCAGACACAGGGCTTTTCTCACCACCCTGAGATCATGACCAGAGCTGAAATCAAGAGTCAGATGCTTAACCAACTAAGCCACCCAGGCACCACAGATACGATGTTTTTGCTATGATAACAAACTAACCACCCCTCCAGCTCAACTAACAGATGTTTTTAATTATTTTTATGGCCACAATATTAAAGGGAAAAAAGAATATTTCCCTCATTTCAGTACCTGTATTTGCTATCAGTCAGAAAAATGGGTAGATTAAAAATGAAAATGAAATGTTTATGTTAAGTGAGAGTCAAATGATGCCATGGTGTGCTTAAGTGAGAATTGAGTAGATAAATGTGGTGGAAGAATTGAGTTGTCATACAGCACATGGTGATGTAATGCAATAACACCAAACAATATCAACCAATTTATGAAAAATTTCATTTGAGTATAGTTAACAAACATTAGTTTCAGGGGTACAACATAGTGATTTGACAAATTTTTACATTATGCTATGCTCATCACTACTGTAGCTACCATTTGTCAACCATACAGCACAATTACAATATCATTGACTATATTCCTTATTCTGTGCCTTTTATTCCTGTGACTTCTTTATTCTCTAACTGGGAGCTTGTATCTCCTACTTTCCTTCACCCACGTTGTCCATCGCCCCAACTCTTCCCCTCTGGCAACCATTAGTGTGTTTTCTGTATTTCTAGGTTTGATTCTTCTTTTTGTTTATTAATTTGTTTGTTTTTTAGATTCCACATATGAGTGATTTTACATGGTATTTGTCTTTCTCGTCTGACTTATTTCACTTAACATAACACCCTCTAGGTCCATCCGTATTGTTGCAAATGACACGATTTCACCCCTCTTTATGGCTGTGTAATCTGTGTGTGTGTGTGTGTGTGTGTGTGTGTGTGCGCGCGCGCGCGCGCGCATGCGCGCGCCGCATCTTCTTAATCTGCTCCTTTATGGATGGAAACTTGGGTTGCTCATGTGCTACTGCAAATTATGCTACAATAAATATAGGATGCATATATCATTTCAAATTAGTGTTTTCCTTTTCTTAGCTAAATACCCAATAGTGGAATTACTGGAACCTGTGTTATTTCTCTATTTAATTTTTTGAGGAAACTCCATACTGTTTTCCATGGTGGCTGTATCCATTTACATTCCCACCAACAGGGCATGAGGATTACTTTGTCCATATTTTTACAAACACTTGTTATTTTTTTGACTTTCATTTTAGCCATTCTGACAAGTTTAAGTTGAAATATTATTGTGGTTTTGATTTGCATTTCCTTGATGGTGAATGATATTGAGCATCTTTTCATGTGTCTGCTGGCCATGTGTATGTCTTCTTTGGGAAAGTGTCTGTTTAGATGCTTTACCCATTTTAATTGGATTATTACTTTTTGGGGGGTTTGAGTTGGGTGAGTTCCTTATATATTTTAGATACTAAGCCCTTATTGGTTATATCATTTGCAAATATCTTCTTCTGTTCAGTAGGTTGTCTTTTAATTTTGTTGGCAGTTTCTTTTCCAATGGAAAAAAAAAAATTTGTTTTGGTGTAGTCCCAATAGTTTATTTTAGCTTTTATTTCCATTGTTAAAGGAGACATACCTAGAAAAATGTCTCTACAGCTGCTGTCAAAGAGATTACTGTATATGTTTTCTTCTAGGAATTTTATGGTTTCAGGTCTCTCATTTAGGTCTTTAATCCATTTTGGGTTTTGGGGTATGATATTAAGAAAGTGGTTCAGTTTCATCATTTTGTATGTAGCTGTCCAGTTTTTACAGTATCATTTATTGAAGAGGCTGTCTTTTCCCTATTATATATTCTTACCTCCTTTGTCATAGATTAATTGACCATATAAATGTGGCTAAATTTGGGGGGTGTCTAGTCCATTCTATTGATCTGTGTGTCAGTTTTATGTGCCAGTACCATACTGTTTTGGTTATTATAGCTTTGTAGTATGTCTTGAAATCTGGAATTGTGATACTTCCAGGTTTGTTCTTCTTTCTCAAGATAGCTGTGGTTATTCAGGATATTTTGGTCTCACACAAATTTTCTAGTATTGTGAAAAATTCTGCTGTTACTTTGATAAGAATTGCATTAAATCTGGGGACATTTGGGTGACTCAGTTCATTAAGCATCTGCCTTTGGCTCAGATGGTGATCCTAACTAAGGTCCTGGGATCAAGTCCTGGATCAGGCTCCTTGCTCAGTAGGGAACCTGCTTCTTCCTTTGCCTGCCACTTCCCCTGCTTGTGCTCTCTCACTCTCTCTGATTTAAAAAAAAAAAAAAAAAAAAAAAAAAAAAAGGATTGCATTGAATCTGAAATGGCTCTGTGTAGTATAGACATTTGAACAATCCAAGTTAAGAATTTACTGGGTTGTTCAATTAAAGAATTTAGCAATTCAATTAATTCTTTCAATCCAAGACCATTTATTTATGTCCTCTTCAATTTCTTAATCAATGTTTTATAGTTTTAAGAATACAGGTATTTTACCTCTTGGTTAAGTTTATTCCTAGGTATTCTTTTTAGTGTAGTTGTAAATGGGATTGTTTTCTTAATTTCTCTTCCTGGCTCTTCATTATTAGTGTATAGAAATGCTACCAATTTCTGCATATTATTTTTGTATTCTGCAACTTTACTGAATGCGTTTATCACCTTTATTAGTTTTTTAATGGAGTCTTTAGGATTTTTTGTGTATAGCATCATGTCATCTGCAAATAGTGTAAGTCCTACTTCTTTCTTACCAATTTGGATGCCTTGTATTTCTTTTTCTTGTCTGATTGCTGTGGCTGTGACTTCCAGTACTGTGTTGAATAAGAGTTGTGAGAGTGGGCATCTTTGTTTTGTTTCTGACGTTAGAGGAAAAGCTCTGTTTTCCCCCATTAAGTAAGAATTTAGTGGTGGGTTTTTCATATATGGCCTTTATTATGTTGAGATATGTTCCCTCTAATCTCACATTGTTGAGAGTCTGTCATGAACAGGTGTTGAATTTCATCAAATGCTTTTTCTGTACCTATTGATATGATAACCTGATTTTATCCTTTTGTTGATGTGTTGTATCACATTAACTCTTATCTAAATGTTTGGAGAATTCATCGGTGAAACCATCTGGCCCCAGACTTTTATTTTTTGATAATTTCTTGATTATTGATTCAATTTGATTACTAATAATTGGTCTCATCAAATTTCATTATTTTTTCCTGACTCAATTTTGGAAGATTGTATTTTTCTAAGAATTTATCTATTTTCTAGGTTTTCCAGTTTGTTGGCATGAAATTTTCCATAGTATTGTCATAATTTGTGTTTCTGTGGTATTAGTTATTACCTCTCCTCTTTCATTTTTGATTTAATTATTTAGGTTATTTCTTTTTTTATTGAAATTCTTATGCCTAAGAATTTATCGATTTTGTTTACCTTTTCAAAGAAACAGCCTCTGGTTTGATTGATTCATTTCTGTTGTTTTTTTAAGTCTCTGTGTCATTTGCATCTATTCTGATCTTTATTATTTCCTTCCTTCTACTCACTTTGGGCTTTGTTCTTTTTTTGCTGTTTTAGTTGTAAAGTTGATTTTCTTATTTGAGCTTTTTCTTTTTTCTTGAGGTAGGCCTCTGTAGCCATATATTTTTCTCTTAGAACTGCTTTTGCTGCATCCCAAAGATTTTGGACCATTGAGTTTTCATTTTCACTCATCTTCATGTATTTCTTAAAAATTCTTGTTTAATTGATTTACTGACTAATTGGTTGCTTAGTATTGTGTTATTTAGTCTCCATGTAGTTGTGTTTTTTACAGTTTTTTCCTTGTAATTGATTTCTATTTTGACTGATTTCTACTGTTGTAACTAGAATAGGTGCATGGTATGCTTTAAATCTTTAAAAGTCTAGTGGTGCCTGGGTGGCTCAGTTGGTTGAGCATCTGACTCTTGGTTTTGGCTCAGGTCATGATCTCTGGGTCATGAGATTGAGCCCTGCATTCTCTCCCTGTCCCTCTGTTCCTCCCCCAACTTACACACACTATCCTTCTAAAATAGTGTTTGCATATTTACTTTTTCTCAATAAATTATAAGAAAGGCACATTTATATAAATAAATCAAATAAATCTACCAAATTTAAAAGAAAGTGAATCTTCAAAACTTTATTGAGGCTCGTTTTATGGCCTAACATATGACCTATCTTGGAGAATGTTCCAAGTGCACTTGAAAATTGCATTTTGTTGATTTTAGATGGAATGTTTGTGTGTGTGTGTATATGTATGTGTATATATATATATGTGTGTGTGTGTGTATGTGTGTATGTATATGTATATATATGTATATGTGTGTATATATGTATATATACGCACATATATGTGTATATGTATATATGTATACATGTATATACACACACACATATAGTATGTTCTTGTGGTCCAACATGCATTCAAAGAGATCATTTCCTTGTGGATTTTCTACCTAATGGTCTATCCATTGATGTAAGTTGGTTTGTAAAGTCACCTACTATTACTGGGTTACCATCAATTTCTCCCTTATGTCTGTTAATATTTGCTTTATGTATTTAGGTGCTCCAGTGTTGGGTGGGTAGATATTTATAATTGTTGTATCTTCTTGTTAGATCGATTCCTTTATCATTATGTAATATCCTTTGTCTCTTATTACAGTCTGTTTTAAAGTCTATTTTGTGTGATATAAGTATTGCTGCCCCAGTTTTTTTCTACTTCTATATGCATAATAAATGTTTTCTCATCCCTTTAGTTTTAGTTTATATGTGTCTTTAAGTCTAAAGTGAGTCTTATGTAGGCAGCATATAGGTGGACATTTTTTTCTAATCCATTCAGTCACCCTATGTTTTGGAGCATTTAGGCCACTTACATTTAAAGTAATTATTTTGTGGGAGATAAGTGTGCACAGACTAATGTAATTATTGATAGGTATGTATTAATTGCCATTCTGTTATTTCTTTTGTGGGTGTTTTTGTAGTTCCTCTCCATACTTTCTTCTCTTGCTCTCTTTGTGATTGATGAGCTTCTGTAGTGTTAAGTTTGCTTTCTTTCTCTTTATTATTTGTGTATCTATCGTAAGTTTTAGGTCTGTGGTTACCAGTAATTAAATTGCCATTTAAGTTCCAACACATTCTAATATAATTTATCTTAATATTCTCTTATATTCATTACTTTCTTTTTTCTTCCTGCTCCATGTTTTATGTATATACTGTCATATTTTACATATTTTTATTCATAGTTTTCTCACATCTAATTATGACCATTCTTTTCCAATTAAAGAAGACCCTTTAACATTTCCCGTATAGCTGGTTTAGTGATCATAAGCTCCTTTATCTTTTGTTTGTGTAGAAAACTCTTTATTTATCTTTCAAATCTGAATGATAATCTTGTTGTTTAGCATATTCTTGTAGTTTTTTTTTTTTTTTTTTAGCACTTTGAATATATCATGCTACTCCCTTCTGGCTTGCAAAGTTTCTGTTGAAAAATTAGCTGATAGCCTTATAGGGTTTCCCTTGTAGGTAACTCATCTATTTCTGCTTTAAAAATTCTCTTTTTATATTTAATCTTTGACATTTATATGTGTTATGTTGTGGACCTCCTGGGGTTCATCTTCTTTGAGGCTCTCTGTACTTCTTGAACCTGGATGTCTATTTCCTTTCCTAGTTTAGGGAAGTTTTTGCTATTTATTTCTTCAAGTAAGTTTTCTGCTCTGTTCTTTCTTATTCTGAGACCTTTATAATGCACATGTTTATTTGCTTAATGTTGTCCAAGGGATTTTTTATTGAGACTTGAATATAATTTTATTTTCTTTTATATTTTCTTTTATTAATTATTTTTAAATTTTTCATTATATTCAGTTAGCCAGCCTTCAGTACATCATAATTTTTTGTTGTAGTGTTCAATGATTCATTAGTTGTGTATAACTCTCAGTGCTCCAAGGGACTCTTAACCTAGCCTCAATTTTTAAACATTCTTTTCCTTTTTCCTTGTTTTTCTTTTTTAATACTCAGCTTGGTTGTTTCCATCACTGTCTTCCAGATCACTGATATGTTCTTCTGCTAATCTTCTGCTGATGGCCTCTCCTATTTTTTATTTCAGTTATTGTATTATGCAACTCTGATTGGCTCTTCTTCATATTTTCTGTCACCTCATTGAAGATCTCATTGTGTTCATCCATTCTTTGCTCCAGCCTGGTGAGCATCTTTCCAATCATTACTTATATTCTTTATCAGCCATATTTCTTATCTGTTTTTCAGTTCATTCTCTGTAGATTTTTTTTCTTATTCTTTCTTTTGAAGCATATTCCTCTGTCTCCCTAGTTTGCTTGATGTTCTGTGTTTCTGTGTTAGGTGGAATAGCTACTTCTCAAAAACTTGAAGGAATGGTCTCATGTATGGTTGTCCCCTTTGTAGAGCTATTTGTGTTGGTCATTTTTTTGGCTGACTACCTGGTGCTGTGGTTGGTGTGGACTGGGATCCTCAGCTCTCCACACAGTGCCTTGGCAGATTGCTAGAGCTAAAGTGGATGCAAGATGGGGTGTCCTGAGGCTCTATTCATAGAAAGCACTTAGGAAGGAGAGCTGAAGTAGTGTTATCTGGGTGTCCTGGGACTCTCTGCAGAGGGTTTCCTGACAGGGTGGTTAGAACTGAGGTGATGCATGGACCAGGTGATATGCAGGACTCTCCACACTGAGAGCAACCTGGTAGGACTGATGAAGCTGAATTTGTTGCAAGCTAAGGTATTCCAGGGTGCTTAGTGCAGGGTTTCCTGGCTGGATGACTAGAGCCAAGGCTATGGGCAGGAGTATTCTGGGGCACTCTATGCAGGGGGGTCCCCTGTCTAGGTGGCTGGAACTGATGCAAGCACAGGCTTGGGGTTGCCAGGGTGCTTCATGCAGTGGGCACTTAGGCAAGGAAGCTGGATCACCCAGAGGTTCTGCAATGTTCTGCCCTGGGGGTCCCCTACTAAGCCACCTGGAGCTGAAGTAGGGTGGGCCTGGATGTTCATACCTGTGTCACATTGCCATGATGGCTGGAGCTGTGGTCAGCACCGATCAGGAGTGTTCTGGTGTGTGTTGCTTTATGGCTGCCTTGGTGAGATTGCCAGGGCTGGTGTGGTGTAGGGGTCTGGAGCTCACTGAAGAGTCAGGCTAGTTAAGATGTTCAGACTGTGCACTGTTAGTGCTTTCAAGGTGGGGAATGGAGTGTAGACCATGTCCATCAACCCCTTCCACCCAGAGACTGGTTCAGAAGCTCCCTACCCTGACACTGTTTGGCAGAGGTCTAGGACCAGCTTTTTTTATATGCTAGTTGTTCTTCCATTTATTTATTTATTTTAAAGATTTTATTTATTTATTTGACAGGGATCACAAGTAGGCAGAGCAGCAGCAGAGAGAGAGGGTGAAGCAGGCTCCACGCTGAGCAGAGAGCCCGATGCAGGGCCCCATCCCAGGACCCTGAGATCACGACCTGACATGAAGGCAGAGAGCCTTAGCCCACTGAGCCACCTAGGTGCTCCGCTAGTTGTTCTTTTAAACTATGGCTTTTCTTTTGTGCCCCTGGGTGACCAAGGCTGGTTTGGGCTTTGGGACCTAGGGCTCATTGAGGCGTTAGGTTGGCTAGTATGTGTGGTCTCTGCTCCTGCTCAATTTATTAAGGTGGGGGGTTAGTGTAAACTGTGTCTGCCATCCCCTCCCACTCGGAGAGCATTCCCACAGCTCCCCTCTCCATTTGGCAAAATTCTAGGGCTGTCCTTTTTATATGCTAGTTGTTCTAAATCACAGCTTTATTTCTGTGCCCCAGCATGAGCAGGGCTGGTGTGGGCTAGTGAATCTGGGGCTCAACAGAGTGGCAAGCTGGTTATGGCATCCTGATCCTACTCTGTTCTGTGCTTTCAAGGTGAAGGGGGAAAATAAACCATGTCGCATTCCAGTCCCTCTGACCCAGACAGAATTCACTCAGATCATCAGTACCTGGCAGTTTTAAACCTGGGTCTTTCATATGCTAGTTTGCTCTTTTAAACCATGGCTTTTTTTTTTTTCCCCTGTGCATAGGACAGGGGAATCTGTTCCTAGTCCTTCAGTACTATCCCTACCCACTGCAGGCTGGAGGTTCCTTTGTTACCTTGTCTCTGTCTCCTCTTTTATATCTTTTATTGTACAGAAGCTATTCAGTTAGCCCAAAGTTCCTCAAGAGGAATTGTTCTATACATAGGGGTCTGTTCTATACATTTGGTGTGTTCCATGAACGAAGGAAGTTTGGAGTCTTCATTCATCACCATCTTGGACTAGAAGTCTCCTAACAAATACTTTCTGTCCATACTGTTTACAGAAGAGATGCTAGTGGGGTCCTATCCTACTTGGACTTTATATTACATCCTAATCACAGAACATGTAGGAGGTGGAAAACCTTTGCTTATATTTGGGGGACCTGAGAGTAGAAGGTATCTGAGCTTTGCTCCCAGGGTTAGAGTCTAATAGAGGTGGCAAAACCCACATAGATTTTGTTTGTTGAGCATAGCTGGAAAGTGGAGTTGTTGACAGTACAATGGGGACTCCCAAGCTTCAGCCAGGCATAGATATGGAAGAAGGTGCTGGAAAACTAAAGGAACAAAATGACAGAAACAAGAGTACTCTTCCTGGGGACCCACATGTGCTGCCAATGGACTTGTCCACAACATGAGTGTGGACAGAGGATTTGAATATCAGATAGTTACCCTCCCTGTCCCACAGAATTCCTATGTCTTTGTCATATGCTTTGGTACCATCTAAAAACTACAGAACTTAGGTACTATCATGGGGAGAAGCAAGGCAGACCATAAATTAACCCTGAGATTAAGTTTATGTTGTCCTGGAAGATGATAGCTAAAAAGATAAATTAAACTGAGCCATGGAAATAATGGAGAAAATGATTTTTAGGTACACCTGCATTTATAGGCAAATATATATGCTTCTGTAGCATTAATTATAGGAATCCCAACTCAAATGAACCTGGACAGTAACAGATCAAACCCTCTTCTTGTTATAAGCAGATTCATTTTCAGCAATCAAGATTATCTGTTCATTAAATAACGTTAATAGGAATTTTATCAGTATTGTAGTTTTGTTTTATATTTGTTTTAGTTTTATGCTATTGAAGAGCTATAAGAATTATACCCAATTCTAGGGGTGCCTGGGTGACTCAATTGGTTAAACATCTCCTTAACCAATGTTAAGGTCATGATCTCAGGGTCCTGGGATGGAGCCCCACATTGAGCTCTTTGCACAGCAGGGAGCCTGCTTCTCCTCCGCCTCTGCCTGCCACTTGCCTGCTTATGCTCTCTCTCTCTCTCGGTCAAATACATAAATAAAACTTGGGAAAAAAACTGAGGATTTCAGAGGGGATGGGGTAACAGGTGATGGGTAGTAAGGAGGGCATGTGCTGTGATGAGCACTGGGTGTTATATGCAACCAATGATTAACTGAACACTACTTCTAAAACTAATGATGTATTATACACTAGCTAACAGAACATAATAAAAAAAAGAATTACACCAATTTTATGTTTTTGCATGTTGAGTATCATACCAATCACATCAACATTTAATTCACATCAACATTTTAGTTCACTAGAATATTTTTTTATTTGAAGGGGGCCCAGAATTTTTATATTTGAGAAACTCTGTTCTGAACAAAGATAGTAAAAAAATCTAAGAATATGAAATTGAGATTTTGACATTGTTTTTCCAGTTGACCAGAAATTGACCACTATTAACTCTGCAAAACAATTCCAGTTAATTATAGAAGCTAATTTAAGATGGAGAAGGTCATGCGTTTATTCTGGATCAGGCTTTATTAAGTTCACATTGAGCACTTACTGGGATTCAGAACTTGTGCTAGGAATACAAAGATAAATAAAACATGGCTCCTGCATTCAAGTAGGATCTTCAGCTATAGAGAAATAGGCATATACAATTAAGTGAATAAGAAAATACTGCTCTTGGGGTTTGAACAATATTGTAATGAGAACACAGTCATATTCTTCTTTTTGCAAATGTGGTATGTTGCAAAAAATGGATACAAATTTATCTCCTCTTTGTGTCCATGTCCATGCAGTTCATGCAGAAGTGCAGTTTATTCTTCTATCCCTTCAACTTGGTCTAGCTCTGTGACTTGCTTTGGCCAATAGAATGTATTAGCAGGGACAGTGTATCAGTTCTGAGCTTAGGCTACAGGAGCCAGTTGTACTTCCACTCTCATTTTTGGAATCTCGCTGTCACCATGGGAACAAGGCTGGGACAGCCTTTTGGAGTATGAGAGACTATATGGAACAGAGGCAAGCTCTCCCAGCTAAGGATCCACTAGACTAACCTGCCAATAGCTAAGCACAGACACACAAGGTAACACCTGACCTAGACATCCAAGGGAGTGGTTTCTATAGAAAGAAAAGAATGGGGAGGGCAGGATGTTTCAGACAGAGGAGGAAGCATAAACAAAGACACGGGGGCCTAGTGTTCATGGTGTTCTGGGAATAACCAACGCCATAGTTGGCATCATGAAGAGTTTAAACCAAAAAATACAGAAAGTTGAGGACAAGATGGTGGAATTATGGGAAGAGAAACCTTTATAAGAGGTGGTAATAACAAAACATTGTAAAAAAATGTCAGAGAAATAAACAAGAGAGGCTTGTGAAAGGGTAGCTTTGCAGGGGTATGGTCAACAGTGATCAGTGAGATCAGGTAAGGTGAGAATAGGAAAACATTGATTTGATTTGGCAGTGCTGAGAAAGACATTGGTGAATTCTAAAGAGTGTGTTTTTGTTTTTGTTTTTGTTTTTGTTTTTGTTTTGGTGGAACTGCCAAGTCCTCTCCTGTCAGCAAGAAAATTGTCTTACAGAAAACAAAAAATTGTTAAAACAAGCTCTAGCTTATTATCACATCAGCAAGCTCAGATAAGCATCTCCAGTGTGTGTGAATCCTTGGGTTTGTGTGCAGGGTAATCTCACACTCTAACCCAGCTAAATGCAGTTTGTCATTTCTTTCCTGCTGATTATGCAGGTGTACATTTTTCCTTCTTCATAATAAGGATGTTTTGGCTGTGAGCTTTGGAAGATGGAGTTTGTTTCTTATTTCTTAATATTCCTATTAAGTATCTCTTAACAACTTCAGATGCCTGAGATCATTACAGTCTCTGGGATATACCACTGGAGCTTTGGGAACATATCTATGGCAATAATTTTCAGTATGTGGAATTAGAATAAGCACCAATTTTCTGCAGAATTAGGATAATAGAAAAAATATTAAAACTGGGGGAAAATCCTTGAGAACAGGACAGTAAAGATATGGAAATCTGTCTTCTACGAGGTATTATTTCTAAAAAAACAAAACAAAAAATTAATCCTGTGGTTTCCCCCAACCATTGACTCCTTATAGCTACAAAATGAAGTCCAGTGTCTTCTCTGTTCTCTCTTGATGCATTCAAATCAATCCCAAACATTTACCATTTCAGTTGTTTCTGGACCCCCGAGTGCTAGGAGAAGATAACCTTCCTGTTCCTACCATTAGCGTCTCTGTGGCAAGACACCTCAGCACTTCATTTTACTGGCTTCTAGAATTTTGACTAAGGGTAGATCACAAATTGTTTGGCACCCAGGACTGCACAAAGACTTGTCTGAGCCTGGATGTTTTGGGACATACATTACACCAACTCCCCAACACTCTTCCTGCCATTGAAATCATATTAATAGCACTGGTCTGAGTGTACGTGTGCACATGGGTGTCAGGTCGTTATTTGTTACTCAGAATGATCCCACTTCCTTGGGAGACTTATTTACTAATCTGGAAAAGCAGGGTTCTTTAGGACACTTCTCCAGGAACAAAGGAGGTGGAGGGTGTCATTCCCTACCCCACCCCCAGCCTAGACACACAGACACCTACAGGAATGAGCACAGTGCCAACTTTCTCCATCTACACTGCTAACAGTGTGTCCTACCTGCTGCATTCCCCTGCAAACTTGACCTATCCAGCCGGGCATTGGCTTCAGGTCTCATCCCACAGCAGATGCCTCCCTGCTTTCTTCTGCAGATCTGCCCCTCCAGCACTATGGCAACAGTTTTCTAAAGTGGATCCAGGGGCGCCTGGGTGACTCAGTAGGTTCAAGCCTCTGCCTTCAGCTCAGATCATGATCTCAGGGTCCTGGGATCCAGCCCTGCATCAGGCTCTCTGCTCAGCAGGGAGCCAGCTTCTCCCTCTTTCTCTGCCTGCCTCTCTGCCTACTTGTGATCTCTCTTGCTGTCAAATAAATAAACAAAATCTTAAAAAATAATAATAAAGTGGATCCAGGTCCCTCCCAAAAGAGACCTGCGTCAACCTTGCTACCCCTGTGTGCACCATCCGTGTTCGACTGTAAAACTTCTACCTCCTATAAGCTCTTGTTAGAGCCTATCTAAAACAAAGCCACAAACCTGGCAGTGTGCAAACAGCTCTGACAGGGATAGCATCACTCCAAAGTGACTCCTGCCCTGGGGAGAGGGGAAGATAATCACACACGAGTCCCACCACAGCCCCAGCAGTGGACTGGGGCAGACATCTGGTCCAACTGCAGGCCCCACCCACCAAGAAATCTTGGGAAACAACACAGGGAAAGCATTTTTTAGGTCAGTGCTACTGCATTCTGGCAAGTCCCTGGTCTGACTCAACTCAAGTCCTAGGTGGCCTCACTCTGGCCCACTAACATCATAGGGACCAAACCCTGCTCGTAACAGGCAAAGAGAGCCATTCCAGATGACTGGACTGAAGTCAAAATTGGCTCACTGTTACGAAGAGAAGTTAGGAAAACTTTGAGAACATTCTTAGATTCACTACTCTTGGTAATGCCGCACCTTGAAAATGCAGAAATATGGAATTTTGGCTGAAGTCTGACTCTTAATGCTTTTACATATTCAGTTTGTATAAATCACAATCACTGGCTAATATGTTTGCGCCTCTTATGTGCTCCTATGAATGTTCCTGCTGACTGCTCCTGAAAAGGAATGCTATATTCATAAAAGTTGGACCTTTAATCATTCAAGTATGAAATAAAATGCCATGATTCTACAGATTGCAGACTTGCATTTAATTTACAGTTTATAGACTTTTCTATGATTTTTCATTATGCAGGTTTTTGGAAGTTTAAATAAATAATAAAGTTATTAGTATTGCATATAATTACACTCATAAGTCTTTTAGAGAATCTGTAGTAGAGCTGCATCATATGTAACTCAATACCTTCTCAGCCAAGGGGATAAAAGATTCAAGAATTAGAAATACAATTTAGGAGGACAAAAGATGTATTCCCTTCATTGACTTAAATTCTATAAAGTGACAGTGATTTTAAAATACTGCTTCCGCTTTCAGCTGCAAGGACCCCTAGGTTGTGAAAAACATTGTTGAAATTCTTTTTTAAACTTATTCCCCCATTACCAGGTGTCTTCCAACCTCTTCACTAGGGAACCAAAGGATTTTCAGGGGATAATTTTGAGCATATGCAATCTTCTCTTTGTTCTAATGGCTAATACCTGGGTAACATGTGCACCTACTGTATGGGTGACCATAAGAATAAAAAGAGCTCATGTGAAGATCAGGGTATTCTGTTCCCCTTTAACATTTCCTTAGAAACTAACCAAGTCTCTGAATTACAGAAATCCTAGCAAACTGTAACAAAAGCTTTATACTCTTCAACCAAGCAAGCACTTTGTGTAACAGATTAATTCCTCCCTCTTGCTACCACTTTTAGGCAGGTGATAGTTTTTACTTTAATTACGTAAGCTATTACAATTTTAATGTTCACCAAAAGAGTGTGAATTTGTCAAAAGTTAAGATAGACAAATTGCAGAATATTTGAAGAATATATGCTTAAAGTTCTTATTTTTAATTTCTGATAAGACCATTAGTGATAGTAAAAGATTCATATAAAAATATCCTACATCCCATGAACAATGTGCATAGGGTTCCACTTCCCATTTGATTCAGATTTAATTTTTTGACTATTATGTGGCTAACACTTTTACAACATTTTTTACACATCACAACACATTTTACAAATATTTACTCAGAAAATAAATGAAATATGTTATATTAGGAATTTGTCAGTGCTTTTTCTTTCTACTACTTCTTTGGCAAAATTAGGCTTACAAGTAATACAGAGACTGAAGATCAGTGAGTGAGTGGACAGTGAGCATTCTACCATCATTTCTGTAATTTCTGTACCAAAACACTCTTGGATATGTAAAGAGCTCTCTACAAAGTTTGTGGATTGGTAGATCTGCAAAAGGAAACACTCTAGTCATAAAGATAAGCTGCTCACTGAGAGATGGAAGTAAGTGTGGCAGATGGAGAATGATGAAATTAATGTGGAAACTTGGGGCTTTTAGAGGAGGTCCAGAAATTATGAGGGAGGACTATATTATTTGTCTATATAGAAGCAGGAAAACAAAAAGAAGCCACTATTAGATCTCTGTACTGGGCTGTAAAAAGGAAAGAGAAAATCAGGAAAAGGAGCCCCCCAGTGTAGGGTATTAAGAGGGCTGTTTCAAATTGAGTGGGAACTGTGGTTAGAAGTATGCTTTACTAGGGCTCTGGTTACAATTAAGAATGAACTAAGTGTTGCTAAAATCCTAAAACTCCTGATGGACAAACTAAACAGATAATCCATTTAAGGAGAAATACAAATCATGCACAACATATAAAAATGTTTAACTTGTAGAAGCCGAAGCTTTTAATTAAAATTTTGATTTTTGCTTCCAGGTACAAGGTAGGATTGTATGCTGGGCATGGGCATATAACGTGCTTTGGGCAATGAAGCATGAGTGAAATGATGTACGTCACTTGCAGAAAGAAGCAGAATAGTAGGAAATGAAGCAAAGAGGTAGTTAATGGTCACATAACATAGGACTATGGGCCATTGTTAAGGCTTTAACTTTTATTTCCTCTGAAGGAACTGGGAAGCCATTGGAAAGTTTGGGCTAAGGAGTGGCACGATATAATACATGTGTAATAGCATCACATGTGTTGAAAAGAAATTATACTGAGCAAGGGAAGCAGTAGGGAGGTTAGTAGGGAGGCTGCTGTACTAATTCGGGTAAAAGATGATGGCGGGCTGGACCGAAGTGGTGAGAGATGGCTGGACTCATTGATACTAGAAAATGGACATACACTGCTCTTATATGTTAATGTTTGGGGGCTTGGAACCATCATTGTATGTATTTTTTATTTTTATTGAACTGCTAAATTTTGCACATTATGCTAGAACCTGGGGACAGAAGGAAATTATCAGAGGAAGAAAGAAGCTCAGTAGATGTACTTATGAATTTAATTTCTATTTTGTGATGACACAATTTCAAAGTAATTATTTTTTTCAGAATAAAATTCATTCAATACAGTATTAATACAAACAAAAATCACTGACTCAGAAAATAAAAATAATTACAATGTGAAATAAGTATAATTTTTGAGCAAGACATTAGGGTTTGAGTTATTTAGGTGGTTCTTTGCTTTTGGTTTCTGTTTATTGTTTTTAAATAATTTTTTGAGGATAGTTGAAACACAGTGTTGCATTAACTTCAGATTACAGCATTGTGATTTGAGAAGTATATGCTGTGCTTGCCACAGGTATACCTGTGCCTGTCACCTGCATCATTATTACAATATTATTGACTGTATGCTGTATGCTCTGCCTTTTATTCCTGCGACTTACTCATTCCATCAATGGAAGCCTATATCTCCCTCTCTCCTTCCCTCATTTTTCCCATCTCCTCACCCCCTCCTCTCTGGCAACCATCAGTTTCCTGTATCTGTAGGTCTGACTCTGTTTTTGTTTACTCCCTTTTTTTGGGTTCCACATGAGTGAAATCATATGGTATTTATTTGTCTTTGTCAGCCTGGCTTATTTCACTTTGCATAATACCCCCTAGGTTCATGCATGTTACAGATGGCAAGATCTCCTATTCCATTGTGTGTGTGTATACCACGTCTTTCTTAACCATTTGCCTTTTGATGGACACCCAGGTTACTGCCATATCTTAGCTATTGTAAATGACACTTTTATATCTTAGTTATTGTTAATAATGCTTCCATAAATATAAGAGAGCATATATATTTTTCAAATTAGTGTTTTTTGTTTTCTTTGGGTAAATACTCAATGGTGGATCTATACATGATATGGTACTTCTATTTTTAACTTATTGAGGAACATTCAGAAGGTTTTCCACCAAGGCTGTACCACGTTAAATTCCTACCAACAGTGAATGAGGTTTCCCTGTTCTCCACATTATTAACAATACTTGCTATTTCTTGTTTTTTAAATTATTATTATTGTAGTCATTCTAACAGGTGTGAGATGATACCTCACTGTGGTTTTGATATGAATTTCTCTGATTATTACTGATTTTAAGCATCATTTTTTGTGTTTGCTGGCCATCTGTATGTCTTCTTTGGAAAAATGTATGTGTTTTATTTTTTCAGCATTCCAAGATTCATTGTTTATGCACCACACCCAGTGCTCCATGCAATATGTGCCCTCCTTAATACCCACTACCAGACTCATCCAACCCTCCCACACCCTCCCTTCCAAAACCCTCAGTTTGTTTCTTAGAGTCTACAGTCTCTCATGGTTCATCTCCCTCTCTGATTTACCCCAATTCATTTTTCCATTCCATCGCCTAATGTCCTCTATGTTATTCCTTATGCTCCTCAAGTGTGGTCCATATATACAATGGAATATTATGCCTCCATCAGAAAGGATGAATACCCAACTTTTCTATCAATATGGACAGGTCTGGAGGAGATTATGCTGAATGAAATAAGTGAAGCAGAGAAAGTAAATTATCAAATATATGTTATTTTGCAAAATGGCCCTAAGCCCTTTTTTTAAAAAAATTGCATTGGATTTTTGGTGTTAAATTATGTGAAGTTCTTTATAGATTTTGGATATTAATCCCTTAAAAATACATCGTATGCAAGTATTGTTCTTATTGGTGAAGGCTGCCTTTTTATTTTGTTGATATTTTGTTTGCTGTGTAAAAGTTCTTTATTTTGATATAGTCCTAATTGTCTATTTCTCTCATTTCCCTGACCTAAGAGACGTATCTAGTAAATGTTGCTCTAGCTGATATCAGAAAAATTAATGCCTGTGCTGTCTTCTGGGATTTGTGTGGTTTCCAGTCTCATGTTTAGGTGCTTAATCCATTTTGAGTTATTTTATACATGGCATTAGAACATACATAGCACAGTTTCATTCTTTTACAGTGTAGTTGTGCTGTGCTCCCAGCATCATTTTTTGATGAGACTATCTTTTTTTTTTTTTTTAAAGATTTTATTTATTTATTTGAGAGAGAAAGAGAAAATGAGAGAGAGAGAGAGAGAGAACAGGTAGGGGGAGGAGCACAGGGAGAAGAAGATTTGCCGCTGAGCAGGGAGCCTGATGCGGTACTCAATCCTAGGACTCTGAGCTTAACCCATTGAGCCACCCAGGGCCTGCAACTTTTCCCTCATTTCCCTCAATTCCGCCATTTTCCCTATCTTTCCCAGGCAACTATCTTGCCTTGTTAGTTATAGATCAACATTCCAAATACATTCTACAAGGTCAGCATTGGTTTGGTTTATTTCTGGGCTCTCTATTCTGTTCTACTATGTATGTGTCTTTTTTGGCCAGTGCCATACTGTTTTGATGACTACAGATTTGTAGTATATCTTGAAATGTGCACTTATGGTCTCTAGCTTTGTCCTTTGCTCTTGGGATTGCTTTGTCTATTTGGAGTCTTTTGTATTTCCATACAAGTTTTAGGATTATTTGTTGTAGTTATGTGGACTAGATATGTTCTAGTTATATGGACAACATAAATGTTGTGGGTATTTTATTTTATTTTTTATTTATTTATTTATTTTTTTTAAAGATTGCATTTTTTTAAAGATTTTATTTATTCATTTGACAGATAGAGATCATAAGTAGGCAGAGAAGCAGGCAGAGAGAGAGGAGGAACAGGCTCCCTGCTGAGCAGAGAGCCCGATGCAGGGCTCGATCCCAGGACCCTGGGATCATGACCTGAGCCAAAGGCCTTAACCCACTGAGCCACCCAGGTGCCCCTGTTGTGGGTATTTTAAATAGGCATTATATTAAATCTGTAGATGACTTTGGGTAGCATGGACATTTTAACAATATTGGTTCTTTCAATCCATGAAAATGGATTTTTTTTTCCATTTGCTTGTTTATCTTTATTTTATCAACATTTTATAGATTTTGGAACACAGGTCTTTTATCTCCTTGATTAAATTTGTTCTTAAGTTATTTTTATTCTTTTTGGTTTAATTGTAAATATTATTATTTTCTTAATTTATCTTTCTGCTGCTTTATTAATAGTGTATGGAAACACTACTGATTTCCATATATTAGTTTTGTATACTGCAACTTTATTGAATTCATTTATTACTTCTAGTAGTTTATGGATGGAGTCTTTAGGATTTCCTAAATAAAGTGTCATGTCATCTGCAAATAGCTTCAGGTTAACTACTTCTTTACCAACACAGATTTCTTTTCTTTCTTTTTCTTATCTAGTGCCATGGCTAGGACTTGCAGTTTTATCTTACATAGTAGTGAGAGTGGATATCTTTATCTTGTTCCTGAACTTAGAGGAAAAGCTCTCAGTTGTTGTTGTTGTTTTTCTTTTTTTTTTTACCACTAAGCTGTTAATTGTGGGTTTTTTCACATATGGCCTTTATTATGTTAAGGTATGTTTCCTTTATATCCATTTTGTTGAGAGTTTTTTCATGAACGAATGTTGAATTTCGTTAACTGCTTTTTCTACATCTATTGAGATGATCACATGATTTTCATCCTTCATTTTGTTGCTATGTTGTATCACTTGGATATGCAAATACTGAACCACCCTTTTATCTCTGGGATAAATCCCACTTGATTATGGTGAACATCCTTTAAAAGTATTGTTGAGTGCAGTTTGGTAATATTGTGTTGAGGATTTTTTCATCTATCTTATGAGGGATATTGGCCTATAGTTTTCTTTTTATGTGGTGTCTCTGTCTTGTCTTGGATTTTTGTTTGTTGGAAGGTTTCTTTTTTTTTAAATTTATTTTTTAAATTATGTTACTGATTCAATTATATCAGTAGTACTTGATCTGTTCAGATTTTCTATTTTTTTTTTTTTCCTGATTCAGTTTTGGAAGATTGTACGTTCCTAGGAATTTATACATTTCTACTAGGTTGTCCAATTTTTTGACACAATTTTCCATCGTATTCTAATTATTGTATTTCTGTGGTGTCAGTTTTTACTTCTCCTTTCTCATTTCTGATTTTATTTAGGTCCTTTTTATTTTTTACTTGATGAGTCTGGCTAAGAGTTTATCACATTAGTTTAACTTTTCAAAGAACAAACTCTTGGTTTGATTATTGTTTTTTATTTTTTGTTTCTGTCATTTATTTCTGCTCTAAGCTTTATTATTTCCTTCCTTCTACTCATCTTGGGGTCTTGATATTTGTTTTCTCTTCTTTTTCTAATTACTTTAGGTATTAGATTGTTTATCTGAGGTTTTTCTTGTGTCTTGAGGTAGGAGTATATTACTGTTTATTACCCTCTAAGAGCTGCTTTTGCCTCATCACAAAGATTCTGGACCATTGTATTTTTATCTCATTGTATTTTTAAATTTCTTTGATTTCCCCTAATGGGAATGACCTAATGGATGCTTAGTATTATGTTATTTAGTCACCAAGTGTTTGTGTTCTTTCTTTTTTTCTTGTGTTTGATTTTGAGTTTTATACCATTGTGCTCAGAATAAATGCAAGGTATAATTTAAATCTTCAAAAATTTCCTTAGGATTGTTTTGTGGCCTACCATGCGATTTATTCTGGAGAGTGTTCCAAGTGCACTTGAAAAGAATATGTAATCTGTTGTTCTCAGATGGAATATTCTACATACATCTGTTATGGCCATCTGGTACAGTGTGTCATTCAAAGGCACTGTTTCATTGTTGATTTTCTACTAGGATGATCTATCTGCTGATGTAAGTAGGGTGTTAATGTCCCCTAGTATTATTGTATTATCATTGATTTCCCTCTTTATGTCTATTAATATTTGCTTTATGTATTTAGGTTTTCCAGAGTTGGGTGGATTTACGATTGTCTTATCTTTCTGGATTGATTTTTTTTATCATTAGGCAATGTCCTTCTTTGCTCTTTTTCGGTCTCTCTCAGTTTATCTTGTCTGATGTAAGTACTTCTTTCCCAGCTTTTGTTTCCACTTGCATTTGCATTGTAAATATCTTTCTTTTCTAAATTTTTTATTTAAAATTATTTATCATAAAGTGTTTTATTACTTTCAGAGGTAGAGTTTAGTGATTCATCAATTGCATATAACACCCAGGCCTCACTACATCAAATGCCCACCTTAATGCCCAAACCTAATTACTTCATCTCCCACCCACCTCTTCTCCAGCAACCCTCAGCTTTTTGCTATAGTTAAAGAGTCTCCTATGGTTTGTCTACCTCTTTGATTTCATCTTATTTTCTTTTTCCTTTCCTTCCCCTATGTTCATCTGTTTTGTTTCTTAAATTCCATGTATTGCTGAAATCATATGATCTTTGTCATTCTCTGATTGACTTATTGCACTTAGCATAATATCTTCTTAGTTCCACCCACGTTGCTGCAAATGGCAAGATTTCATTCTTTTTGATGGCTGAGTAGTATTTCACTGTGTATATATACCACCTCTTCTTTATCCATTCATCTATTGATTGACATCTGGGTTGTTTCCATATTTTGGCTAGTGTAGACACATATTTGTATCCTCTGGATAAATACCTAGTAGTGAAGTTGTTGGGTCATAGGGTAAATCTGTTTGTAACTTTTAGAGGAACCTCCATACTGCTTTCCAGAGTGGCTGCACCAGTTTGATTTCCTACCAACAGTGTAAGAGGTTTCCCCTTTCTTTGCATCCTTGCCAACAACTTTGTTTCCTAAGTTGTTAATTTTAGCCATTCTGACTAGTCTGAGTTTTGAATTTGTGTTTCTTTGATGTCAAGTGATGTAGACTGTGTTGTTGGCCATTTGTCTTCTTTGGAGCAATGTCTTTTCACGTCTTTTACTAATTTCTTAACTGGATTATTTGTTTTTTTGGGTGTTGAGTTTGATAAGTTCTCCACAGATTTTGGATACTAGCCCTTCATCTGATAAAACATTTGGAAATATCTTCTTCCCTTCTGTAAGTTATCTTCTAGTTTTGGTGACTCTTTCATTTACTGTGCAAAAGCTTTTGATCTTGATGAAATGCCAATAACTTTTTAAAAAATATTTATTAGACAGCAAGCATAAACAGAGGATGGGGTGAACAGAGAGAAAGGGAGAAGCAGCCTTCCTGCTGAGCCGAGAGCCTGACACAGGGCTCGATTCCTAGACCTTGGTATTATGACTTGAGCCAAAAGCAGATGGCTAATGGACTGAGTCACCCAGGGGCCCACCAAATAGCTCATTTTTGCTTTTGTTTCCCTTGCCTTTGGAGATATGTTTAGCAAGAAGTTGCTGTGAACAATGTCAAAGAAATTGCTGCTTGTTTTCTCCTCTAGGACTTTGATGGATTCCTGTCTCACATTCAGGTCTTTCACTCATTTTGAGTTAATTTTTCATTCTTCTGCTTGTGACTGTCCAATTTTGCCAACACCATTTGTTGCACTGTCTTTTTTCAGTTGGATATTTTTTCCCGTTTTGTTGAAGATAAGTTAACCATAGAGTTGAGGGTCCATTTCTGGGTTCTCTGTTCTGTTCCATTAACCTATATGTCTGTTTTTGTGCCAGTACCATACTATCTTGATTATTAGAGCTTTGTAATATAGCTTGAAGTCAGGAATCCTGATGCCACCAACTTTGGTTTTCTTTTGCAATGCCCCTTTGACTACTCAGGGTCTTTTCTGGTTCCATACAAATGGAATGTTTGTTCCAGCTCTGTGAAAAATGATGATGGTATTTTGATAGGGATTGTACTGAATGTGTAGATTGCTTTGGGTAGCATGTAGACATTTTAACAGTATACTTTCAGTCCATGAGCATGGAATGTTTTTCCCTTTCTTTGTGTCTTCTTCAATTTATTTCTTAAGTGTCCTGTAGTATTCAGAGTACAGATCCTTTACCTCTTTGGTTAGGTTTATTCCTAGTTATCTTATGGTTTTTGGTGCAATTGTAAATGGGTTTGATCATTCATTTCTCTTTTTTGTACCTTATTGTTAGTGTACAGAAATGCAACTTATTTCTGTGAGTTGATTTTATATCCTGCCACTTTGCTGAATTTCTTTATGAGTTCTAGCAATTTTGGGGTGGAGTATTTTGGGTTTTCAACATAGAGTATCCTATCATCTGTGAAGAGTGAAAGTTTGACTTCTTCTTTGCCAATTTGGATGCCCTTTATTTCTTTTTTAAAATTATTAATATGTAATGCATTATTTGCTTCATGGCTACAGGTCTATGATTCATCAGTCTTACAAAAGTCATAGTGCTCACCATAGCATATACCCTCTCCAGTGTCCATCACCCAGCCACCCCATCCCTTCCACCCCCGTCCACTCCAGCAACCTTCATTTCGTTTCCTGACATTAAGAGTCTCTTATGGTTCGTCTCCCTCTATGGTTTTATTTCTTTTCTTTTCTTTTCTTTTCTTTTCTTTTCTTTTCTTTTCTTTTCTTTTCTTGTCTGATTGCTGAGGCTAGGTCTTCCAGTACTGTGTTGACTAATGTGGTGAGAGTGGACATCCTGGTCATGTTTCTGACCTTAGGGAAAAAGCTCTCAGTTTGCCCCCATTGAGGATGATACTCCCTGTGGGGTTTTTTTTTGTATATGACTTTTATGATGTTAAGGTATATTCCCCATAACCCTATATGATGGAGGGTTTATTAAGGAAGGATGCTGTATTTTCCCAAATGCTTTTTCTGTACCTACTGAGAGAATCATATGGTTCTTTTCTTTCATTAATGTGGTGTATCACCATTGGTTGACTTGTGGATGTTGGTCTACCCTTGCAGCCCAGGAATAAATCCTCCTTAGTCATGGTGAATAATCCTCTTAATGTACTGTTGGATCCTATTAGCTAGTATCTTGGTGAGAATTTTTACATCCATGTTCATCAGGGATATTGGTCTGTAATTCTCCTTTTTGGTGGGGCCTTTGATTTTGGGATCAAGGTAATGCTGGTCTCACAGAATGAGTTTGGAAGTTTTCCTTCGATTTCATTTTTTTTTTTTTTTAGGTTTATTTTATTTACTTGAGAGAGAGAGCATGAGAGGGGAGAGGTCAGAGGGTGAAACAGATTCCCCACTGAGCAGGGAGCCCGAAGTAGGACTTAAACCTGGGACTCCAGGATCATGACCCGAGCTGAAGGCAGTCACTTAACCAAATGAGCCACCCAGGCACCCTTGATTTCTATCTTTTGAAGCAGTTTCAGAAGAATAGGTATTAATTCTTCTTTAAAAGTTTGGTTGAATTCCACTGGGAGGCCATCTGGCCCCAGACTCTCGTTTGTTGGGAGATTTTGGATTAGTGCTTCAATCTCTTTGCTGGTTATGGGTCTGCTCATATTTTCTGGTTATTCCTATTTCAGTTTTGGTGGTTTATATGTTGCTAGGAATGTATCCATTTCTTCCAGATTGCCTAATTTGTTTCCATATAGTTGCTCATAATATACTCTTATACTTGATTTTATTTCTTCAGTGTTGGTTGTGATCTCCGCTCTTTCACTGTGATTTTTCTTTATTTTGGGTCCTTTCTCCTTTCTTTTTGACAGATGTGGCTAGGGGTCTATTGATCTTATTAATTCTTTCACAAAAGCAGCTCCTAGTTTTGTTGATCTGTTCTATTGCTCTTTTTCTTTTTATTTCATTGTTTTCTGGTCTAGTTTTTAATATTTCTCTTCTGCTGGATTTAGGCTTTCTTTGCTGTTCTTTCTCTAGCTCCTTTAGGTGTAAGATTAGGTGCATTTGAGACTTGTTTCTTGAGAAAAGCCTGTATTGCTATCTACTTCTCTCTCAGGACTGCTTTTGCTGCATCCCAAAGGTTCTGACCTGTCCTGTTTTCCTTTTCATTTGTTTCCTTATATTTTTAAAATTCTTTTATTTCCTGGCTGACTCATTCATTCTTTAGTAGAATGCTCTTTAACCCCCATGTATTCGTTGTCCATCCAAATTTTCTCTTGTGGTTGACTTCATGTTTTAAAGCTTTGTGGTCTGAAAATATGCATGGTATGATCTCAGTCTTTTGGGACAGATAGAGACCTGATTTGTGACCCAGAATGTGATGTATTCTGGAGAATGTTTCATGCGCACTTAAGAAAAATGTGTATTCTGTTGCTTTAGGTTGAAATGCTCTGAATATATCTGTTAAGTCCATCTGGCCCAGTGTGTCATTCCAAGCCCTTTTTTCTTTTCTTTGTTGAGCCTCTGTTTAGATGACATGTCCATTGCTGTGAGTGGGGTGTTGAAGTCCCCTACTCTTGTTGCATGATTATCAATGTGTGTCTTTAATTTTGTTATAAATTGGTTTATGTAATTAGCTGCTCCCAAGTTAGGGGCATGGATATTTACAATTATTAGATCTTGTTGGATAGACCCCTTTGTTATGACATTGTGTCCTTCATCTCTTATTATAGTCTTTGGTTTAAAATCTGGCTTGTCTGATATAAGGATGGTAGTCATCCTTCTTTTGGTGCTCATTAGCATGATAAATGGTTCCCCATCCCCTCACTTTCAATCTGGAGGTGTTTTGGGGTTTAAGATGAGTCTCTTGTAATCAGCATATTGATAGGTCTTGTTTTTGTTTTGTTTTGTTTTGTTTTAATCAAGTCTGATATCCTGTGTTTTGACTGGAGCATTTATTCCATGTACATTCAGAGTAATTATTGAAAGAGATGAATTTAGTGCCGCTTTATTACCTGTAAAGTCACTGTTTCTGTAGATTACCTTTGTTTCTTTCTGGTCTTTGTTATGTTTGGGCTCTCCACTCAAATGATCCCCTTTAATATTTCTGGGAGGTCTGGCTCAGCATTTATGAATTCCTTTAGTTTTGTTTGTCCTGGAAACTTTATCTGTCCTATTCTGAATGAAAGCCTTACTGAATAAAGTATTCTTCATTACATATTTTTCCTATTAAGCATATTGAATATATCAAGCCAGTCCTATCTGTCCCTCCATGTCTCTGTAGACAGACCTGCTGCCAGTTTATGTGTTTACTCTTGTAAGTTAAGGACTTCTTGTCCCAAACTGCTATGTGGATTTTCATCTTATCTCTGAAATTTGCAAGCTTCACTCTTACCTGTTGAGGTGTTGACCTATTTTTGTTGATTTTGAGGGGATTTCTCTGTGCCTCCTGGACTTGAATACCTGTTTACTTGAACACCTGTTTCTTTCCCTAGATTAGGGAAGTTCTCAGGTATAATTTGTTCATATAAACCTTCTGCACCCCTCCTTTTCTGGGACCTCTATTAGTTTAATATTATTTCACTTTATGGTATTGCTAATATCTCACATTATTCCTTCATGATCCATTAGTTGTTTTTCTCTTTTTGTCAGTCTCCTTATTCTCCATCATTTTGTCTTCTATACCACTGACTTTCTCTTCTGCCTCATTTATCCTGGCAGTCAGAGCCTCCATTTTTTACTGTGTATCAGTAATAACATTTTTAATTTTGCCCTGATTAAATTTTAGCTTTTTAATTTCTCCATTAAAGGAGTCTGTACTGTCTTCTCTGCTTTTTTTTTTTTTAAGATTTTATTTATTTATTTGACAGACAGAAATCACAAGCAGGCCAAGAGGCAGGCAGAGAGAGAGAGAGAAGAGAAAGCAGGCTTCCTGCCGAGCAGAGAGCCCGATGCAGGACTCAATCCCAGGACCCCGAGATCATGACCCGAGCTGAAGGCAGAGGCTTAATCCACTGAGCCACCCAGGCGTCCCTCTTCTCTGCTTTTTTAAAGCCCAGCCAGTATGTTTATAGTCATCGTTTTGAATTCTAGTTCCAACATCTTACTAATTCTAGTTCCAACATCTTACCTATATCATATTGATTAAGTCCCTTACATATTGATTAAGCCTCCTGTTCTTTCTTTTGGGATGACTTTCTTTGTCTCATCATTATGTCCAGAAAAGAATAAAAAGAGAAAAGACAAAAGAAAAGATAAAAGTAGCAACAACAATACCAGAAAAATACAAAAAAGCAAACCAGAAGAAAACAAACAAAATAAAATAAGAAAAATTAAAGTAAAACTGAATGAAACAGTAAACTAGGTCATGGGTGTATTTTGGTCTGGGTATTAAAAGAGACCGGTTCTCAGGTGTCCTTGCCCTGGTAGAATCACATCCTTCTTTCTAGGGTGTAAGTGGCTCTGGATTGCACCAGGTGGTGCTGTTTTGCTCCCTAAAGACTTTCAGTACTGATTGGTGGGGGGGGGGGGGAGCGGGGGGGGGAGATGAAAATGGCAATGCTCCTATCTGTAGCCCTGGAATTGGACCTTCGCACCCACCACTCTTCAGTGAGTTCTCACAGAAAAGCAATCAATCACTCTTGTCTCTCTGGTTTCCATCCAAATTCTGGATTCACCAAGCCTGTGACTGAACATTTTTATCTCAGGAACACAACCCAGTTTCCAGTCTCCAAGCTTCATGGACTCCTGCAGTACAGATGCATGGCATTTCTCCCAGAGGAGGGAAGGGGTTCTCCTCTGCTTCTTCATTTTGCTGGGCCCCTACCCCAAGAGCAGTTGCCCAACTGTGCTGTGGTTCATTGTTTATGGCAACACCAGTGGAGAGACAGTGCCTAGTCTCACTGTTTTCAGCCAGCTTCCCTGCTCCAATGCTTGGAAACTCTGCTGCACTCAGGCACCTGCATTTCTTTTGTTACCCCAGGGATCCTGAGACCAATCTGTCCCTCCTGGGATTCTGCTCCCCTTTGCCACCTGAGCATCTTTTGGCCACATGTCTCCAATTATAGCAGACTTCTAAAAGTTCTGATTTTGTGCTCCACTGTTTATTATAGTTTCTGGTAGCCCCAGTAAGAGCTCCCTCCCCTCCATGGTTTATCTTCTGATATATCCTCCCAGATTCATGTTTCTGCACCTCCTACATTCCAAAAAGTAGTTGCTTTTCTATTTGTAGAACTGCAGCACTTTCCTCAGATCTCCCATTGATTTCACAGGTGTTCAGAATGATTTGATAACTATCTAGTTGAATTCTAGGGACTAGATGAAATTAGGGCCCCCTACTCCTCGGCTATCTTAACTCCTCCACCATGGTAAATGTTTTTCATCCCTTCACTTTCAGTCTGTATGTGTCTTTAGATCTCAAGTGAGGGTCCTATAGGCAGCAATAGATTGGTCTTTGTTTTTCTGGGGTTTTTTGTTTTGTTTTGTGTTTTATCCATTCCACCACCTTAGGTCTTTTAATTGCAACACTTAGATCAGTTATATTTAAAATAATTATTGATAATTATGTACTTATTTCATTTTTGTTATTTTCTGGTTGTTTTCATAGCTCTTTTCTGTTTCCTTTTTTCTTCTCTTGCTCTCTTTCTTTGTGGTGAGTTTCTATTGTGTTTTGTTTGGCTTTCTTTCTCTTTATTGTTTGTATATATATCCTAGGTTTTGAGTTTGTGGTTACCATGAGGTTCATATATTATATCATTCTATGTAAGTAGCAATCTATTAATTTGATGGTCATTTAAGTTCAAACATATCCTAGGAAAAAAAAAACTTTTTAAAAACTCTTTTCCATATTTTATGTATGTGGTATCCTCTTTCACATCTTTTTATTCATAGTTTCCTCACATCTGATTATAGCTATTTCTTTTTCACTTAAAGAAGTCCTTTTAACATTTCTGGTTTAATGGTCATAAACTCCTTAACTCTTATTTGGGAAACTCTTATGTCTCTTTCAAATATGAATGATAATCTTATGGGGTACAGTATTCTTGGTTGTGGGTTTTTTTCCTTTTAGCACTTTGAATATATCATGTTATTCTCTTCTGGCCTTTAAAGTTTCTGCTAAAAAATCAGCTGATAGTCTTATACAATTTCGCTTGTATGTAACTTCTTGCTGCTTTCTTACTGCTTTAAAATTATCTATTTTTTAAGCTTTCAGATTTTAATTATTATGTGCAATAGTGTCGACCTACTCACTTTGATTTTGTTTGGATTTCTCTCTGCCTCCTGGATTTGGATTTCTGTTCCCTTCCTCACATATGGGAAGTTTTCAGCTCTTATTTCTTCAGATAAGTTTTCTGCCCCTTTCTCTCATTTCTTCTTCTGAGACCCCTATAACATAAATGTTTATTGATTTTGTTCAAGAGATCTCTTAACCTAGTCTTATTTTCAAAAATTGTTTTCTCTTTTTGCTATTCAGCTTACATGTTTTCCATTATCCTGCCTTTCAGATCACTGATACTTTATTTCTTGTTTTACATTCACAAATCTACTATTGAGTCTCTTTGACATGTTTTTTATTTCAGTTTTTATATTCTGTTACTCTGATTGGCTTTTATTTTTTTAAATCTTATTCATTTGACAGAGAGAGAGAGAGAGAGAGAGAGAGAGAGAAAGAGAGAGCACAAGCAGGAGGCATGGAAGAGGAAGAAGCAGGTTCCCCACTGAGTAGGCAGCCCAATGCAGGGCTCCATCCCAGGTCTCTGGGATCATGACCTGAGCCAAAGGTAGATGCATAATCAACTGAGCCATCCAGGCACCCCCGATTGGTTCATTTTTATATTTTCTCTTCATTGAAGTTCTCACTGACTTCCTTTACTCTTCTCTTCAGCCTGGTAAACACGTTTATGACTCTTTTTTCTTTCTCTTTTTTTCTTTTTTAAATTTTTAAATATTTTATTTATTAGAGAGTGAGAGAGCTAGCATGAATGGCAGGGAGGGACAGAGGACAACCAGACTCCCCACTGAGCATGGAGCTTGACATGGGACTTGATCCCATGATCCTGAGATCATGACCTGAGCTAAAGTCAGTCACTTAAACTATTGAGCCATCTAGGTGCCCCATGACCATTATTTATTTATTTTTTTTAAATCGGGCATACCGCTCATCTCTGTTTCAGTATTTTTTCTGAGCTTTTTTTCATAGTTTTGGAGAATATTCTCTTGTCTCCTCATTCTGCTTGATTTTTTGTGCTTGCTTTTATTAGAACAGCCACTTCTCCTAAATTTGAAGGAATGGATTTATGTATGGTTGCCCCTATGTAGACTGTGTGTGTTGGTGACTTTTGCTCGCTGGCTAAAATTGCAACAGATGTGGGCTTTGGGTTCTAGGTTTTTCCACACAGTGGGTATCCTGCCAGGAGAGCTGAAGCTGAAGTAGATGCAGGCCAGGGTATCTAGGAGTTCTATGCTCTAAGGGCATATTAGCAGGACAGTTGGGATTGAAATGGATACAAGTTGGGGATGTCTTGGGGTACTCTGTGCAGGTGGTGCTTTGGTGGGGTGGCTGGAGCTGAGGGAGTGTGCAGGCTGGGAGGTCCCTGAGCAGTCTGCACAGAGGTTAGCTTACATGGATAGATGAAACTAAAGTGGCTGCAAGCTAAAGTAGATGTCAACCATGGTGTTCTAGGATTCTTCAATCAGAGGGTATCCTGAAGGGGAGGCTGGAGTTGAGGTGGTATACGGGCTGTGAGGCCCTGTGGCATTCAGCTTGGTGGGTGGGGGGGTATTGGGGAGAGACTGGCAGGACATTTATAGCTAAAGTGTGTGGCAGCCAGTGTTGTCCCTGGATTCTTTAAACAAAAATATGCCCTGGTAGAATAGTTGAAGATAAAATAGTTACAAACCAGGTTGTCCAAAGGCTCTCTCCCCTGAAGGTCATCTGGTAAGAAAGCTAAAGCTATATCGGGCACAAGCCAGGGTATCTCAAGGTGATCCGTGCAGATGGTGCCCTGCCTAGATGACTGCATCTGAGGCTGCCGAGGCAGAAGTGTTCTGGGGTGTTCCATGCAGACAGTTCCCTGGTGGGGTGCCTGAAACCAATGCATGGGATGGGGTTCTTGGGGTGCTCCATGTAGAGGACAACCTGGAAGAGTGGTTTGATCTGAAGCAGATGTCAGCAGGGAGGTTCTGGAGTGCTCTGCACTAGAAGCACCCTAGCAGGACATCTGAAGCCAAAGTTGTATGGGCCTGGAGTGTCTCAGGATGCTTTGTGCCTGTGTCATCTTGATGTGAAGGTTGGTGCTGTAATGAGTGCTAACTAGGAGTGTCCCAGTATGTACCACCATGTTGCTACCTTGGTGGGGATAGTTGGGTCTGGCGTGGACTATGGGTTCTGGGCTCACTGAGGTGACAGGCTGGTTAGGAAGACTGGACTGCACACTGCCCTGTGCTTTCAAGTGGCAGTGGGGGGAAGCACAGATTGTGTCCATCAGCTCCTCCCTCCCAGAGAGTGTTCATGCATCTCCCCCAACTGCTTGTAGGAGTTCTAGCACTGTCTCCTTTATATGCTAGTTGCTCTTTTAAACCATGGCTTTTTTTCTTCTTCTTCTTCTTCTGTTCCCAAGTACAGAGGAATCTGTTCCCAGTGTCTCAGTACTATCCCTCCTGACCATAGTTCACAGCATTGGGAGTGGGGGTTTTCTTTGTTATTGTGTCTTTGTATCTTTGCTGTTTTCTCTTTTGCAGAAGCTGTTAAGTTGGCTTTCAGTTCCTCTTCAGGAGGAATTATTCTATAAATAAGCGTAATTTGGTGTATTTCAAGGGGGTGAGTTCAAGGTCTTCCTTCCTCCCCATCTTGGACTGGTACTTGCTTTGAGTTTTTAAATGCCTAATGGAAAGTAACAACCAATCATTTAAAGATAGGAAGATGGTCTGAAAAAATAATACCAGTATTATAACTTAATTCTGTTTTGAAATGAAATAAATGACCTTGAGCATAAGAACATTAAAAAAAATTCTCAGATTAATCACTACTCTGGATAAATAAGAAGGTCCAATAATTTGAAGGGGAACTATTGATTCAGGCTCTAATAGCTTTGTGAGTCAAAATTTCTTTCTTTGTAAAATGGGAGCATTAAACTAGGTCTTTCTTTTGATTTCAATTATAGTTGTAGAACTGGCAACATTTATTCTTTCTTT
The DNA here is from genome assembly GCF_002288905.1 of Enhydra lutris kenyoni. Classification (NCBI taxonomy): domain Eukaryota; kingdom Metazoa; phylum Chordata; class Mammalia; order Carnivora; family Mustelidae; genus Enhydra; species Enhydra lutris. The sequence goes on from NW_019154099.1 coordinate 4,331,562, forward strand.
TAAGAAGAGTATGTTGAGGAATAGTCACATAGACATTAACCATTCGTGGATATTCATAAAATTCAGGGCCAGTGGGTAAGAACACTGGCATATTTTTCTCCTTGGGTGGATACATTTCCTCAAAACAGAAGAATGTATTTTGCTAAAATTCTGTTTAGCTTCAAATGATTCATTTTTTTAAGATTTTATTTATTTATTTGACAGAGATCACAAGTAGGCAGAGAGGTAGGCAGAAAGCAGCAGAGAGCCTGATGTGGGACTCGATCCCAGGACCCTGGGATCATGACCTGAGCTGAAGGTAGAGGCTTTAACCCACAGAGCCACCCAGGTGCCCTCAAATGATTCATTTTTTTAAACATAGAAATTCCAACAAATGGTTTGAGATAGGCAGGAGTTTTTGCTTTATAAAATCTGATCTCTTTTTACCCTTCAAGTGGAGAACTTGCCTGAACGGGGACACTGAAGACAGGTTAAAAGGGATAGGTTCTTAAGAGGAGCCCGTCTCAACTCATCCGGCTGATCTTCAGGTCCTAGTCTGAAAGTAGAGCTAATATGACAACACAGCAGCCAGGGTGTTCCAAGTAACTTATTTTTCTATGGACATCATTCCTTCTCCTCATCCTGGGGAAACAAGTTTGGTTCTTTGGGTGCCCACAGCTGCTACATGGCCAGCCTGATTTTCAATGCTACAGCAGGCCACCAGCTGCCAGACTTTTTCAAAGCTTTCTCAGTGTCTTCTGCTATACTCAGCCTGACCTAAGTAAAGGTGTAACTTGCTTCCCAGTGCAGCTGGAGGATTCAGGGTCAGGCTGTCAGCGTAGACACTCACTGAGAGATGCCTCTATCATGTGCCCTGTAGTCTCCCTGAGAAGCTGTACAAGCTAGCTAGGATAGAATAGGGATGGATGGATGGACGGATGGATGACAAATAAGGATACACAGAAGAATATGTAAGCAGATAAAGATATAGTTGATCAATAGGTAGGTAGGTAGAGTATTATGAGAAGGAAATGACTTAGTGATTGCCTTGCAACAAAGAGCAAAGTGAGCCAAGATCCAGTGAGTGATAAAGTGACTAGCAGCAAGGTATCAGTAAAGGTTGTAATTGCACAAGCATTGCTTTGAGGGCCCACATTATGGGGTAGTGGCATTATAATGAGAAAAACCACAGGCAAATGAAGTAAACAGTATTTCAAAGCAGAGACGCATAAAATCTTGTTAGCTTCATTTTGGCAAAGTCCAGGGAAGTGTTTAAATTACAAGGAGGAGGTGATATCAGATATCAGATATCAATAACTTCCAGAGATTAATGGCTAAAAATAAATATATATTTCTTGGTTATGTTCCATGTTCTTTGCGGGTATACAGGGAATTTTATTCGTTATTTGTTAGCCATTTCCATAGAAATTGCTCATTGCCAAGCCAAAGCAGAGAAAGAAAACTCCGGAGGTTCTTGCATCATCAGTTAAGAACTCTGTCTGAGAAACATCAAATAGTATTTCCCCTTAGCATTTATCTGTCAGAATAAATCACATGACCCTACCCAATCACAAGGGGGCCAGAGAGTGCAGCCCTGCCTTGTGCCCAGATGGGGGACAGACAGAACAATTTCGTGAATGTTACTACTACCACCTGCCCTTTTGTTTAACAATATTCCCTTTATTTTTCATCCCACACATGCAATAGCACCATTCTTAGTCCATGTAAGACAACCAGAAAGTTTGATCTGCTTATAAAACTCAAAGTTTAGAAAATTTAGTCTCAAGGTGTAATGCACAACCCTAAAACCTCAGAGCCTGTCACCCAGCCTCACTGTTTCAGGGTCACTCTGACCCATATGGCATCTTCCTTCTCCAGAGGGCTTTTCAGAGACTGTGGCTCCTAAACTGTCTGGGTTCTGCTGCTTTGCTTAGTTTGTCAAAAAGAAAGGAGAAAGAACCCAAAATAAAGAAAAATCACAGTGAAAGAGTGGAGATCACAACCAACACTGAAGAAATAAAATCAACTATAAGAGTATATTATGAGCAACTACATGGCTCAAATTAGGCAATCTGGAAGAAATGGATACATTCCTAGAAACATAAAAATCACCAAAACTGGGATAGGAATAACCAGAAAATATGAGCAGACCCATAACCAGAAAATAAATTGAAGCAGTAATCCAGAAACTCCCAACAAACAAGATTCCAGGGCCAGATGGCCTCCCAGTGGAATTCAACCAAACTTTTAAGGAATAATAAATACCTATTCTTCTGAAGCTGTTTCAAAAGATAGAAATCAAAGGCCATTGCTGCTCTGAACACTGGGGTACAAATGGCCCTTCTTTTCACTACATCAATATCTTTGGGGTAAATACCCAGTAGTGCAATTGCAGGGTCATAGGGAAACTCTATTTTTAATTTCTTAAGGAATCTCCACACTGTTTTTCAAAGTGGCTGCACCAACTTGCATTCCCACCAACAGTGTAAGAGGGTTCCCCTTTCTCCACATCCTCTCCAACACACGTTGTTTGCTGTCTTGTTAATTGTGGCCATTCTAACTGGTGTAAGGTGGTATCTCAATGTGGTTTTGATTGAATCTCCCTGATGGCTAATGATGATGACCATTTTTTCATGTGTCTCTTAGCCATTTGTATGTCTTCTTTGGAGAACTGTCTGTTCATGTCTTCTGCCCATTTTTTGACATGATTATCTGTTTTTTGTGTGTTGAGTTTGAGGAGTTCTTTATAGATCTTGGATATCAGCCCTTTGTACTGTCATTTGTGAATATCTTCTCCCATTCTGTGGGTTGCCTCTTTGTTTTGTTGACTGTTTCCTTTGCTGTGCAGAAGCTTTTGATCTTGATGAAGTCCCAAAAGTTCATTTTTGCTTTTGTTTCCTTTGCCTTTGGAAACATATCTTGAAAGAAGTTGCTGTGGCTGATGTCAAAGAGGTTACTGCCTATGTTCTCCTCAAGGATTTTGATTGATTCCTGCCTCAAATTTAGGGCTTTTATCCATTTCGAGTTTATCTTTGTGTATGGTGTAAGAGAATGGTCAAGTTTCATTCTTCTACACATAGCTGTCCAATTTTCCCAGCACCATTTATTGAAGAGACTGTCTCTTTTCCACTGTATATTTTTTACTGATTTGTCAAAGATTAGTTGGCCATAGAGTTGAGGGTCTGTAGCTGGGCTCTCTACTCCATTCCACCAGTCTATGTGTCCGTTTTTGTGCCAGTACCATGCTATCTTGGTGATCACAGCTTTGTAGTAAAGCTTGAAATCAGGCAACGTGATGCCCCCAGTTTTGTTTTTCTTTTTCAACATTTCCTTAGCAATTCGGGGGTCTCTTCTGATTCCATACAAATTTTAGGATTGTTTGTTCCAGCTCTTTGAAAAATGCCAGTGGAATTTTGATCAGGATGGCATAGAAAGTATAGATTGCTCTAGGCAGTATAGACATTTTAACAATGTTTATTCTTCTGATCCATGAACATGGAATGGTCTTCCATCTTTTTGTGTCTTCTTCAGTTTCTTTCATGAGTGTTCTGTAGTTCCTCGAGTACAGATCCTTTACCTCTTTGGTTAGGTTTATTCCAGGTATCTTATGGTTCTTGGTGCTATAGTAAATGGAATTGATTCTCTCATTTCCATTTCTATATTTTCATTGTTAGTGTATAAGAAAGCAACTGATTTCTGTACATTGAATTTGTATCCTGCCACATTACTGAATTGCTGTATGAGTTCTAGTAGTTTGGGGGTAGAATCTTTTGGGTTTTCCCTATAAAGTATCATGGCATCTCTGAAGAGAGAGTTTGACTTCTTCTTTGCCAATTTGAATACCTTTCATTTCTTTTTGTTGTCTGATTGCTGTTGTTAGGAGTTCTAGTACTGTGTTGAACAACAGTGGTGAGAGTGGATATCCTTGTTGTGTTCCTGATCTCAACGGGAAGGCTGTCAGCTTTTCTCCATTGAGGATGATATTCGCTGTGGGTTTTTCATAGATGGATTTTATGAAGTTCAGGAATGTTCCCTCTACCCCTATACTTTGAAGCGTTTTAATCAGGAGCAGATGCTGTATCTGCTTTTTCTGATGTCCAATGCTTTTTCTGCATCAATTGAGAGGACCATGTGGTCCTTCTCTCTTCTCTTTTTGATTTGTTCTATTACATTGATTGATTTGTGAATGTTGAACCACCCTTGCCATCCCATGAATAAATCCCACCTGGTTGCGGTGGACAATCTTTTTAATGTACTGTTGGATCCTATTAACTAGGATCTTGTTGAGAATCTTGGCATCCATATTCATCAGGGATATTAGTCTGAAAATGTCCTTTTTGGTGGGGTCTTTGCCTGGTTTGGGGATCAGGGTAATGCTGACTTCATAAAAAGAGTCTGGAAGTTTTCCTTCTGTTTCTGTTTTTTGAAACAGCCTCAGGAGGATAGGTATTATTTCTTCTTTGAATGTTTGGTAGAATTCTCCAGGGAATACATCAGGTCCTAGGCAAGACTTGTTTTTTGGGAGGTTTTTGATAACTGCTTCAATCTCCTTACTAGATATTGGTCTGTTCAGGTTGTCAATTTCTTCCTGATTCAGTTTTGGAAGTTTATAGGTTTCCAGGAATACACCATTTCATCTAGGTTCCTTAACTTATTGGCATGTAACTGTTGATGATAATTTCTTATGATTGCTTCTATTTCCTTGTTGTTAGTCATGATCTCTCCCTTCTCATTCATGATTTTATTAATTTGGGTCCATCCTCTTTTCCTTTGTATTAGTTTGGCCAATGGTTTATAGATCTTATTGATTCTTTCAAAAAACCAGCTTCTAGTTTCTTTGTTGTGTTCTACTGTATCTCTAGTTTCTATCTTATTGATCTCTGCTCTAATCTTGATTATTTCCCTTCTTGTGAGTGGGGTTGGCTTAATTTGTTGTTAAGGTGTAGAGACAGCTAGTGTATTCTGGATTTTTCAATTTTTTTGAGAGAGGCTTGGATGGCTATGTATTTCCCCCTTAGGACTGCCTTTGCTGTATCCCAAAGGTTTTGGACTGAAGTGTCTTCATTCTCATTGGTTTCCATGAATGGTTTAAATTCTTCTTTGATTTCCTGGTTGATCCAAGCATTCATAAGCAAAGTGGTCTTTAGCTTCCAGATGTTTGAATTCCTTCCAAACTTTTCCTTGTAGTTGAGCTCCAGTTTCAAAGCTTTGTGATCTGAGAATATGCAGGGAATAATCTCAGTCTTTTGGTATCATTTGAGCCCTGATTTGTGACCCAGTATGTGGTCTATTCTGGAGAAGGTTCCGTGTGCACTCGAGAAGAATGAGTATTCTGTTGTTTTAGGGTGGAATGTTCTGTATATATCTATGAGGTCCATCTGGTCCAATGTGTCATTCAGTGCTCTTGTTTCTTTATTATTTTTCTGCTTGGATGATCTATTACTGAGAGTGGCGTGTTAAGATCTCCTACTATTAATGTATTCATACCAATATGACTCTTTATCTTGATTAACAGTTGTCTTATGTAGTTGGCTGCTCCTGTATTGGGGCATAAATATTTACACTTGTTAGATCTTCTTGGTGGATAGATCCTTTAAGAATGATGTAGTGTCCTTCTTTATCTCTGACTACAGTCTGTAGTTTAAAATCTAATTTATCTGATATGAGAATCTCTACCCCAGCTTTCTTTTGGGGCCCACTGGCATGAAAGATGCTTCTCCATCCCTTCACTTTCAGTCTGGATGTATCCTTAGGTTCAAAATGGGTCTCTTGTAGACAACATATGGATGGGTCTTGTCGTTTTATCCATTCTGCAACCCTCTGTTATTTTATGGGAGCATTTAGGCCATTTGTGTTGAGAGTGATTATCGAAAGATACATTTTTATTGACATCATGTTGCCTGTGAAATCCTTGTTTCTATAGATTATCTCTGTAAATTTCTGTTCTATGACATTTGTGGGTTCTTTCTTCTTTTATAGAACCCCCCCTTAATATTTCTTATAGTGCTGGCTTGGTGGTCACATACTCTTTTAAACCTTGCTGGTCTTGGAAGCTCTTTATCTCTCCATCCATTTTGAATGTCAGCCTTGCTGGATAAAGTATTCTTGGCTGCATGTTCTTCTCATTTAGTGCCCTGAATCCCCTTCTGACTTGCCAGGTTTCTGTGGCCAGGTCTGACATTATGCTGAAGGACCTTCCTCTGTAAGTAAGGACTCTCTTCCCCCTAGCTGCTCTCAAGAACTCCTGTCTAAAATTATTCATCAGTTTCACAATCTGCTGTCTTGAGGTCTTTCTAAATTCTATGATCTTGGCGAGGATCCTTCTGCCCCTAGGACATGAACAGTGGTTCCATTTCCCAGGTGGGAAAAATTTTCATGGAAAATTTGTTCAACTAGACCTTCTAGTCTTCTTTCTTTCTGTCCCCACCTCAGGGATCCCAATAATTCTGACGTTAGAACAATTCATGGTGTCATTTATTTCCCTAATTCTGTTTTTATGGCTTCTAAGCTGTTTGTTCCAGGCCTCTCCTGATTCTTTTTCTCTATCAGTTTGTCCTCTAGATCACTAATTCTATCTTTTGTCTTAGTTACTCTAGCTGTTAGAGAATTTAGATTAGATTGGATCTCACTAATTGATTCCATGTTGTCATTAATGGTTTTCTCCAACCTAGCCATTGCCTGGATAATTGTTACCCTGAATTCCCTTTCCGACATACTGTTTATGTCCATATCCAATAGCTCTGATGGAGAGGGCAGTGTCTGAATTTTTCCTCTGTTGGGCATTCCTCCTCCTAGTCATTTTGGTGAGAGGTGGTTGAGGAGATGTGTAGCTGGATTTATCAACCATGATCCAGGCAAGGTGCACCCTGGAATGCTTCTGAGCAATCAGGCATCCCCACCAAAAAGAAAGAAAAAAGGAAAAGAGAGAAAGAGAGAGACGGGGGAAAAAAAAAGAGAGAGAGAGAGAGAGAAAAGACCCAGCCAGAATGGGCCCCAAAGGTAAGATTTATAAGGTATACAAACAAAAAGACCGACAAAAGTAAATGACAAGAAAATAAAAGAACCCAGCCAAAATGAACCCCAAGGATAAGATTTATATAATACCAGAACAAAAACAAATACACAGGAACACTGACAGAGGAAAAAGTTGGGAGGGTGGTTATAAATCCTTGCTGTGGGTGAGGAAGGTTATTTTGATTCTTCCTGGGTGTATCTTGACATCTTTGTTAAAGGACTCAACTTTCCAGAAATAAAGGGAGATTAAAACCAGTTTATATATAGGGGTAGTATTGATTAGGGAAAGAGGATTACCTTGAAGCTTATATGTATATTAAAAAAATAGAAAAGCAAAATAAAAACATAGGTGTATGTATGAAAAAAGTTCACATTAAAAGGTTATTATGGAATATGTTGTATTGAACCTCTCATTGTAATGGTAAGTAGGTTAAAAAAAATTAAAAAGAACGAGTGAGAATGAATTAAAAATAAAAATTGTATCTATGAAATATACAGGTTTTAGGGCAATACCAGGAGCTTAATATCTTGTTTTTCCCTGATATTGGGGTTTTACAGTTTTATGGGGCCCCTATAGTGGTTGTCCTCTCATTCTTTTGGCTGGCTTTCTCAGGGAGAGGGCTGCCATGTTGTTGTTTTTCAGTCTGTCTTGCTTGGGTTGAGTCCTCTTGCTCCCTATCAAGGGGCTGGGCTCTGTGGAAATCAGTTTTTCAGGCTTTTGTTCTCTGGAGGTTTTTGGTTTTTGGCGGCTTTTTGCAGCTTTTCTGAGGTTTGATGGAAAGCAAGCTGCACCCAGACCTCTGTCTCAGAGAGAAGCCTCAGTCTATTCCCCTCTGGGTAGTCCAGAACACACAGACTCCCCCATCTATAAATTCCACTGAGCCATGTAACCTCCTATAGGCAGTGTGCATCCCCAGCCACCATCTCAGGGGTCGCCCAAAGGGCCCAGTTGTCTCTGCATCCCTGTGTTAATAAAACCGCAAGCGACATTGGTCCAGGGAGCCTGCTTCCAGTGGCTGCCTTTGCCAGGACAACTTTATGGTGTCCAGACTGCCTGAGAGATCCCAACCAGAGATAGCATGCTGAGATTTTCAAGCCTGTGCTGGGAGTGTTCAGATTCTTGGCTGGTCCTAGACACCACTGGCTAGCGCCTGCATGGAGCTCTCTTAGGAGAGGGTGGGGAGCAAGGTTCAGGCCCTGGTCATGCAGTGCACATGCAGAGTGCAAAAGGCTGTGGTTCTAGAGAGCACTGGCTGGCGTCCACCCAGACTCCCTCATGTGCTGGTGGGAGTGCACAGAGCTTAGCGCTGGTGCAAGTAGTGGAAAGCCAGGGGCTCAGGGACCACAGTCTGGAGGCTTCGCTGCATTCTCTCTGGCATGGGTGGTCACTGGTGGTGGCTGTCCTGGGTCCATGGGCTTAGGCCTGTGCCCATGATCTCCTGATTCCACCAGTTGGCCCTTAAGATCTTTTGCTCTTTTTGAGTGATTTTAACCAACTCCAGGTTAATGCACTCTCACAGGGCACTCTCTTATTGGGGTGTTATTCTCCACTGTGTCACTTCTGGTGGCTCCCTCCCCCTTCTGTTTATCCTCCGATATCAGTCCGATCATTCCCACTCCACTTTACCTCCATTGGATTCTTCTTCCCCTGTAGAGATTCAGAAGTGTATAATCCTACATCTCAGGCTGATTTCATGGGTGTTCAGAGTGTTCTGGTAGATAATTAGCTCACTTTAAGGGACTGGTTGAGACAGGGTCTCCTACTTCTCTGCCATCTTGCCCCACCCTCTGGTTACCATTAGTTTTAAATATAACACCTTATACAAAGAGCAGTCTATATTAAGTTGATGGTCACCTAAGTTTGAACCCATTCTAAAAGCCCTTTATTTTTACCTCTCCACCCATGATTTATGTATATGATGCCATACTTTACATTCTTTAATTTTGTGACTCCTTTGATGTTTGTAAATATAATCAATTTTATTGCTTTTGTGGTTTAACCTCCATACAGGCTTCCTAAGTGATTAATCCACTACTTTCATCAAATGGTGGCATTCACCTCTGAATTTTTTTCCTATTTTTTTTTCTACTACTGAGTATTAAGTTTTCTTTATAAAGAATTCCCTTTAACCCTTCTTATAAGGCTGCCTTAGTGGTCTTTCAATTTTGTCTGGGAAACTCTTTCAATTCTGAATAATAATAGAATATTAGAATATTCTTGGTTGTGTTCCCCTCCCCCCCTTCAGCTCTCTGAATGTATCATACCACTCCTTTTGGCCTACAGAGTTTCTGCTAAAAACAAAAAAACAAAAAAACAAAAACAAAAAACAAAAAACAAAAACTGCTGGTAGCCTTATGAGGTTTCCCTGTATGTAATAATTTTCTTTTCTCTTGCTTCTCTTATGGTTCTCTTTATCACTACTTTTGCCATTTCAGTTACTATGTGTTTTGGTGTGGACCTCCCTGGGTTTTGTTGGGGCCTCTTTGTCTCCTGGATCTGGAATTCTATTTCCTTCCCTAGATTAGGGAAGTTCTCAGCTATTGTTTCTTCAAATATATTTTCTGCCCCCTTTTTTCTCTCTTCTTCTGGGATCCCTATAATATGAATGTTGTGTTTGATATTGTTGCTGAGTTCCCTTAACCTATTATTTTTAATTATTCTTTGGTCTTTATGCTGTTTAGCTTGGTTACTTTCCATTACCTTGTTTCTCAGGTCAGTGATCTGTTCTGCTATTGATTCCTTCTAGGGTGTCTTTATTTCAGTTATTTATTTCTTCATTTCTGATTGGTATCTTTTTTATATTTTTTATCTCTTTGTTGACAGTCTCACTGAGATCCTACACTCTTAAGTCCTGTAAGTATCTTTTGACCATTACTTTGAAGTCTCCATCAGGCATATTGCTTATCTTAGCCCTTTTTCTATGGCTTTGTCCTATTTTCTCATTTGGAACATAGCCTTGTTTCTCTTTGTCTTACTCTGTTTCTATGTATAAGGAAAGTAAGTTCCTTCTCCTGATCTTGAAAGTAGTGGCTTTCTGAAGAAGAGGTCCTGCTGTGTCCCTACAGTACAAAGTTCTCTGTTTATCAGAACCTCATTCTTCATGTATGTCTTCTAAGTGGGCTGCATGTTTCCTACTTGTGTGCCTAAGCCTGGATGGCTTTCAGTACTGTCAGCTGAAATGGCCCATTTTGCCTGTTGAGGGCATAATGGGCAGCGTTTGATTCCTGTGCTGTTTGGGGCTTGTCTGAGGCCACCCTGGGCTTGTAGTTGGGCCTTGTCAGCAGTCAGACCAAATGCCTACCCTGAACCTCTGTGCTGGGGCTGCAGTCATCCCAAACTCGAGAGTGCTCTCCCTACCCTGTCCCCTGAGAGACTTTCATTGCTGGGCACAATGATAGGGTACTTTCTCTGTGCTCTCAGCTATAAGGTTTGGCTTCTCTGACTATGGGTACACTGCTGTCTATGGTTATTTTCCCTATTCTCCAGGGCAGAAGCCACATGATATTTTCTGCCAGAGTTTCTTGCATGGTATGTCAAGGCAGGAGCAACCTTGGCATGATGCCTTCCAAGTGGGGTGGGTTTGTTGGGGTGGAGCCACAGGGGATAATGGAGGTAGGGCATGTGGTGCTAGCAAGACAGGTGGTTCCCACAAGTGTCCAGATATCTAAACTGGGAGGTGGTGGGAATAGAGACCTCCAGCTCTTTTGGTCTTAGAAAAGTCTCCTAAAGATCCCACACCTCCAATTCATATTCTAAGATTAGTAAATAAATCTCCTTTATATATACCCTGGTTCTTTTCAAACTGCTACTTCTATGCTGTGTCTTGACCATTTCCTGTTATACCCCAGCTCTCCCAGAACTAAGCCCATTGATTCTTAAAATATCAGGAATTAAGCTCCACTGATTGTAAAAACTCACTGAGGTAGGTCTTACCAGTTTCAAAGCCAGATGGGGACTTATGTTACTGGTGTGGGGTCTGTTCCTCTTGCTTCTCAGTGCTTGTGGTGTCCCTTCTCTCTGTGGCAAGTGTTCCTGGAGGTTTGGTTCCAAGTTGTGTTTCTGTCTCTTCTACCCTTTCTGTATGGCTCCTCTCTATGATTTACTGTGAAAAGTCTCTTCTGCCAGTCTTCAGATTATTTTCTGGGTTAGTTGTACTGATAGAGCTGGTATCTTGCTGTGTTTGTGGGTCAAGGTGAGCTTAGGATCCTCCTAACTCTGTATCTTCCCAGAGGTCCTACAAGTATTTTTAAAAGACTTAAATTCAGTGTTTGTAAGAATTTGTTGTTTGTTGCTACCTTACTTTTTTTGTGTGTGGGTTATTACTTAGCAACACATTTTAAAAATGTTTAACAAATGGTTTGCCTAAATGCTGTTGCTACCATTTTATAAGCATTTAATCATTACTTTGAAAAATGGAATATAATTGCACATGTTGTATCATCTGTGATCCCTATGTTCATTGGTTAAATCTTGTTGATAATATTGCCTCTGTATGTTTTGCATTTATTTTTAATAATCTCCTCCCCACTGAGATTAAGCATACACTACTCAAGGTTTCTAAAAGTTTTCTAGTATGTGAATTTTAAGTGTATGAGAGCATATACTTTAAATTATGAACTATTTATTTTAGAAATTTTAAAAAATTGAATGTTCTGTTTCAGTTATTCTGAATAACAAATTACTGAGTTTAGAGGTTTAAAACAATAAGAATTTATTTGCTTTCAATTCTGTAATTGGATCAGAGGATGGCAAGGATTTCTCATCTCTGATGAGAAAGACTACATGGGTCAGATGGAAAGACTCAAGAGTGGGCTGAGCCCAATCACATGTTGGCACACTGAAGCTGGGGACAAGTGAGAGCTCAACTGAGCTGCTGGCTAAGAGCTTAGATTTTATTTTCATGGCCTCTCCATATGGCTAGGTTAGGCTTCTCACAGCATGGTTGTCTCGGGGGCACTCAAATTACTCACAGATTATGAAAGCAGAAGGTGCCATGTTTTCTTAAAGGTTGGGTCTGGAACTGGCAGTGTCATTTCTGCTGTATTCCATTAATTAAAGTGGGTCACAGGGTCCTAATAGATTCAAGAGCAGCAAACCACCAACAGGGTGAATACTGGGAAGACCTATTCACTGAAAGTCAGCAAACCAATAGTCTACAACAGGCTTATTCTATCAATGGAGATCCATCCTAAGGGAATGACTTTAAATCTGGAAAAGGCTTTGTTCACAAAGATGTTCATAAAAGCTTTCAGTAAAAGTATTAGCAAAAATGGAAATACCTTTTATTTTTAACAGACATTATCTATTAATAAAAATATTTTTAAAATTAGGATATAATTGGGAGGGTGAGAAAGATGGCAGAGAAGGATCCTGAGCTTATTTTTCCCATGGACATTCTGAGATTAATAGAAACATTTGTACAATTAACTCTGAAAACGACCCAAAGATTGGCAGAACAAACCTATAGTCAATGGTAAAGATGAAGTTACAGTGAAAAAAGGGTAGGAGGGGCAGAAAGGTGATTGGGAACCAAAACAAGAGGGACACCACAAGCATGGAAGTTTGAGATGATTAGTTCCCACACTAGGCATCACAGACTGGCTTGGGGAAGATGAGTCTCCGTAACAGTTGGCTTTTTGAGAACTAGTGGGTCTTTAGGAGCTTTTAAAATGAGCAAGGCTAAATTTGGTACATTAAAAATCAGTGGACTTAACTCTGGGGGACCCAGAGTGCAATAGGAAACCGAGTCCCCACCCACACAGTCCCCACTATAGAGTCTGCATAATAACTCAGCCCAAGACTGAGCTCAGAAATAACAGTTTGCAAAACACCTAGGGTATACATGAAGATTTATTTCAGAATCTCAGAATGTGCACTGGAGTGCAGGGATCTTCAGGAGACAACTCTAAGAACAAAAACAGTGGTGGGCACCACTTCTCCCTTTCTCTAGCCCAGATAGGACATTTAGGTGTAGAGTGTTGGCACTGGTTCCCATATCTTACTAGTATCTTAGGCTCCACCCTTACAGATTCCCCCATCCAACCCACCCACTTGGCATGCACCCCCCCCCACTGGCCCTTGCCTTGACACACAATACAAGAAAGGGACCAGTACTACTCCATAGTGACCCTGTTCCTGGAGTAGGGGGAGATAATCCTATACACTGGAATGTCCACAGTTCCAGCAGATGAACCTTTTAGCTGGCAGCACAGAGAATGCCCTGCTGATCAGTGTGATTACAGCCCTGGCTGAGGGACTAGGGGTCAGGCATCTGGTCTATAATGTGGCCACACAGAGAGAAACTCTGTTATTCAGTGTAGTCATAGCTGTGGCAGAGAGACTAAGTACAGACGGTTACCCTAACAGCTGACCCTACCTCCCTATGGTCTGTGATAGCCTTAGATTCTCCACAGCACAGGGATCAAACCCTGCTCAGTGTGCCTGGGGCAGGCAAAGTGGGTTACTACAGCTGACAAGGCTGAAGGCAAACACAGCTCAGCAACAATAGCAGGGTGTACATAGGTCACAGAGAAGACACCTTGGAGCACCTCATTCTGGCAACTGGGGGCATTGTGCTCCAGGGTGCCACAGAATCTCCTTTACACAAGGCCACTATTTTGAAGGCCAGGGTATATATCTGACCTCCCTATTACATAGAGACAAACAGACAAAATGAAGAGACAGAGGAATATGTACCAAACTGAAAAACACCAAAAAAAAAAAAAAAAAAAAAAAAGGTAAAAAAAAGAGCAAAAAAGCTAAATGAATCAGAGATACATGATATGCCTGATAAAGTATTTAAAGAAAAGGCAATAAAATGGACTTGGGAAAAGGGTGGAGGACCTCAGAACTATGTAAAAATATATACAAAAGACAGTCTCTTCAATAAATGGTGCTGGGAAAACTGGACAGCTATATGTAGAAGTATGAAACTCGACCATTCTCTTACACCATACACAAAAATAAACTCAAAATGGATAAAAGACCTCAATGTGAGACAGGAATCCATCAGAATCCTAGAGGAGAATATAGGCAGTAACCTCTTCAATATCAGCCACAGCAACTTCTTTCAAGATATGTCTCCAAAGGCAAAGGAAACAAAAGCGAAAATGAACTTTTGGGACTTCATCAAAATAAAAAGCTTCTGCACAGCAAAGGAAACAGTCAACAAAACAAAGAGGCAACCCACGGAATGGGAGAAGATATTTGCAAATGACAGTACAGACAAAAGGTTGATATCCAGGATCTATAAAGAACTCCTGAAACTCAACACACACAAAACAGACAATCATATCAAAAAATGGGCAGAAGATATGAACAGACACTTCTCCAATGAAGACATACAAATGGCTATCAGACACATGAAAAAATGTTCATCATCACTAGCCATCAGGGAGATTCAAATTAAAACCACATTGAGATACCACCTTACACCAGTTAGAATGGCCAAAATTAGCAAGACAGGAAACAACATGTGTTGGAGAGGATATGGAGAAAGGGGAACCCTCTTACACTGTTGGTGGGAATGCAAGTTGGTGCAGCCACTTTGGAGAACAGTGTGGAGATTCCTCAAGAAATTAAAAATAGAGCTTCCCTATGACCCTGCCATTGCACTACTGGGTATTTACCCCAGAGATACAGATGTAGTGAAAAGAAGGGCCATCTGTACCCCAGTGTTTATAGCAGCAATGGCCACGGTCACCAAACTGTGGAAAGAACCAAGATGCCCTTCAGTGGACGAATGGATAAGGAAGATGTGGTCCATATACAGTGTGGAGTATTATGCCTCCATCAGAAAGGATGAATACCCAACTTTTATAGCAACATGGATGGGACCGGAAGAGATTATGCTGAGTGAAATAAGTCAAGCAGAGAGAGTCAATTATCATATGGTTTCACTTATTTGTGGAGCATAACAAATAACATGGAGGACAAGGGGTAATGGAGAGGAGAAGGGAGTTGAGGGAAATTGGAAGGGGAGGTGAACCATGAGAGACTATGGACTCTGAAAAACAACCTGAGAGTTTTGAAGGGGCAGGGGGTGGGAGGTTGGGGGAACCAGGTGGTGGGTATTAGAGAGGGCACGGATTGCATGGAGCACTGGGTATGGAGCAAAAACAATGAATACTGTTACGCTGAAAATAAATTTAAAAAATTAAAAAAAACCAATTAAAGATGAAGAAGTCAATAATTGAAATAAAAATACACTAGAGGGAGTCAATAACAGATTAGAGGAGGCAGAACAGCACAATGATTTGGAAGAAAGGGTAATGGAAAGTAACCAAGCTAAGCAGCAAAAAGACCAAAGAATAACAAAAAATAAGAATAGATTAAAGAATCTCAGTGACATCATCAAACATAATAACGTTCACATTATAGGGATCCCAGAAGGAGAAAAAATAAAGAGATGGGTAGAAAAATTCTTGGAAAAGGAAAAAGACTTCCAGATCAAAAAGTACAGAGAGTCCCCAAGTAAATTAACCCAAGGATGTCCACACCATGACATGTAACAATTAACATGGCAAAAAGTAATGATAAAGAGAGAAATTTTAAGACACAAGAGAGGGCACATGTTGTGATGAGCATTGGGTGTTAAACACAAATAATGAATCACTGAACACTACAACAAAAGCTAATGATGTACTATACAGTGGCTAACTGAACATAATAATAATAGAAGACGTCAAGAGAAAGAAAGAGAGTTATATACAAGGGAAACTCCATAAAGCAATCACCTCATTTTTTAGCAGCAACTTTGGAAGCCCAAAGGGACTGGTGTGATGTATTCAAAGTGGTTGAAAGGAAAGACTCTGCAACCAAGAATGCTCTGCTCAGGAAGGTTATCATTCAGAATAAAAGGAGAGAGAGTTTCCTAGACAAACAAAAGCTAAAGGAGTTCCTCACCACTAAGGCAACCTTATGTGAAGAACTAAAAGGAAATGAGTAAAAAAGAAAATTCTAGGACTAAAAGGTAATTGGGTGATGGCATTACAAAGGCATGGGATGTGATGAGCACAGGGTGTTACACACAACTGATAAATTACTGAACACTACATTTGAAACTAATGATGTACTATGTTTTGGCTAATTGAATTTAAATAAAATTTTTTTCTGTTTTTGCTGTTCACCTCCTTTCATACTTCCCATTACTCTATCTTCCAGATCACTATGTTCTTCTGCATCCTTTAATCTACTCTTGGTTCCCTCTAGTGTGTTTTTTATTTCAGTTGTATTCTTCAACCCTGATTGGTTATTTTTTTTTAAGATTTTATTTATTTATTTGACAGAGAGAGAGGGATCACAAATAGGCAGAGAGAGAGGAGGAAGCAGGCTCCCTGCTGAGCAGAGAGCCCGATGCGGGGCTTGATCCCAGGACCCTGGGATCATGATCTGAGCCGAAGGCAGAGGCTTTAACCCACTGAGCCACCCAGGTGCCCCTGATTGGTTATTTTTATTATTTTCTACAGCTTTATGGAAGGCCCGAGTTCTTCCACTGTTTTCTCCAGCCCAGTGAGTATCTTTATGAGCATTATTTTATATTCTTTATCAGGTATATTGCTTATCTCTGTTTCATTTAGTTATTTTTCTGATTTTTTTTCTTGTTATTTCTTTTGAAACATATTCTGTCTCCCCATTTTACTTGACTTTTTGTATTTGTTTCTATGGATCAGGCAAAAAGGCTACTTCTCTTAAACTTGAAGGAATGGTCTTGTGTACGGTATCCCCTAAGCAGACTGTGTGTGTTTTGTGACTTTTGCTGGTTGGAGCTGTGGCTATATATGCTAGTTATTATTTTAAATCATGGCTTTTAAAAAGAAAGGAAAAGAAAACAGACCAAGAAAGAAAAAAACAAAAATAGAAAAAAATAAAGAGGTAAAATATATAAAGTAAGAAAAATATCTTAAAAAGAAAAACAGAAACTGTGACTTGTTATTTCGTGCCCCATCATCACAGGGTGGCTGGTCTGGGCTTGTGGACCTTGGGCTCACTGAAGTGGCAAACTCACTGTGAGTTGGACCCTACTTCAGTCTGGGATTTTAAGGTAGAAGGGAAGAGAGCTGGGTTTGCTAAAGCTGCAAGCTCACTAAGATAACCGGACTTGCCTGTGACAGTGTCCAGACCCACTGTAGTCTAGGCTTTTAAGGTGAAGTGGGGATGTAAACTGTGTCATTCTCTAGTCTCTCTGCCTGGAGAACTTTCCTACAGCTTCTCTACTGCTTGGCAGAGTTCTAGTGTTGTCTCTTTTATATGCTAGTTGCTCTTTTAAACTGTGGCTTTTTTTTTTTTTTTTTCTGTGCCCAAAGACAGAGGAATCTATTCCTAGTTCTTCAGTACTCTCTTTCCCCAATGCTGTTTGCAGCATTGGGGATGGGGCTTCACTTCCTTACTGTGTCTCTGTCTCTCTTGCCATCTGTTTTCGGTTGTTAGGTAGCTATTCAGTCAGCCCTCAGTTCTTCTTTAGGAGGAATTGCTCTATAGGTATAATCTGGTGTTCTGTGGAGGAGGTGAATTCAGTTTCCTTATGTTGCCATCTTGAATGAGAACTTCAAAACAGTTTTTACAGCAGGTATGGATAATATCTTGACTAAAATTTAAAAGACAAATATTTCTAAGGATTTAGGGAGACCCAAAAGGGAATATGAATAGTTTGGTGGGAACAAATTAATTAGTACCCTCTGGTGTTTCCATCTTTGTAACACTGTGAGGATCACAGAACTTTGATTTCTAAGACTGAAGGTGAGGCTTGGGTTCTAACATTTACAACCACTGGCAAATTACTCAGTCTCTCTGTAGTGGATTACTTGCCTAGCACCTAACCACAAGATTATAATAGAAGCGCCTTATATATTTGATATTATCCGGTTTCCTTACCATAGTTAACTAGATCAGTAGATGCTATCCCGGGCCCACAAATTGTTTTAGATATTTACAGTAGGCTCAGGCTTTCTCTAGGTGGATGGACCATAATATGTATGCTCAGAGG
This sequence comes from Enhydra lutris kenyoni, assembly GCF_002288905.1. Taxonomy (NCBI): domain Eukaryota; kingdom Metazoa; phylum Chordata; class Mammalia; order Carnivora; family Mustelidae; genus Enhydra; species Enhydra lutris. The sequence continues at coordinate 4,349,540 of NW_019154099.1, forward strand.
CTGTAGGCAGCCATATTTCTTGCTGTATGAATGGAGATGTAAAAAGTACACACCTGTTGTGATGTAGGTCCAGAGAGAGTAACATAGATGATAGATATACTAGAGACCCGCTACTATTTCCTTCCCAGTGCCCACCTACACTTCTGTCAAGAGATAAATCTGGATGGTTCTGGAGAGGCATTTATTCCCCCATCTTGATAGCATAGCTGAAAGCTGGCTTAGAAGGTTTGAGTTAGCACAACTGCAGAGCATGCCCATATTAGCCACTGAATTCAGAGTCTCTCCTTTTCTTTTTTCTTTTTTTATTTCTTTTCAGCGTAACAGTATTCATTGTTTTTTGCACCACACCCAGTGCTCCATGCAATCCATGCCCTCCCTAATACCCACCACCTGGTTCCCCCAACCTCCCACCCCCCGCCCCTTCAAAACTCTCAGGTTGTTTTTCAGAGTCCATAGTCTCTCATGGTTCACCTCCCCTTCCAATTTCCCTCAACTCCCTTCTCCTCTCCATCACCCCTTGTCCTCCATGTTATTTGTTATGCTCCACAAATAAGTGAAACCATATGATAATTGACTCTCTCTGCTTGACTTATTTCACTCAGCATAATCTCTTCCGGTCCTGTCCATGTTGCTACAAAAGTTGGGTATTCATCCTTTCTGATGGAGGCATAATACTCCACAGTGTATATGGACCACATCTTCCCTATCCATTCATCTGTTGAAGGGCATCTTGGTTCTTTCCACAGTTTGGTGACCGTGGCCATTGCTGCTATAAACACTGGGGTACAGATGGCCCTTCTTAGGCCATTTCTGTGACCCAAATCTTCCAATGTAACATAGTCACGTAGCTAATTCCTGACCACTGGCCCTATGACTTTGTAGAACATTATGGGAACAGACCCTGTCAGTATTAGAACTTCAGCCTTGGTGTATGAAGATCATCTATAGCCTACTTAACCAATGGGATATTAAGATCCGGAGTGATTACATCCTCTCTGCTACTTCTAAAGTTTCCTTTGGTTATCTTTATTTTATAATTGCACTGTGTATTACTAAGGGTTTGAATTCACATCTCCTTTACAGGACAATTTCTTTCTTTGAGATAAGGGAATCTATTATAAGTCCTTTTATGTTCAAGTTGGGTTTCTGTTACTAGTAAATCAGTCACAGCCACATTAACTAAGGCCTAAGCCACAGTGATCTCTTTTAAAAAGTGGGGCAAACAATACCAAGTGAGAAAATAAATATAAAGCAATATAGTACACAAAACATATTCTATAAATTTAAGCAGAATATTTCTTAAGGGATCAAGATTATAAAGATATCCAAATGACTGAAGGATCTTGGAAATAAATTACTTTCTCTTATGCAATTTGATTTAGTGATGGGGCAATTTGGTTCAGTATTCTATAAAGATTTGTAAAATTTACTGCACTAAAAAAATGATTAAAAAATTTACTGCACTCAAATCCTGTTATATTTGAACTTTTTCTTTCTCTCATTTATCCTACTTTCTTATTCTTTTCTATTAATTTTCATTCCCAATTCATTTCTTTTCATCTATTTATTACTACATCTTTTTGAAAATATTTGTTCATTTTACTAATCCTTAAATCTCCTTATTTTTCTTTTAACTTTACAGGCTTTGTACAGTTAGAATGCTTTTGGCGACTAGCAACTCCTCTAGCACCAACCTGGACTCTGACTAAAACAACACATAACTTTGTTATTTCACATAAGATGAAGTCTGCCGGTGAGTCAGTAGTTGGTTAAGTTAGAATCTAAAAAAGATGCCAGGGGCCCATGTTCTTTCTGCCTTGCCTCTCTGCCCTCTTCAGCCTGTTGGGTTTTGTCCTGAAGCTCTCATCCCTTATAATCAGAGGTTGCTCCTTGCAGTTCTGGTTGTCATATCACAAAACAACATCCAGACAAAAAGACTCCTTTTCTTCATTTGTGTCTTTTCTTAATAAAAAAAAAATGCTTTTCTAGAAGCCCCCAGAGACTTTTTCTCCTGTCCCCGGAGCAAGCATTACACAGCATGGCAATTCATAAACTAACTGTTAGCAAGGGGTGGGGTAGGATTAGTGGTACTGGCTTCAGAAGTGAAATGCACAATTTTACATTAGTGGAAAGCTTTGCCTGTCCATATTGAGATTCCTTTGGGAATGTAGAGGGCAAGGCAGAAATAAAGAGTTGTGTAGAACTTTTAATCACCTAAAAGCTATGTTGCTGCCCCATACAAAGCAGTACATTCTCTTGGCCTTAGTCTGGCCCCTCAATGTTCTTACATGATTGTGTGAGTCTTTTGCGTCATGTTTAAATCCTGGCTCTCTCAATTACTGCTTTAGGATGTGTGTAATTAACTGTTTCCTTATTCAAAAATTGGGATAATAACAGCACCATATTCACAGTGTTGTTTTGAATATTAAGGGAGTTAATATAAGAAAACCATTTAGAATGGTGCCTGGCTATAGGAAATAATCACTACATTGTACATACACACACATTTATCCATCAATTCATATTTATATAAATTGAACTGAATGGCAGAGGAATGAAGATGTTGTCAAGGTAAGGTATTGTTACATTCATGCTGAATCCTCATAGCAAAAATGCAGGTATGAGCCCACCATTCCTAGCAATGGGGGATTCAGAGTGTGTCACTCTTGAGAGGCCATGGTTCTAGGCAGCTCCATAGCATTAACTCTGGAAAGTAACACTGTCACTCTGGGTGGAGAGAACAGAGTACCACACAGCAAAGCTAATGCCATGGGATGAATTGCCTAAACCTTCTACCTCTAAGGCTTCAGTGAAAAACCAGCCTCAGGTCAGTGAGGTATTCACCTGATCTGATACTGTGCTAGGGTGACCATGAGTTGTCATCTGCTTGTTACACATGGCCCAGGATTGGAAAACTTGACAGAGTCAGAATGCCATGGTTTGGAGCAAAGGAAGCCTGAATATTCTTAGGAAATTTTAAAATGTAACTAATTAAGACTATGAAGAGATATGAGAGCATAAGAGACTTAATCCTCAAAAGTCAAAATTTAGATAATTATATTGTGATTAATTATGGAAAGGCAAAGCTCCGAGAAGTAAGTGGGTAAGATTCGGAGTGAACACTCAACAGCAGCAAATAGGGACAAGAGTGAGAGAAAACCCAGTTTGCTACTGCCAAAATCATTCCATTTTAATCCCCAATAGTGGCATAGATCTTTTTTTCTTCAAACCAGTTTCCTTATTATTATTTTCTGAGATACAACCAACATTTTCCATTCTTACTTGCATTAAGGTGCAGTCAGAGGACCGAATTCTGGCCAACTGGCCAAAATTGATGGAGGTACTATACATCACGTGTACAAGTGGCCTATAAAAACTTCAAGATCAATCCCCCTTGCCTTTCTGGCTGGTTGAATCGAGACAAGATTTTAGTCCCTCTTCTCAGAGCAACCTAGAGAATCATGTGGTGAAGACTGTAAGCCCTCAAGAAGAAGTCTACTCCATCCCTCCCCATTCCCTGCCTTCCTCCCACACACAGAACACCAAATTGAACTGTGAGGTGAGCAAGAAATAATTGTGTTATTTTTATTTTATGTCATTTCATGGTGTTAAGTCACAAAAATTTCAAGCCTTCTCTAATATGGCAGCTAGCAAACACCTCAATAAATATGCCCAAGCCTTTGTGGGCCTGGGGAAATAGGCGACATATGAACTATGATACCAACTGTTTGTTTCCCCCCCCCCTTTTCTTATTTAATCTATCTTTTCTATGCATATCTTTTATTTTTAGGGAGTCCCAAAGAATGAAGTTCCCAAGGTTACAAAATAGAGGATGGACATTTGGTTTGGCCTGTTTAGTAATTAAATATTGTCTGGATTCATTGTCAACACACACACACACACACATTTTCATGTCTGGCATTTCTGAAAAAAGTGAATATTCCATAACACTGTGGACGACAACTATTGGCCTGGCCAAGAGGAAGCCTTCTGTCAATGGAGCATGAGGTCTCCATTTGCCACCATCCCCAATCCTTTTAACTGTGTCATGGCCAGCCCACATCCCCCATGGATGTTTTCTTCCAGGACTCTGGAGCCCTTAGGACTTATTAGCCCTTTTCTTTAAAAGGAGCACTTACTGCTTTCTGAGAGGTGTTCTTTTGTTTCTCTGTTTTCTCCCAATGACACTGCAAATGCCCTTCTCAGCTCTACAGGGCAGGATGGGGTCTTCCTCCTTTTGTGCATCTACAGTACTAATGGGCATAGAATCAGCACTTAATGTGGAATCTGAAAGCTGCCAACCCTCTCCCCTGACTTTCCACTTGGGGTGCTTTATCATCTATCCAAAATAACTACAATGGACCTTTCCTGCTACATTTCTTTCAAACCCATTTAAAACCCTTGTTCAGATACTGAACATCCAAGGCAATGAGCATCAAGACCATGGAGCCAGCAAGAACTGTGACCCTTCCTCCTGTCCTGGGATGTGGAACTCTTAATTACTACAGACTGTGCCCCACTGCACTGATGCCAGGAACAACATAATGAAGTCCTGTGGAGACACTCAGAAAGAATACTCTAACATTAGCTCTTCACACAGACAGATAAGGCTGGAAGAGTGCAAATAGGACCTTGGATAAAGCGCTCCTTCAAGGATACCTAGGGAGATGAGGAGTGTTCCTTTAAAAAAAGGCTTGTCTTGGGACACCTGGGTGGCTCAGTTGGTTAAGCAGCTGCCTTGGGCTCAGGTCATAATCCCAGCGTCCTGGGATCGAGTCCCACATTGGGCTCCTTGCTCAGCGGGAGCCTGCTTCTCCGTCTGCCTCTGCCTGCCACTCTGCCTGTGCTCACTCTGCCAAATAAATAAATAAAATCTTCAAAAAAAAAAAAAAAAGGGGCTTGTCTTAAAAGAGTCATGTGCAATGATTAAGTTTAGCATTAAACGAATAATATGCTTAATAGTAACAACTCATGTGGCCAGCCCGATACTGGCCAAAGCAATCTGAGGAAATGGTTTAAATTCTTCATTTATTATCATTTTTGTGCAATTTTTAGAGAATTGCAGTAAGATGGTCCCATTTCCTCATAGTTCTCTCTTGGTGACCTTACCCCAATCTAAGTTTCTAAATCTGAGTCTAAATGAATGGATCAGACCTGTATTAAGTCACGGCCAGCAAGAGAAATGGGCACTCTATAATGGAAGTAATTTCAAATTCCCGCAAAGCTCTGCTTGATTTTCCCCTTTTCCATTCAGCATGCTAATCACCATCTGGCTATAGCGGCAGCTTCTGTCCTTAAAATAACCCCTTTTCTTCTCAGGTCAGGGTTGTGCTCTTACAGTTTTGGGACTGAACCTTTCCTGTGTCACTCTGACTAATGTGATTCTCTGTGAGTCATATCATAATTCACAGGGTTATTTTCCCCCCATTTTTTCTTTCAGACTAACTGGGTAATTCCAGTTTCATTTTCCCTTTCTGGGTATTTAAAGGCCAGCCCTTCAGACCAATTTCAGTCGTCTGTTACTGGTGAGCCAATTTCTTGAGTGGCCTATTTGCAGAGCTGGTTCTATAAGCTTGAGCCTGTTCCCCCAGCCAGGCCCTGACATTGCATGTGGAATTTGTTCAGGCAAAGTAATTCTTAGAGCATATAATGAATTTCGTGGGTCAGTCTTACTAACTTGTCAGGCTATTTACAGTATCACTCAGGCACTGACTGGGGCTTCTACTGAGTCTCTAATATTATGGATTTGGTAAATCTCAAGTATCAACAAAACTACTTCTGACACATTCCAACCTATGATTTTCTAATTGTGTGTGGAAATAGAAGAGACTGTGACAACAGGAAGAGGCTAGATCATTTTCAGATAGCTCAGGAATGGCATGGCATGTTTTCTGCTGCTAGATAAGATAGGTGACAGGATTAGGGAGAGGAAGCAACTCTGCTAACATGTCTTATGCCATTTTGGTAATAAGCAAAGGTGGGATTAGGATCTAAGCTAATGTGTGTATTATATATTATATATATATAAATGTGTGTATGTATATATATATATATACATACACACACATATATATAAATATATTTATATTGGTACATATTTGTTCCTATTTTCATGCATATTTTATGAAATCTCAGTATTTTGTAATCACAGCTCATATGCATAATCATGACATGAAACCTGCAATTGACAACAAGTGAAATCCTACATATGGCAAGTGAATCTGATATTCCATCCACTGTTTAGTGTATGGTCACCTACAAAGTCCTCTTTGTGAAATGTGAAATTTAGAATTGTATCTACCTTGTTCTGAGTCTGGAAAGAGATGGTATTTCCTTACTTTATGCATGTTTCTCAGTGTTTGTCTTTCCTGATCTGACTCCCTGATTATTAGTAAAATTGAAGTGTTTGAAAATGATTGCTAGAAGGTTTTCAGTTTTTAAAAGGAAGGATAGGAAGTGTCTAAGGAAGAAAGAGGTTTTGGAGTGATATGATAATCAAAGAGAATAAAACCCACAATTTTCTGGTTTCTATAAATAATATAAACATTAGTGGTCATGGGGGTAGCCATAGAGTTGAAAGAGCAATTGCAAGAGATTTTCCTCCTCTTCCTTGAAACATTTACATATTTGGTAACTATATTTTTAAAAATAATAATGGGACAATGTAATATGATAATCTGAATATTCATTGAGGAATCTGTCTTTGGTACAAAAATTTTATGTGTAATGGCACAGAAATTTAAATTTAGATCTCAGAAAAACATATTATTTTGAATTTTACTGAATACCCCAGTGATGATATTAAATCTTGATTAATATTAGTTAATGAGAGAGCTTTGACGAGCACCTCTGTGTATTTTTGTGTGTGTGTGTGTTGGTCTCCTAGACAGCCCCTTTCTTTTCATGATTTTCCTTATAAGGGTAAGAATTTCAGGCCTGGAAGGAGAGGAGGCTTATACCAGGGATAAAATAGAAAACCAAATGGAGAAAGCAGGTTCTGAGAACTCATAAGCATGCTTCTGTTCAGGCTGGTGAGAGATAAAAATCAGCTAGTAGGTAACACGTTGCAGCTACTAATCCTGAGCTCGGTACTGATGTTACTGATGAACAGGCATCTTTCAGCTGAGGTTAACTAATAATCACAACAACAGTAAAAGTAAATATCACTTACTAAATGCTCACTATATGCCAGACATGGTAACGAAGCCCTCTGGGCGATCTTATTTAGCCCTTACAATATATCCATATAAGGCGAGTACCACTATTTTATTGTATAAGAAGACAGCTTTTAAAATATTATTCTATCTCACTGATTCTGAAGCAAACATTATTTTACATTTTATTTTCTCAGACATCATGCTGCATCTTCAAACTGATGGAGTTTTACAATTGCTCTAGCCAGCTGGTAGTCATGTGACAGTTATCATTGTTTGTTTCTGTTTGGTCATAAACATCAGTGCCAGGATGAAAACTTGCAGAATATGTGCCAATTTTATGGAAGAAAATCCCAGAGGCAGCAGTGGGATTTTAACCCCCATGAAGCAAACTGTTGTGGAGATGGTGAGAGAAGAGGTATATCAGACTGATTTAGCATCATTCCTAAAGTTGGAGTTAAAATAGCCTAGCTCTGCAGAACTGTAAAGCCCATGTCTCTTGTTCTCTGTGAATTTTCTTACAAAATGCTGCACTGTTCATGCTCTCAATAGGTTGGTGGTCACTGGATAATACAGTGTGGAAAAACATGGACATTCATGACTCTGCGTCTAACATGATTCAGGAGAGTCAGATTCTACATGTGAGCAAGTTTTAGAAATACTTTAACCAATTTATTTTACACAACATATACACAGAAGTGATTCATGACAAAAATCTACAGGTAATTAAATTTAAATTAGCTCTTTCATTAATTCTAATATAAAATGTTTCATAGATAAAAAGCATTATGTCATAGTCTACAATCCCTAGTATCGTCATTCAATAAAATCTAATAAAAGATAAAGATTTCTCTGGCTCTAGAGACAAAGTTCAGAATATTATTCCACAAGGTATTCATTATGTTAAAATTCTTTGTTGAGGACAAATATGGCAAGACCATTAACTTCTCTTTGGTGAAGACATCTTGAAACCAAGAAGTACTAATGATAGTACTTACTATTAGAATGCCATGTTAAATTTATATTGCACTTATAGTTTACACAGCTTTTTCACTGTTTATTGATTCCTTTCAACAACATGATACTTGCTGGTTTATGATGGGTTCCCTGGGAAGGGGCTCTGAGTGGAAATGTTTGTCAAGCAAGAAGTTTTTTGGGGAGTGCCCTCAAAGAACAGGTGTAATCTTGGGTAAGACCACTTACTGCCTTGAATTGATAGCAATTCCTGAACTCAGCTGTGAGACATTTGGCAAAATGAGCATTGGCTCTGAAGGAGGAGTCTGGGTGGCATACTATAGCATCCACTAAAGCCTACATACTACTTGTGCTGCTCATATCTACTTGTTTGGTATAATATGGTCACCCTGAAAACCGCTCTTCTGTGATCCTGATAGGTCTCTTTCCCTGAGAAAACTTAGAAGGGGTGGGTACTCAAAGAACTTAATTTCCTGCAGTTGGTTTCAGGCTGTACTGATACTCTCAAGCTCCCCTCCCTATTCCTCTCACCTTTTTTTTGGCTAGGACCTCATCTGGTCTAGATGGCTTACTTACAAAGGTGACACAGACCTTTATCACTGAGCCTCTGGCCACCATGCCTATTTACTGTTAATGCTGGGCAAGGAGTACTCACACATACTTCAGTGGATTACCTGAGTATCAGACAGCTATTCCTACTGTGTAGAAGAAGCTTTGACTTCTCCTGACAATCATAGTCTGTCACCCCTCCCAGGATGGTGACTCTTTGTCTTGCTTGCTGGCCCTCTTGGCTTGAGGACTATAAAGTGGGTACAGATATCAGTGTGAATGGCAGTGGGTGGGGTGGTACTGAAGCAGGTGGAATGGATTCCTCTGTCCTTGGGCACAGAAAACCAACCATGGTTCAAAAGAGTGACTAGGATATAAAAGAGCCAGCACTAGAACTCTGCCAGAGGGACAGGAGGAGGACAGGGTTTACATTCCTCTTCTACTTTAAAGCCCAGAACAGGGTCCGGATGCCATAATCAGCTTGCTTTCTCACTGAGTTCTGGGTCCACTAGCCCACACCAGCCCTAATCATGCTGTGGCACAGGAGAAAAAGCCACTTTTTTTGTTTTCTTTAAACCATGACCTCATGGTTTAAAAGAATAACTAACATAAAAGAATCAACCCTAGAACTCTGTCAAAGAGTGGGAGGAGCTGCTGGAATGCTGATAGGGCTGACTGTCACAGTCTGTGCTCCCTATCCTCCTTTCACCTTGAAAGCAGAGACCAGTGTACACAGTCTGGGTATCCTAACGGGCCTATTGCCTCAGTGAGCCCTAGACCCCTAGCCCACACAAGTCCCAGGCATCTTAGCAAGGTGGTCCCAGGGTGGTGCACACCAGGACACCCTTGATTAGTACTCACAATCAGCCCTAGACTTTGTGCTAATGTGACATAAGTACAAAGCATAATGGAATACTCCAGGCCTCAGTGACTTGCTAAGGCATCCCTGGTGAGAGCATTCTGAAACTTTCCAGCTAACATGTTTTGGGTCCAGCTTCCCTGACTGGGTGCACCCTGTGTGGCATGCCCAAGGAACCCCAGGCTCATGTTTGCATCAGCCACTCTGGCAGGCTACCCCCTACACTGAGCATTTTAGGTTAGCTTTAGCTTCCTTCCAGGTCACCCTCAGAGGGGAGAGCCCCAGAAAAACCTGGCTATCAACCATTTCAGTTGTCTTGCCAGGGCACAGTTTGTGTGGAGAGCCCACAGTTCATACCAGACTATGCCCATTTTAGTGTTTGCTGTCCTTCCCAGGTACCCCTTGCACAGAGTGCCCTAGGACATCCTGGCTTATGCCCATGTTGGCTCCAGTCACTCTTTAAGGGCACCTTCTGTGTGGAGAGTCCTGAAATACCCCAGTTTATATCCACTTCAGCTATCATACCAAAGCACCCTCTGTCTGTAGAGCACTGGGTCCCCAGGGTAGCACCCACTTTAGGTTCAGCTATACTGCTAGGGAACCCTCTGCACAGAGAGCTCAGGGACTTCCCAGCCCACACACTGCCTCAGCCACCCTGCCAAAGCACCTCCTCCACGGAGCACCCGTGGAGGGAGTTGGAACACCCCAACTTGTGCTAATTGCAGCTACACGTGTTCTGCTAAGGTGCACTCAGCACATAGAACTCTAGGGCAACCTAGCTTGCATTGATTTCAGTTTTTAGTTTTCCTGACATGGTGCCCATTACCTGGAAAGCCCAAAGACCTGCAGTCCACAACAGCCAGGAAAAGTCGCAAAGCACATACAATCTATATAGGGGATGGCCAAACACAAGAGAATTCCTCTAAATTTAGAATTAGTGTTTTGCCTAATAAAAAAAAAGACAAAATGTGACAGATATATGCTCCAAAAGAAAGAGAAAAAAAAAAACTTCAGAAAATTAAATGAAATGGAAGTAAGCAATATACCTGATGAGAATTTAAAGATAGTGGGCTGGAAATAAGAATGGAAGAACTCCGTGAGATCTTCAATAAAGAGAAAATACTAAAAAGAACCAATCAGAGTTGAAGAATACAATAACTGAAATGAAAAACGTAATAGAGGGAACCAGCAGTAGATTAGAGGATATAGAAGAATGTACCCACGTAATGGAAAGCACACAGCTGAGGAACAAAAATGGAAAAGAATTTTTAAAAATGAAGATGGGGAAATCTCTTGGACAACATCAACTATTGACATAGTAGAGGTCCCATAAGAAGAGAGAAAGGGGTAAATATTTATATAATTTGTGTGTGTGTGTGTGTGTATATACATATATATAACTTATGTATGAAGAAATAATAGCTGGGAATTTCCTAAACCAGTGAAAGAAACATGTCTGATTCCAAAAAGCAGAGCTCCTTTTTTTTTTTTTTTTTTAAAGATTTTATTTGACAGATCACAAGTAGGCAGAGAGGCAGGTAGAGAAAGGGGGGAAAGCAGGCTCCCTGCTGATCAGAGAGCCGTATGCAGGGCTCGATCCCAGCACTCTGGGATCATGACCTGAGCTGAAGGCAGAGGCCCAGCCCACTAAGCCACTAAGGCAAAACTTACAAGGTCATCAGCTGATTTTTCATCAGAAATTTTGAAAGCCAGAATAAAGTGGCATGATATACTCAAAGTGCTAAAGGAAAAAACCTACCCCAAGAACACTCAACAAGGTTATCATTCAGATTTGAAGGAGAGATAGTTTCCCAGATGAACAAAAGTTAAAAGATATAATGGCTACTAAACCAGCCTTATAAGAAATGTTAAATGGACTACTATAAGTGGAAAATAGTCATAATTAGATTTAAGAAAATAATGAATAAAAAGATAAACTATGACAGCATATACATAAAATGTGGAGGAGGTAGTAAAAATGGAAGTTTTTTTTCTTTAAGAATATGTTTTAACTTAAATAACCAATGACGATCAACTTAATATAGACTGCTATTTACTTAGGATGGTATATATAAATCTCATGGTAACCACAAACCCAAAACTACAATAGATTTAAAAAAATAAAAAGGAAGCCAAACATAACAGTACAGAAGTTCATCCAACTCAAAGAGAGCAAAAGAAGAATAAAGACGCAGAGAAGAATTACAAAAACCATCAGAAAAAAAATAAAACGGAAATAAGTATACATTTATATATACTTTTAATGTAAGTGGTCTAAATTCTCCGGTCAAAAGAGATAGGGTGGTGGAATGGATAAAATATAAGGCCCATCTATATGTTGCCCATAGAGGACTCATTTCAGACCTAAAAGCACACACAGGCCAAAAGTGAAAGGACAGAAAAATATTTACCATGAAAGTAGAAGCAACAAAGTTGGGGTTGCAATACCTATATCAGATAAAACAGACTTTAAAACAAAGACTGTAGTAAGAGACAAAGAAGGGCATTTCATAGTGATAAAAGAGATCAATCCAACAGGAGGATATAACAATGATAAATACCTATGCACCCAACACTGGTATATAAATACATAAAGCAACTATTAATGGACGTAAAGAGAGAAATTGATGACAATACAGTAAGAGTAGGGAGGCTTTACCACCCAACTTACATCAGTGGACAGATCATCCAGATAGAAAATCAACAAGGAAATCATGTCTTTGAATGACACATTAAACCAGATGGACATAACCGATATATTCAGAACATTCCATTCAAACACAACAAAATGCCCACTCTTTTCAGGTGCACATGGAGAACTCACCAGAACAAATCACGTTAGGCCAAAAAACAAGCCTCTAGATATTTACTTTTTATTTTTAAAAAATATTTTGAGACAGAGAACATGAGGAAGGGGGAGGGGCAGAGGCAGAGGGAGCAGAAGACTCCCTGCCTAACAGGAAGGCTGATGCGGGACTCAGTCCCAGAACCCTGAGATTATGACCTGAGCTGAAGGCAGAAGCTTAGCTGACTGAGCCATCCAGGTACCCAAGCCTCTAGAAATGTAATATGACTGAAGTCATGCCATGCGTCTTTTCCAACTACAATGGTATGAAATTAGAAATTAATCACAAGAAAAAAACTGGAGAAAAACACACAAACACATGGAGGTGAAACATGATACAAACTACCAATGGTCTGATGAAGCAATCAAGAAGAAACAGAAAAAGTACATGGAGACAAATGAAAATGAAAACACAATAGCCCTAAATCTTTGGGATGCAGTGAAAGCAGTTCTAAGAGGGAAATATACAGTGATACAGGCCTACTTCAAGAAACAAGAAAAAGCTCAAATAAACTAAGCTTATACCCAAAGGAACTAAAAACAAAAAACAAAACAAAACAAAAAAAAACAAGGCAAGTAGAAGGAAGAAAATAATAAAGATTGGAACAGAAATAAATGACTTGGAGACTAATAAATAGGAAGATCAATGAAACCAAGAGCTAGTTCTTTGAAAAGATAAACAAAACTGATAAACCCTTAGCCAGAGTCAGCAAGAAAAAAAGAGAAAGGAGCCAAATAAATAAAATCAGAAATGACAGAGGAGAATAACTGACACCACAAAAATATGAAGGATTGTAAGAGAATATCAGGAAAAATTTTATGCCAACAAATTAGCCAATCTAGAAGAAACAGATACATTCCTAGAAATATACCATCTCCCAAACTGAATGAGGAAGAAATAGAAACTTGAATAGACTGATTACTAGTAATGAAATAAAATCAATTATCAAAAAACTACCCAAAAAATAGAAGTCCAGGGCCAGGTGGATTCATTAGCATTTAGAGAAGAGTTAATATTTATTTTCCTCAAAGTATCTCAAAAAATAGAAGAGTAAGAAAATCTCCCAAATATATTCTACAGGGCCAGCATTACTCTGATAGCAGAAAAAGGTACTGCAAAAACAAAAACAAAAACAGCAAACCAAAACAAAAGACATTTAAAAAAAAAAACCACCAAAAAATATCCCAAAACAAAACAAAATTGCAAGCCAACATCCCTGATAAACATAGATGCAAAATCCTCAACAAAATATTAGCAAACTGCATTCAATAATACGTTGAAAGAATCATTCAGAATAATCAAGTGAGATTAATTTTAAAAATGCAATGGTGGTTCAATATTTACAAAACAATGTGATATACCACATCAATAAAACAAAGGATAAAAATTATATTATCCTCTCAATAGATGCAGAAAAGCATTTGATAAAATTCAGCATTCATTCATGATAAAGTCTCAACAAAGTAGGTTTGGAGGAAATATATCTCAACATAATAAAGGCCTTATATGAAAAACACACAGCTAACATTATACCCACTGGTGAAAACTGAGAGCTTTTCCTCTGAGATCAAGAACAAGACAAAGAGGTCCACTCTCATTACTTTTATTGAACACAGGAAGTCCTAGCCACAGCAGACCAGAAAAAGAAATCAGAGGCATTCATAATGGAAAGAAGTTGAACTGCCACTATTTATAGATGACATGATATTATACATAGAAGATCCTAAAGCTCCACCAAAAAAAGTACTAGAAGTAATAAATGAATTCATAAAGTTGTAGGATACAAAATTAATATATGGAAATCAGTAGTACTTCTATATGTTATTAATGAAGTAGCAGAAAGAAAAATTAAGAAAACAACACCATTTACAGTTGTACCAAAAATAATAAAATACCTAGGAATAACATAGCCAAAGGGGGGAAAGACCTCTTCTCAGAAAACTACAAAACACTGATGAGAGAAATTGAAGATGACACAAAGGGAAAGATACTTCATTTTCATGAATTGCAAGGACAAGTATTGATAAAATGTGCACACTACCCAATGTAATCTACAGATTTAATGCAATCCCAATCAAAACACCAACAACTTTTTGCACACTAGGAAAAAATAATCCTAAAATTTGTATGGAACCATAAAAGACCCCAAATACCCTCCAGTTCCAACCATGTCATTGCAAATGACAAGATTTTTTTTTTATGGCTGCATAATATTCTATTGTATAAGCAAAATATGTCAATCAGAGAAAGACAATTATCATAAGATTTCTCTGATATGAGGAATTTGAGAGGCAGGGCAGGTAGTCATGGGGAGTAGGGACGGAAAGAATGAAACAAGATGGGTTCAGGAGGGAGACAAACCATAAGAGACTCTTAATCTCAGGAAACAAACTGAGGGTTGCTGGAGGGGAGGGAATGGGAGGGATGAGGTGGTTGGGTGATGGACATTAGGGAGGATATGTGCTGTGGTGAGTGCTGTGAAATGTGTATCTGATGATTCACAGACCTATACCCCTAAAGCAAATAACACATTATATGTTAAAAAATATATATATTTTATATTTATACATGTAAAATATATATATTGAATATGTATATAAATATGTATACATATGTATATACATATATGTGTACATATGTACATATATATAATATAAATATACATTATATATGAGGAAGAAGAAGAGACACCAGGAGTGTGAACCCATAAAGAAAACGCTATGCAAGGACACAGTGAGGAGGTGCCAGTCTGCTAGCTAGGAAGAGAGCTCTTATAAGAAACCAAATCTGCCAGAACCTTGATCTTGAATTTCTAGCCTTGAGAACTGTAAGAAAATGAACTTTTGTTGTTTAAACCACTCCAACTCTGTTTTTTTTTATTACAGCAGCCCTAGCTGACTAATACAGTGTGTTCAAATGTGACTGACTAGTTATGTTATGTAATAAATAATAATAAAAATATTAATAGTACTATTAACCATATGTCAGGTAATATATCAAGCCCTATATATACATTACCTCATCAATACACTCAAAACCCTTGGTTAATAGTTATTGTTATCAGTATTTTATAGAAAATGTAGTATAGGCCAAACAGGAAAATCACCGATTTCCCAAGCAGTGGAAAACTTATTGTCATTCCACTACAATAAAGCTCCATGTGACCATCTGCAGAGTTAAAAAAAAAAAAACCAAAAACAAAAAAACAAATAGCCAAAGCAGTCTTGAGAAAGAAAAACAAAGCTGGCGATATCAGAATTCCAGAGCTCAAGATATACTACAAAGCTGTAGTAATCAGAACAGTATGGTACTGGCAAAAAAATAGACACATAGATCAATGAAACAGAATAGCGAGCCTAGAAATAAACTTACAATTATATGGGAAATTAATAAATTACAAAGGAGGAAATAATATACAATGTAGAGAAGACAGTCTTGTCAATAAAGAGTTCTGGGAAAATTGAACAGCTACCTATAAAAGAATGAAACCGGACCACTTTCTAACACCATACACAATATAAACTTAAAATGGATTAAAGACCTAAATAGGAGTCCTGACAGCATAAAACTCTCAGAAGAGAACACAGGCAGTAATTATTCTGATTGGTTATAGCAACATTTTTCTAGACATGTATCCTCAGGCAAGGAGATGAAATGCAAAGATAAACTATTCAGACTAAAGCAAAATACAAAACTTTTGCACAGCAAAGCAAATCATCAACAAACCAAAAAGGCAACCTACTCAATGGAAGAAGATATCTGCAAATGATATATCTGATAAGGGGTTAATATATAAAATATATAGAGAATTTAAACAACACTAAAAATCTGAAAATAATCCAATTAAAAAAGAGAGGACGTGAATAGACATTCTTCCAAAGAGGTCATATAGATGGCCAACAGACATGTGAAAACATGCTCAACACCACTAATCATCAGAAAAATCCAATCAAAATCACAATATGGTATCATTTTATACCTGTTAGAATGGTTAAATCAAATAGATAAGAAATAACAAGTGTTGGTAAGGATGTGGAGAAAAGGAAACTATGGTATACTATTGGTGGGAATATAAATTATTACTGCCACTGTGGAAAACAGAATGGAAGTTCCTCAAAAAATTCAAAATAGGAGTACCATATGATCTAATAATTCCACTAGCTGGTATTTACCCAAAGAAAACAAAAACACTAATTAAAAAAAGATATACCCCTATGTTTATTGCAGTATTACTTACAATTGCCAAGATGGGGAAGCAACGTCAGTGACCATGGATAGATGACTGGATAAAGAAGATGTGGTATACATGGAATGGGAGAAGATATTCGCAAATGACAGTACAAAGTGTTGATATCCAGTATCTATAAAGAACTCCTCAAACTCAACACACTCAAAACAGATAATCATCCCCAAAAATGGCAGAAGATATGAACAGACACTTCTCCAATGAAGATATGTGAAAAAACGTTCATCATCACTACCCGTCACGGGGATTCAAATCAAAACCACATTGAGATACCACCTTACACCAGTTAGAATGGCAAAAATTAACAAGACAGTAAACAACATGTGTTGGAGAGGATGTGGAGAAATGGGAACCCTCTTACACCGTGGGTGGGAATGCAAGTTGGTGCAGCCACTTTGGAAAACAGTGTGGAAATTCCTTAAGAAATTAAAAATAGAGTTTCCCTATGACCCTGCAATTGCACTATTGGGTATTTGCCTCAAAGATACAGATGTAGTGAAAAGAAGGGCCATCTGTACCCCAATGTTCATAGCAGCAATGGCCACAGTTGCCAAACTGTGGAAAGAACCAAGATGCCCTTCAATGAA
>NW_019154099.1:4366855-4449195 GCF_002288905.1 Enhydra lutris kenyoni
GAAATTAAAAATAGAGTTTCCCTATGACCCTGCAATTGCACTATTGGGTATTTGCCTCAAAGATACAGATGTAGTGAAAAGAAGGGCCATCTGTACCCCAATGTTCATAGCAGCAATGGCCACAGTTGCCAAACTGTGGAAAGAACCAAGATGCCCTTCAATGGACGAATGGATAAGGAAGATGTGGTCCATATATACTATGGAGTATTATGACTCCATCAGAAAGGACGAATACCCAACTTTTCTATCAACATGGACGGGACTGGAAGAGATTATGCTGAGTGAAATAAGTCAAGCAGAGAGAGTCAATTATCATATGGTTTCACTTATCGGTGGAGCATAAGGAATAACACGGAGGACATGGGGAGATGGAGAGGAGAAGTGAGTTGGGGGAAATTGGAGGGGGGGATGAACCATGAGAGACTGTGTGGACTCTGAGAAACAAACTGAGGGTTTTGGAGGGGAGGAAGGGAGGAGGTTTGGTAAGCTTGGTGGTGGGTATTATGGAGGGTACATATTGCATGGCACACTGGTGCATAAAGAATGAATTCTGGAACACTGAAAAATTAAAAAAAAAAAAAAAAGATGCGGTATACATGTACAATGGAATGTTGCCATTAAAAAAAAAAAAGGATGAATATGTACCTGGCAGGGGAGATACCAAGATCACAAAGGTAGTTTTCCCAGGGTGAGGCTTAGCCATTGTTTTCCAGATGTGCTGATCCCTGAGATTTCCCCAAATGTAGGACAACTGACTGCATAATTTGTGGTAGTGGGGGCCTATGTTTGCATTTTCCCTTAAGAAAAAAAAAAAAAAAGGATGAGATTGTGCCATTTAGTGACAACTGGATCGACCTAGAGTAAGTCAGAGTAAGAAAGACAAATACCCCTATGATTCTAGTCATACTTGGATCTAAAACAAATGAAATAAACACAAAGAGCAGAATCAGATGTATAAATACAGAGAACGAACTAATGGTTGCCAGAGGGAGGTGGGTAGGAGGATGGGCAAAATGGGTGAAGGAGAGTAGGAGATAGAGGCTTTCAGTTATGGAATGAATAATTCACGGGGATTAAAAGGCACAGCATAATGAATATAGTCAGTGAGACTATAATATCATTGTATGGTGACAGATAGTAGCTATACTTGTGGTGAGCATAGCATAATGTATAAACTTGTTGAATCACTATTGTATGCCTGAAACTGATGTAACATTGTAATAACTATACTCACATAAAAAAGGGAGAAGGTGAGGATATTTTGACAGATCTGAATATTGTAAAAATTTACTTGTGTACTTTATATATTTGTAAAGGTCTGAATTATTTTATTTGTCTAACTCAAGGGTCCACCAACAGTAGCCCATGGGCCAAAACCAGCCTGTTATCTGTTTTTGTAAATCAAGTTTTTTGGAAGACAGCCATGCCCTTTGTTTACAAATGTCTATGACTGCTACTGTGCCATAATAGAATTGATTAGAGATAGTATGCCCATAAAACCTAAAATATTTACTACATAGCCCTCTCCAGGAGCAGTTTGCCAAACCCTGGTCTAGCTTAGCTGGATTGTGATTAACAATTTGTTTGGTCATAAAGTAACAGTTTGGTATATTTAGAAAGCAAGTTATAAATAAGAGCTTTTATTTGAGGGTAACATACAAAAGTTTTTCTGGAAAAAATATACTTTTTTCTCCCAAAGATTTTGTGACATATTTAATTCTAGCTCTCTTTTGCACTTCTGGGATTTTCCTCACTTTCTAATTTCTATCTAATGGATTGTTTGGCTTAGTTGTTTATTCTGCAGCTTGATATCATGTCACACTTCCCTATCCTGAGCTTACTAAAACTTTGAGTCTTCTGAGGTCTTGTAGCTTAAATATATTTTTTTTTTTTTTTGCTTTTTTATTTTTTAAACATGATAAAGAGCTCATGTTCACATTCTGTGCCAATAGCACTCAAGTTGTAGGGTCCTGGGGGACTTAGTTCTCTCACTGGCTGGGAACATTCCACAACAGTGTGGATATAGAGATTGTGTCTGGGTTCATTCTAGGATCCTTTTTCTCTTACGGGTGCCAGTGAGGTTATCCAGGCACGTCTGGTACTTTCTGTAGTTGTTTGGTGAGGGGCTTCCAGAAACAGATTCTGCACTGGAGCCGTAGCTTTCAGCTCTGTCTGCTGCTCTGACTGAAGCAAAGGCACATTAGTTTAAATATCACTTGAAGGCTCTGCTATATTTCCAGAAATCCTTTTTGAGGAGATTAGCACCAGAAGAGTCCCATTTTTCAATGGAGAATTGAACAAACAAATCCCCTCACATCATCCCTCATAATGAATCTGCTACAGCTAGTCCTTCCATGAGAAATGACTGTGGATGATTTTTCTGACCATGAGGGAGGATGGGAGATGCCTTGGGGAGGGCCTTCTCTGTGCTCTCGTATCACTTGAGGGTCTGTTGGAAGACGAAATGTCTTGCCTTGCCCCTGAACTCATTTGCTTATAAAAGTGTGTAGGGCTCCTTCTGCATAGCTGTTCACTAATTCCCTTGGGCCACAGAGGTTCTACCTTGTGGTGGGGGGAAAGGGTGTGGATGCTAACATGAGAACGAGAGAGGAAGGGAAATGTTCGGCAAGTCCGGCTGTAGAGCTCCCAGCAACTCTTGGCTATCAACGTTCCACATCTCTGTGTTCTGAGAAACGGATATTTGGAGCAAGTATATAGCCACAGGGCTCCTGAAGCCTGGAGACCTTTGCAACAGCATCAGCACAGCGCCTGATGCTGAGCTAGAGCTCAGCAGTGCCCCCTCAACTGCCAAACCTTCTATCTGAATGAAACCACTCTGGAAAGCAAGGCTCGCTTGAGGGAAAGTTGTCAATGGTGCCAATTCAATTTTAACCCTATAGCCTCTTCCATCAAATGCTTGGCAGCTAAGAACTTTAAAGATTTCAGGTTTTTTTTTTTTTTAATTCTACCCAACATAAGGAATTATAACTGTCCTGTACCTAGGAGGCACTTGGCAAACATCCACTTATTATGCATATCCTACAGATACCCCAAGGAATTTGTAGATTATGCAATTATTTTTTTCTTTACACTTTTTTGAAGTTTGGCCAATGGCCACAGCATCACAAAGATCCTGGAAGCTAGAAGCAGAAGAGCACAGAATGTTTCTGGAGAGATGGGAGTGTGCTCAGGGATTGCTAAATCCCTTCCTTGGCTTGACTTGCAGGGAACAAGTCCAGAGGACAGAAGATAGATTAAGTCCTCTATCTTCATCTTTTACCAGAACATTGACAGGCCCAAATCAAATGAGCAACTGGGCAGGATGAGAAAGCAAGAAGATAATCCACTGTAAAAGGAAGTCTTTGTGGGTACCTAAGCAGGTGCATAAAAGAGCAAAGGGACTCCAGCCTGCCTGGAGGAGAGAGGATGGTGTTCTGAAAAGGTTCAGAGTACATGAGGGAGGCAGTAAGTCTCCCAGAGCTTACACAAGGTAACCAGACATACTTGAGAGAGAAAAAAAAAATACTTTCCAAACTCCTACTCTCTGTGTGCCGGGCTGTGGAGAGATCATGTGAAAGAGACAGTGTCTTTGGCCTCAAAGGTTTATAATCTAGAGCAGAAACTCTCAAACAGAAGCACTTCTATTATGGCTCTTTGTTGGACTGAGTGAAAATTGGTCCTATAATATTTAGGACTTCTGTGCTGAATTATGTGTACAGTTTTTAGGCATTCTTCTTAGGCCAGATTTACTGGGCAGCCTATTCCACCATGCTGGGCAGAGTAGAGTGGAATTGTTTAGGGAGGTGGTGGCATTCCCTGCTTCCTGGAGATGCAGCCCTGGGGCCTGGCGAGCAGCTGGTGGGCGTGGTTCAGCCACAGCCGGCACAGTGCAAATCTCTAGAGTCTACCATTCCCCCTTCGAGGTCGCTCTGTTCCTCACTAAGTATGTGCGTGTATTGGGGACGCAGGTCATGAATTTAGAACACCTCTCCTGGGATGAATTACAGATGAGAGAAAGATCACTTATTCAGGAAATGTTCCAATTCTGAAACTAAAGACTGAAGAGGTTTCTAGATGTAAAGCACTGACAAATCTTTGAGCACATATATTTGCTAGAATATTAAAAATACAACACATTAAAATTAGCTCTCAAAATTCAGGTAAAATGCTTTCTGATGTCAAATATTAACTGAAACTTGACATCTGATTCCATGAGAACTGACATTTGATACCATTATTTTCAAAATAAAAGTCTATTTTTCTTCCAAGAGGAAGGGTGACATAAATAATATTTGCAGTTGATATCTATTCTTGTCAGGGTTAAAGGCAAATTTTGTGTTCTATTTGCTGTAGAAACTGGGGAAGGACAGTAAAAATATGATGAATTTGTTGCGTGGTTTATGAAAATATAATGGTTCTTGAAAGCTTAGCAAACACAAAATAGATTTTTCTTTAATTCAGTTTCTTTAATTTAAAGCACGAGTCAGAAATCCCTGAAGATTAAGTAAGAAAGACACATAGCAGCTGGCACAGTATATGATGACAAAGGGTCCCAGAGGGTCTGTGCCATTCACTCTGTAACACCCAGGGACTACAGTCACTTCAGAAGAGATAAGGGAGACCAATTCCATAGGAACCCAGAAACAAAAGGGCAAGTAGTGTTCCATAGCAAGTTTAAGGGAGGATTTCTCAAGTGACTTCATTTTGCTTTCCAGAAAATTTGGTCACTGAGGTAATTATTCTAATGAACAGCATTTATCTTATTACCTAAAATATTCACCAGTTACACGGGCTCTAAATGTACCCTGTTGTTTTGTTTGTTTTGGTTTGTTCCTGCTTAAGAAGACAGAAAGACTTGAGGAATTCAGCTTCTTAGAGGGGATAAAGCATTCATAGATGGGGTTGTTTGGGAAGATGGGAGAGTAGGAGGACCCCAAGCTCTCCTCTGTCCTACAGAAAAAACTAGATGACACTCCCATCAGTATAAATAACCCAGACAACAACATGAAGACTTGTGGAACAAACTCCACAACTAAATGGTAGTGAAGAGACTACAGTGAAGAAGACAGGAAGGGCAAAGATGAGATCTGGGAGTGAAAGAGACCATGGCTGTCTGTGGTGGGGAGGGAGACAACGGTGCAGAGAAGGGCAGAAAAGACTTTCATAGAGAGTCCATGAATCCCCATAATATTTGCCTTTGAAAATGAGAGGGGCCAAATATTGTGAGTGTTTATAATCAGTGGGATATGACGTCTGGAATTTTAAAAAATTGGTGTGCTCAGCTCCGGGAGAGCCCCAGGGGCATTAGGAAGTGGAGTCCCTGCCCTTAAAGAGATAGCACAGAAACAGCAGTTTGAAAGATTCCAGGGACAGAGAGGAGGGAGGGTGATTTTTTTCATCTCAGAGCATGCCCCCAAGAGACAGATATTATGGGGAGACCATTCCAGGAAAAAAGGAGCTGGCAGGTGCCATTGCTCTCCCCTGCCCCCCAACATAAACAACGTTCTCTCTTTCCCTAACTTGCTTACACCAATACCCCAACTAAAAGAAACATGGTCACACAGGCTTTAGTTTGCAATACCAACCAGTTTTATATGACTAATAGGAAAGAATGCCTTGGGGTTAAAAGGTAGCAAAAACTACAGGAAAATGTAAAAAGAAATTTTTTTTTTCTGAGATTTTTAGTTTATATTCCAGGTGTACAAGTCTGAGGGGTTTAGATTAGGATTTGGGGATAAAAGGCTTAATGTTGGGGGAAAATAATCGAAAACCCCCAAATTTTCTCTGAATTGAGAAAAACTCCCCACAAAGGCAGTAGAAACAGAGAAACTGCTTGTTACTGAATAAGTATTAAACCAGAACATGATCATCATTGCATCAATTGCCGAGAAATTGCAAAGACAGAAATTTTACCCCCTTATATAGCTAAGCAGATTTTAAAGCCAAGAACATTCCTTACATCTACTCAAGATAAACAGTAACTAGTCCTCAAGTCAGAGGACATGACAGCACATTTGTCACACATAGTTCATCCCAGATTTACCTGGTAATTGGGTTGACCATCTGTGTTAGCTAACTGGCTTTATATAAAAGATAAACACACTTCTCATATCCTTATGACAGCAGGTAGTTTTAATAACTTGGAGCAAGGCATCCCAGGTTAGGCTCTTACCCTCCCACAGAGACTGGGAGATTCAAAAGGATGGCTCCCAGGTCCTTGAGAAAGACATTCCTGGGTTGTAAACTGGCAAGATAGTTAAAACAGAAAAACAAAATTGAAAAACATTTACGTATGTCTGAAAAGGGCAGAGAGAATTTACAATTATGTGTTTATTTTTTAAAAAAGCTCTGAAAAAAGGGAAGGGGGATATCTCTTCCCTTATTTTTTTTTTCTCTCTCTTTTTTTTTATATCTTTTCAGTGTAACAGTATTCATTGTTTTTGCACCACACCCAGTGCTCCATGCAATCCGTGCCCTCTCTAACACCCACCACCAGGTTCCCCAAACCTCCCAGCCCCCGCCCCTTCAAAACCCTCAGATTGTTTTTCAGAGTCCATAGTCTCTCATGGTTCACCTCCCCTTCCAATTTCCCTCAACTCCCTTCTCCTCTCATCTCCCCTTGCAGTGAGCTTTTTATTTTCAACTTTTCCATGCCTGACAAGTTGAACTCAGACTTTTCTAGAAGCTCAAGTCTTAGAATCAGCAACACCGAGGAATGAGAAGCATAGGAATTTCTTGAACACTAACTCCTGCAATTAGGCTACAAAACAAAACAATGAATCTTTTTTCTTTTTTTTTCTTTCCCTTCATACTCTATTCAGGGATTATGCCATTTTTCATCTACTACTGAGTTTCTATTATAGTACCAATTAACTGTTTTAGTTAAGAGAGAGAAAAAATAGATCATCCCTTAATTTTAAAGACGTAGCAACCTTGCAGCAATTGGTCACTCTTTCCTAAACGTGCAGTCTTTTTAATTGGTACTCTGTGTAAGAGGTAGAAAAATCCTTTCCTTGGGAATCAGAAAGGGTCTTTTCACAATATCCTGGTCTCTGGAGAGGATGGGGAGGTGAAGTGGGCCACCTGGGCTTTGATCTTTCCCAGAATGGCAGTCCTATACCACTGAAATACACTTAATGGTTTCCACTAAGGAATGGATAAAAGCATCCTCTTTGCATGGTTTGTGTTCTCTGAGAATTTAAACTTGAAAATTCTTCAGAAAATCACTATTTACTCCTTGCCGGATCGATCTAGTAGTGACCTAAGATAACTTCTCCCCTTCTTAGTGAACCTGCTTGGGGCTGAGCCAGTCTCCAAAGATTCTGGGTGATTAGAAAGAATGAAAGGATTCTGGGATGGGGAGAGGTAAGTTTTGGAGTCAAATATTAATTCAGATACTCCCCTAAAGAAATACAGACTTAAATCCTTTTTATTTGGCTCTGGGACTGAGCTCATGGAAGGATTTCCAGATTAGTGATGAAGTAAACCTGGGTACTTTGAACTCATCCTGTTAAGACATATTTCTGTGGGGTTGTTCCATTTATAAAGTTGGCTTCTTATGGTGCATTTGATCCTTTGTTATTTCTTAGGCTTGCAGACCAGGCTGCTCAACTCGTGTGATATCAATGTTCTAGAAGTAAAAGCACTTGGAATTGGTACAGTCTTTCCACTTTCTATTGCCCAACCCCATCCAAAAAAATAAATTAATTCAGTTATAACTTTGGGCACCTTAATTTAGCCCAGTGGACTTTAAAGACCTTTTTTTCTCTAGAAGCTCAAGGATACCTTTTAAAATAATGTTTCCAATGTTCCGGCTTTCTACTCTGAGCCTATATAAAATACAAATGTCACCTCAATAAAAGTTAAGTAACAGTTTATATTTTACGCTACATGCCAAGGCCTAACCTTAAAATTCTGTCTAGCACAATTGAAAAAAGGACTCCAAAATTTTTATGGTTATTTGACTTTACCTTGGTATAAAGTATAGTACTTCAGTATAACAAATGTATTTAATCCTGTGATGAAAGCACACAATTAGTAGTTAAATGGGCTAATTTTATTATCTAGATTTTAATAAAGACCTTGTTACTTTGCCTCATTTAGCTGACGTGGAAAATTAAGTCACATTAGCTCTGATGTGAATATTGTTACAAGGGCTGAATTTTGGCTGAAATCCCATAAAGAAAGAATAATGATGGTCATTGATGCATTAAAATTGCGGAAGATGCCCAGAGCAGTGCCTCAGGAAATGGGCATGAGACTAGTTTGAGATAATGTTTCCTTTAATGATACAAAAGTTAGAATAGAGGAATAAGGAGACAGTCTCTCAAGGGGTTTGATAAAATATAAGTCCTTATAAAGGCAGTCTTTTTCATTTTTATTTTAGCCATACTCTGACATTTTAAAATAAGGCATAATCAGAAGTGGTTCAGAAAAGTCTTGGTCATTTTAGATACCCTTAAGTCCTTCTTATGGAAGTAATTTCATATAGAAGTTAAAAATAAGTTGCATTAACTTTCGAGGTTTGCTCCCTGCAGAATGTGGAAACCAGTTTCTGTTAACTATTTTGTATCGCTATGTGTTAAATTGCACAGCAGGATGAAAATAGCTCCTTCAAGATGTTAGAGGGAGTTGCCGCACTGCATTTTGAAGCATTGGCAAAGCACCTAAATTCATGTTCAGAAACTCTTTCCTGAGAAAATTGTTAAGGACTGGAATGAGCTACTTTGAATATTTGGAAAGTTTATTTATTTTTTATAAACAATTGTTTTGGTGTTGGTGTGGAGAATCCTAGGGGTAGAGAGGAACTAGGTGACATTGAAGGATTATAAATAGGGAGGTGTTTCCGTGTTTGTGAAATGACCTATAGAACGTCCTGATTTTTGTCTTCTTGCCTTTTCATCAGTCATTTTGGGCTGTACAAAAACTACTCACTGGAAGACAGCAGCTCGGGAGCCCAGTTTTGTCCTCTTTCCCTCCAGTTAAAGCAGAGCCCAATGTTGTACTCCTGCCTAGTGGTTGCCCTCCTCATAGCTGGCTATTTACTTACTTGTTTGTTTGTTTGTTTGTTTGTTTTCTTTCTCATAGCTATCTATATTCTGAGATTTTTTTTTTTGTTCCTGTCATTTATAAAATATTTTATTTTTAGTACCACTTTACCCCTGTCAGAATGGTGAAGATTAATAACTCAGGAAACAACAGATGTTGGTGAGGGAGGGGAGAAAGGGGAGCTCTCTTAGAAATGCAAACTGGCACAGCCACTCTGAAAAACACCATGGAGTTTCCTTAAACATTAAAAATAGAGCTACCCTACAACCCAGCAACTGTACTGCTAGGTGTTTATCCAGAGGATACAAACGTAGTGATTCGAATGGGCACATGCATCTCAATGTCCACAATAGACAAACTATGGAAAGAGCTGAGATATATAGACAGATGAATGGATAAAGAAGATGTAAACACACACACACACACACACACACACACACACACACACTGAAATATTACCCATCAAACAGAATGAAATCTTGCCATTTGCAATGGCGTGGATGGAACTAGAGGGTATTAGGTTAAGCTAATTAAGTCAGTCAGAGAAAGATTAATACCATATGATTTCACTCAGATGTGGAATTTAAAAAGCAAAACAGATGAATATAGGAGAAAAGAAGGGTAAGTAAAATAAGACAAAATCAGAGAGGGATAAAAACTATAAGAGAATCTTAACTCTAGGGAGCAGAGGGTTGCTGGAGGGGCAGTAGGTGGAGGATGGGGTAACTGGGTCATGGGCCTTAAGGTGAGTGCTCGATGTAATAAGCACTGTGTGTTATATGCAACTGATGAATCACTGGATTCTACCCCTGAAACTAATAATACAGGATATATTAGCTAAATTGAATTTCCATTTAAAAATTAAGAAAAATTGATTTTTAAATCCAGGAGCTTTCCTTCAGCATTATGCTGCGCTCTGGGGCACAGGTGAGGGCTGCATCTGTGGGTGGTGGGATGAGATGCTGGGGAGGAGGCATCTGCTGGCTCATCATCATCATTCAAACCTGACTGTGAGGCTAAAATGGAAACCCTTACCACCCAGGAACAGATAGAGTATTAAGTGAGCCCCTGATTTATGTTGGCTGGAGGTTTGTACCCTGTCTATTCTGCTGGTTTTAAATGAATGGACCAAAGGATGATATTAAAGATATCAAGAAAATGGGTCTCAAGCTATGCTGAAAAATGACCCCTCACCACGTTCATGCCCCAATCCCTGGAAACTGTGAACATGCTAACTTACAAGGGAGAAGAGACTTTGCAGATGTGTGGTTAAAGTACAATGAAGGGATTATTCTGGATAATCCAGTGGACCTTAAATATAATCACAAGCATCATGTCTGAAGGAGGCAGAGGGAGATGTGACTAGCAGCAGAGGGGAAGGTGATGTGATCCTATGAGTAGAGACCAGAGTGAGGCCCCGTGGTGATACAGGAAGGGACTATGGGCCAGGAATGAGAGGCAGCTACTAGAAGCTTAAAAAGGCAAGGAGATAGTTTTTTTTTCTTAGAACCTTCCTTAACACCTCAACTTATGCCCAGACTTGTACCTCCAGAACTGTGAGGGAATGAATGGTGTGTTATTTAAGTGACTAAGTTTGTGGTTATTTATTATTGAACCAATAGAACACACATGCAGGTATAATGAACAAGGCATGTCCCACCCGTGCTCCCAAGACACAAGTGTGAGGATCAGCATTGTTAACTGGAGCACTATGTATGTGGCCGGAAACAGAGTTTCAAGGGCAAAATTCTGGACAAGAGAATAATATGCATATGAATATAATTAGAGCTTCTAAGATTCAATATTAAAACTTAAAATACATGTTCTCTATATCTGAGTCTTGCTGTTTTTCATTATTTTCTTGAGATTTTTGTAGACCTGAAACTCATATAACATTGTATGTCAACTATATTTCAATAATAATAAAAAGCACTTAAAACACACAAAGGAGAAATCAGAATAAAAAGGAATTCATAGATAAAGTAACTGGGTTTGACTAAAGCCTTCTCCACCTACACAAACACTGTATTGGAAATAATGGCAATAAACATGGGCTCTTGGGACAAGACCCTTAAAAATTTAAGGTATAAAAGATTCACAAACTGTCTTTTAACCAGATTGGTAGCTTGCTCTAATTAATACCCAGTTGCCTGACCTCAGGTTAGCTTTCCTGGGGACAGATAATTATTGCATGAAACCTACTACACAGCTAAACCTCTTAGATCCTAGTTAGGCTCAGTGTCATGCTAGGTGACACCTCCTTAGGGCTGACAGCAGGATTTTGTTTTTGCTTTGCTCTTCTAGCAGAGTTCACATGATCAGAATTAAAGAGGAGAATGGAGGGAGAGAGGAGAGAATTTTCCCAGCCTCTGCTGAGCTCAGGACCACTTTTTGCTACATGTTTTTGAAGTTGAAATGGGTGGGTTGTTTTCCTGCTGTTAATAGGGCTGATGTATGTCAAAACCTGAAACTGCCAACTTTTTTGGAACAAGAGGTCACGTGAACATAAGAGGAACTGTTAATAAGGTGTTGGTGACAGATTTACTCCTGGTGAAGCAGGAGAGGCTTTCAATTCCTTGAACTCCTGGTGAAGAAGGAGTTTTTCAGGAGCGGCTTTCAGTTCTAGAGAAAAGTATCTTCAGGTTCTCGATTATTGTGCAGTTTGACTCAGGGGCTTTTCACTCTATTTTGAAGGGTGTTTGCTTTCCAGAGAAAACAACAAACCATTAATTAGAACTGCTTCAGAGCAGTGAAATAATAGGCCTATACCACTAGCATCAAGTGCTGAGTCTCTGCTGATTACAGTCATTTCTAATGGATGCATCTTGGAAGATCGTAATATTTTTTGCTAAGGACCCCAACCAGAGAAAAAATAAAATACAGAAAACAACAGTTTCTCACTTTAGCCTAGAAAATAGATACATTTTCTCCACAGTTTTAACTTTAATATAATGATAATTCTCCCTAGAGGGGATTCAGAGTTGAAATCCTACTCTCTTCCCTGACTTATAGGGTTCTCTGTTCTAGACTCTGAAGAAAATATTCCCTTGTTTTTTAGAGTTTATAGTTTGTAAAAGGAGAAATGTCATGCAACCAAGCAGGTAGCACACACTCAAAGGTTTACTTAGGGGTAATGATGAGACTTGGAACTAAAATTTGTTCCAAGTAGTTCCATCACTGACACATCAAGGAATCAGGAGACACAAGGTTAGACATTTTAGTCTTTTCTTAAAGATGGCCATTTTAGAAAACTCTCCCAACAGTTCATAGGCGTTCCTGTTTTTGTTTACTTATATCATGGAGCACCCACACAGATCTAATCTGAGATAGCTTTATTGGTATTGGTTCAGCACACATTTATGAATGTCCTCCAGTATGCTAGACTCTGTGCTGTCCAGAGTAGACCCAACGCCTTTCTTCATGGAGCTTACATTCTATTGGGGGAAACATATCAACGAGATGTCAGTAACAATGAGTGACATAAATGAGAGGCCTTTGGTGTCAGTGGGAATAGGACAGGAGACTTATAGTTGAGGAAGCAGTTAGGGAAGACTTCTTTGAGGAAGTGACTATTGAACTGAGAGCTAGAGGGTTAGCAGGACTCGATCAGGCAAAGAAGCAAGGGTGGGGGTGGGGAGAGAATCCTGGGCAGAGGGAATAGAATGTGCCAAAACTCTTGTTGAGAATGAGCACAGGGCATTCACAGAACTGAAAGATATTTTGGTGCCATGTGGAGGGTGGATGGTAGAGAGGTAAGGTTGATGTGAGAAGCCAGTTAGGAGAATACAGTGAGGATAGATCTCACATTAAGTGTTCTTACCTCAATAAACAAAACAGACAGTATGATAACTGATTCTCAAAGATGCAGTATTATTTGAATAAAATCCAATTGCACAAATACTAGAACAACACCTCAATCTACCATTGATCTTACGTCATTAATGTACAAAATGAGTTAAACTGACAAGATCCCTTTGGAGATGTTTTGTCTAATACAGTAAACACTAGTCATAGCTATTGAGCACTCAGAATGTGGCTTATCTGAACTGAGATGTTCTATAAGTCTAAAACACACACTAGATCTTAAGGATGGTGTGAAAAAAGTTACAATAATTCATTAGTGTTTTGAGTGCCTGGGTGGCTCTGTAGGTTGAGTGTCTGCCTTCAGCTCAGGTCATGATCCCAGGGTTCTGGAATGGAATCCCATGTCAGGCTCCCTACTCAGCAGGGAATCTGTTTTTCCCTCTCCCTCTGCTCTCCCTGCCAACCCTCACTCATGCTCTCTCTCTCTCTCACTCACTCTCTCTGAAAAAAATGAATAAAATCTTTAAAAAATTCTTTAGCTAATATCATTCTCAATGGGGAAAAGCTGAGAGCACACGTATGCTTACTCTCATCACTGTTGTTCAATACAGTACTAGAAGTCCTAGCAACAGCAACCAGACAACAAAAAGAAATAAAAGGTATTCAAATTAGCAAAGAAGTCAAACTCTCTCTCTTTGAGATGACATGATCTTTATGTGAAAAATGGAAAAAATCTCCAGCACTAAATTACTAGAACTCATACAGCAATTCAGTAATGTGGCAGGATATAAAATCAATGCACAGAAATCAGTTGCTTTCCTATACACTAACAATGTAACTGTAGAAAGAAAAATTAGGGAATCGATTCCATTTACAATAGCACCAAAAACCATAAGATACCTTGGAATAAACCTAGCCAAAGAGGTAAAGGATCTGTACTCTAGAAACTACAGAACGCTTATGAAAGAAATTGAAGAAGACATAAAAAGATGGAAAAACATTCCATGCTCATGGGTCAGAAGAATAAACATCAACCAAATATCTATGCTGCCGAGAGCAATCTATACTTTCAACACCATCCCGATCAAAATACCAACAGCATTTTTCAAAGTACTGGCACAAATAACACTAAGATTTGTGTAGAACCAGAAAAGACCCAGAATCACCAATGAAATGTTGAAAAAGAAAAACAAAGCTGGGGGCATCACGTTGCCTGATTTCAAGCTATATTACAAAGCTGTAATCACCAAGACAGTGTAGTACTGACACAAAAACAGACACATAGATCAACGGAACATAATAGAGAGCCCAGATATTGACCCTCAACTCTATCTATGGTCAACTAATTTTTGACAAAGCAGGAAAAAATATCCAATGAAAAAAAGACAGTCTCTTCAATAAATGGTGCTGGGAAAATTGGACAGCTGCATACAGAAGAATGAAACTTGACCATTGCTTTATATCATACAAAAAGATAAACTCTAAATGGATAAAAGACCTCAGTGTGAGGCAGGAATCTAGCAAAATCCTAGAGGAGAACATAGGCAGTAACCTCTTCAACATTGGCCACAGCAACTTCTTTCAAGACACATCTCCAAAGGCAAGGGAAACAAAAATGAAAATGAACTTTTGGGACTTCATCAAGATCAAAAGCTTCTGCACAGCAAAGGAACAGTCAACAAAACAAAGAGGCAACCTACGGAATGGGAGAAAATATTTGCAAATGACACTATAGACAAAGGGCTGATATCAGGATCTATAAAGAACTCCTCAAACTCAACACACACAAAAGAGATATTCACATCAAAAAATGGGCAGAAGACATGAACAGACACTTCTCCAATGAAGATGTACAAATGGTTATCAGACACATGAAAAAATACTAATCATCACTAGCGATCAGGGAAATTCAAATCAAAACTACATTGAGATACCACCTTACACCAGTTAGAATGGCAAAAATTGATAAGGCAAGAAACAACAAGTATTTGGAGGGGATGTGGAGAAAGGGGAACCCTCTTACACTGTTGGTGGGAATGCAAGTTGGTGCAGCCACTTTGGAAAACAGTGTGAAGATTCCTTAAGAAATTAAAAATATCCAATCAAGAAATGGGCAGAGAACATGAACAGACATTTCTGCAAAGAAGACATCCAGATGGCCAACAGACACATGAAAAAGTGCTCCACATCACTCGGCATCAGGGAAATACAAATCAAAACCACAATGAGATACCACCTCACACCAGTCAGAATGGCTAAAATTAACAAGTCAGGAAATGACAGATGCTGGTGAGGATGCGGAGAAAGGGGAACCCTCCTACACTGTTGGTGGGAATGCAAGCTGGTGCAACCACTCTGGAAAACAGCATGGAGGTTCCTCAAAATGTTGAAAATAGAACTACCCTATGACCCAGCAATTGCACTGCTGGGTATTTACCCTAAAGATACAAATGTAGTGATCCGAAGGGGCATGTGCACCCGAATGTTTATAGCAGCAATGTCTATGATAGCCAAACTATGGAAAGAACCTAGATGTCCATCAACAGACGAATGGATAAAGAAGAGGTGGAATATATACACAATGGAATACTATGCAGCCATCAAAAGAAATGAAATCTTGCCATTTGCGACGACGTGGATGGAACTAGAGGGTATCATGCTTAGCGAAATAAGTCAATCGGAGAAAGACAACTGTCATATGATCTCCCTGATATGAGGGACAGGAGATGCAACATGGGGGGTTAAGGGGGTAGGAGAAGAATAAATGAAACAAGATGGGATTGGGAGGGAGACAAACCATAATTGACTCTTAATCTCACAAAACAAACTGAGGGTTAATGGGGGGAGGGGGGTGGGGGGGGTGGGATTATGGACATTGGGGAGGGTATGTGCTATGGTGAGTGCTGTGAAGTGTGTAAACCTGGTGATTCACAGACCTGTACCCCTGGGGATAAAAAGATATTATATGTTTAAAAAAATAAAATTAAAAAAAATATTAAAAAAAAAGATAAAAAAAATAATAATAAAATAAAATGTAATAATAACCTTTAATGCATCCTAAAAAAAAATAAAAAAATATAAAATTAAAAAAAAAGAAATTAAAAATAGAGTTTCCCTATGTCCCTGCAATTGCACTACTGGGTATTTACCCCAGAGATACAGATGTAGTGAAAAGAAGGGCCATCTGTACCCCAATGTTCATAGCAGCAATGGCCACAGTCGCCAAACTGTGGAAAGAGCCAAGATGCTCTTCAACAAATGAATGGATAAAGAAGACCTGGTCCATATTGACAATGGAATATTACTCAGCCTCAGAAAGGATGAATACCCAACTTTTGGATCAACATGGATGGGACTGGAGGAGATTATGCTGAGTAAAATAAGTCAAGCAGAGAAAGTCAATTATCATATGGTTTCACTTATTTGTGAAACATAAGGAATACCATGGAGGACACTAGGAGAAGGAAGAGAAAAATGAAGGGGGGAATCAGAGAGGGAGACGAACCATAAAAGACTATGGACTCCAGGAAACAAACTGAGGGTTTCAGAGGGGAGGGGGTTGGGAGGATGGATGAGCCTGGTGATTGGTATTAAGAAGGGCATGTATTGCATGGAGTGGTGGGTGTTATACATGAACAAAGAATCATGGAACACTACATCAAAAACTAATGTATTATATTGTGACTCACATAATTTAAAAATGCATTAGTGTTTTAATACTGTTCATTTTTCTAATATTTTAGATACACTTGATTTTTAAAAAAAATTATTAAAGTTAATTTCATATATTTCTTTTTATCCTTTTTAATGGGGCCACTAGAAAATTTAAGGTAACACTAGCCTAAATTGTATTTCTCTGGGCGATGAGTACTGCCTTTGAGTGTGAGCCATGTTTGCCTTAGATAGTATAAAAGAAGAGAATGGTACAGTCACTTTGGAAGATAGTTTGGAGATTTCTTATAAAACTAAGCACACTCTTCTCATACAACCCAACAATCACAGTCCTTGGTATTTACCCAAGGAGTTGAAAATTTAGATATACACAAAAACTTGCACATGGATATTTACGACACTGTGTTCCTAACTGTCAAACCCTGGAAGCACCCAAGATGTCCTTTAATAGGTGGATGGATGAATAAACTGTGGTACATCCAGATAACAGAATATTATTCCGTGATAAAAAGAAATGATCAAGCCAAGAAAAGACATGGAGGAATCTTAAATGTCTATTACTAAATGAAAGAACCCAATCTGAAAGGCTTTCAAATATATGAAATTCTGGGAAAGGCAAAACTATAGAGACAATAAAAAGATAATGGGTTGCCAAAGACTAGGGGGGAGACTGAGATAAATAGGAGGAGGAGAACAGAAGATTTTTAGGGCAGTGAAAATACTCTGTATGATTCTAAGATTGGTTGGCATATGTCATTATACATTTGTCCAAAACCATTGAATGTGCAACACAGAGAGTGAACATTAATGTAAATTAAGGTAAATGATATGTACCACTCTGGGGGGTAATGTTGTATTGATACTGATATCAGTAAAAGTATTTAAATAAAAACACATATGAACATTATAAAAACTGGTAATTCAGTAATTTTTTTGGTAAAAATGGTACAGAAGAAATTTGTAGGCTTGTTAATATTTATTGCAGAAGTTTAAAAAAGAGCATGTTGAAGCTTTTCATATTTGTGTTTTGTAAAACGTTGACAATGGTTTGAAATAGTAATCATGAGAGCATTTCTTATGACTTACTACTCTTTATCATTTGTTTTCCTCACTCTAATAAGTTGTGTAAAATCTGGTTTAGTTCTTCTACATTAAAAAAAAAAGGCTGTGGGGCAGTGGTGCTGGGAGCCTCAGGGGCACGGCGCTGTTACTTGCAGTCGGGCAGTGGCACAGCGCAGAGCACACATCGCGCCTTAGCAGCAGCAACAACAGCAGCGGAGGCACCCCCCACCATTACAGCCCCTGTGATGGTGCAGCCACCCTTGCTCCCTCTCTCTTCTTCCCTTCTCTCGCACCATGGCTAATCAGCTGACCAAAGAACAGATTGCTGAGTTCAAGGAAGTCTTTT
Organism: Enhydra lutris kenyoni; assembly: GCF_002288905.1. Lineage (NCBI taxonomy): Eukaryota > Metazoa > Chordata > Mammalia > Carnivora > Mustelidae > Enhydra > Enhydra lutris. The sequence goes on from NW_019154099.1 coordinate 4,384,788, forward strand.
TGTTTGTCTGTTTTTGTTTGTATACTTCAAAAATCTTACCTTTGGGGCCCATTTGGGCTGGGCCTTCCCTTTTATTTTATCTTTCTTTTTTCCTGTCTCTTTCTTTCTTTTCTTTTTTCTTTCTTTTTGGTGGGGACTCTCGATTGCTCAGAAGCGTTCCAGGGTGCACCTTGCCCTCACCATGGTTGATATATTCAGCTAAACATCCGTTCAGCCATCTCTCACCAAAATGACTAGGAGAAGGAATGCCCAACAGAAGAAAAATTCAGAGACTGGGCCCTCTCCATCAGAGCTATTGGATATGGACATAGACAGTATGTTGGAAAGGGAATTCAGGCTAACAATTAACCAGGCAATAGCTAGGTTGGAGAAAGCCTTTGATGACAAAATGGAATTGATTAGGGCAGAAGTGAAAGCCACCAGGGATGATGTTAACTGCTCTCAATGAGTTCCAACCTAATCTAAGTTCTCTAAAAGCTACGGTAACTGAGGCAGAAGATGGAATTAGTGATCTGGAGGAAAAACAGATAGAGAAAAAGGATCAGAAGGAAGCCTGGAACAAATAGCTTAGAAGCCATGAAAACAGAATTAGGGAAATAAATGACTCGATGAAACATTCCAATGTCAGAATTATTGGAATCTCTGGGGAGGGGGGAGAAAAAAAGAAGACTAGAAGATACAGTTGAACAAATTCTCCATGAAAATTTTCCGAATCTGGTGAATGGAACCAGTGTTCATGTACTAGAGGCAGAAAGGTCTCCCCCCAAAATCATAGAATCTGGAAAGAACTCAAGACAGCTTATTGTGAAAATGATGAATCATAATTGTAAATAGGAGCTCTTGAAAGGAGCTAGGGTAAAGAAATTCCTTACATACAGAGGAAAGCCCATCAGAATAACATCAGACCTGTCCACAGAAACCTGGCAAGCCAGAAAAGGCTGGCAAGATGTATTCAGGGCACTAAATGAGAAGAACATGCAGCCAAGAATACTTTATCCAGCAAGACTGACATTCAAAATGGATGGAGATATAAAGAGCTTCCAAGACCGGCAAGGTTTAAAAGAGTATGTGACCACTAAGCCAACACTGCAGGAAATATTAAGGGGGGTTCTATAAAAGATGAAAAAACCTAAGAATATCATTGAAAAGAAATATATGGAGACAATCTATAGAAATAAAGACTTCACAGGTAACACGATGTCAATAAAACATATCTCTCAATAATCACTCTCAACATGAATGGCCTAAATGCACCCATAAAATGACAAACAGTTGCAGATTAGATAAAACGACTGGACCCATCCATATGTTGTCTACAAGAGACCCATTTTGAACCTAAGAATACATCCAGACTGAAAGTGAAGGGATGGAGAAGCATCTTTCATTCCAATGGGCCTCAAAAGAAGGCTGGGGTAGTGATTCTCATATCAGATAAATTAGATTTTAAATGAAAGACTATAGTCAAAGATACAGAAGGACACTACATCATTCTTGAAGGATGTATCCACCAAGAAGATCTAACAATTATAAATATTTATGCCCCCAATATGGGAGCAGCCAATTACATAAGAAAACTGTTAATCAAGATAAAGAGTCATATTGATATAATACATTAATAGTAGGAGATCTTCACATGCCACTCTCAGTAATAGACAGTTCATCCAAGCAGAAAATCAATAAAGAAACAAGAGCATTGAATGACACATTGGACTGGATGGACCTCATAGATATATACAGAACATTCCACCCTAAAACAACAGAATATTCATTCTTCTCAAGTGCACATGGAACCTTTTCCAGAATAGACCACATACTGGGTCACAAATCAGGGCTCAAATGATACCAAAAGTCTGAGATTATTCCCTGCATATTCTCAGATGACAATGCTTTGAAACTGGAGCTCAACTACAAGGAAAAGTTTGGAAGGAATTCAGATACCTGGAAGCTTAAGACCACTTGGCTTATGAATGCTTGGATCAACTAGGAAATCAAAGAAGAACTTGAACCATTCATGGAAACCAATGAGAATGAGACACTTCGGTCCAAAACCTATGGGATACAGCAAAGGCGGTCCTAAGGGGGAAATACATAGCCATGCAAGCCTCTCACAAAAAAATTGAAAAATCCAGAATTCACTAACTGTCTCTACACCTTAAAGAACTGGAGAATCAACAACAAATTAAGCCAACTCCACACACAAGAAGGGAAATAATCAAGATTAGAGCAGAGATCAATGAGATAGAAACCAGAGATACAGTAGAACGCATCAATGAAACTAGAAGCTGGTTTTTTGAAAGAATCAATAAGATCGATGAACCATTGGCCAAACTAATCCAAAAGAAAAGAGAGAAGGCCCAAATTAATAAAATTATGAATGAAAAGGGAGAGATCACAACTAACACCAAGGATATAGAAACAATCATCAGAAATTATTATCAACAGTTATATGCCAATAAGTTAAGTAACCTAGATGAAATGGATACATTCCTGGAAAACTATAAACTTCCAAAATTGAACCATGAGGAAATTGACAACCTGAATAGACCAATATCTAGTAATGAGATTGAAGTAATGATCAAAAACCTCCCAAAAAACAAGAGCCCAGGACCTGACAGATTCCCTGGGGAATTCTACCAAATTTTCAAAGAAGAAATAACACCTGTTCTTCTGAAGCTGTTTCAAAAAATAGAAACAGAAGGAAAACTTCCAGACTCTTTTTATGAAGTCAGCATTACCCTGATCCCCAAATCAGGCAAAGATCCCACCAAAAAGGAGAATTTCAGACCAATATCACTGATGAATATGGATGCTAAGATTCTCAACAAGATCCTAGCAAATAGGATCCAATAGCACAATAAAAAGATTATCTACCATGACCAGGTGGGATTCATCCCTGGGTTTCAAGGATGGTTCAACATTTGCAAATCAATCAATGTGACAGAACAAATCAAAAAGAGAAGAGAGAAGAACCACATGGTCCTCTCAATTGATGCAGAAAAAGCATTTGACAAAATTCAGCATCCGTTCTTGATTAAAACGCTTCAAAGTACAGGGATAGAGGGAGCATTCCTGAACTTCATAAAATCCATCTGTGAAAAACCCACAGCAAATAGCATCCTCAATGGGAAAAAGCTCACAGCCTTCCTGTTGAGATCCGGAACACGACAAGGATGCCGACTCTTACCACTGTTGTTCAACATAGTATTAGAAGTCCTAGCAACAGCAATCAGACAACAAAGAGAAATAAAAGGTATCCAAATTGGCAATGAAGAAGTCAAACTCTCTCTCTTCACAGATGACATGATACTTTATAGGGAAAACCCAAAAGACTCCACCCCCAAACTACTAGAACGCATACAGCAATTCAGTAATGTGGCAGGATACAAAGTCAATGTACAGAAATCAGTTGCTTTCTTATACACTAACAATGAAAATACAGAAAGGGAAATTAGAGAATTGATTCCATTTACTATAGCACCAAGAACCATAAGATATCTGGGAATAAATCTAACCAAAGAGGTAAAGGATCTGTACTCAAGGAACTACAGAACACTCATGAAAGAAATCGAAGAAGACACAAAAAGATGGAAGAGCATTCCATGCTCATGGATCAGAAGAATAAACATTGTTAAAAATGTCTATACTGCCTAGAACAATCTATACTTTCAATCCCATTCTGATCAAAATTCCACTGGCATTTTTTAAAGAGCTGGAGCAAACAATCCTAAAATTTGTATGGAATCAGAAGAGACCCCGAATTGCTAAGGAAATGTTGAAAAAGAAAAACAAAACTGGGAGCATCACGTTGCCTAATTTCAAGCTTTACTACAAAGCTGTGGTCACCAAGACAACATGGTACTGGCATAAAAACAGACACATAGACCAGTGGAACAGAGTAGAGAGCCCAGATATGGACCCTCAACTCTGTGGTCAAAAAATCTTCGACAAAGCAGGAAAAAATATACAGTGGTAAAAAGACAGTCTCTTCAATAAATGGTGATGGGAAACCTGGACAGCTATATGTAGAAGAATGAAACTCGAACATTCTCTTATACCATACACAAAGATAAACTCAAGATGGATGAAAGACCTCAACGTGAGGCAGGAATCCATGAGAATCATAGAGGAGAACACAGGCAGTAACCTCTTTGATATCAGCCACAGCATCTTCTTTCAAGATATGTCTCCAAAGGCAAAGGAAACAAAAGTGAAGATGAACTTTTGGGACTTCATCAAGATCAAAAACTTCTGCACAGAAAGGAAACAGTCAACAAAACAAAGAGACAACCCGTGGAATGGGAGAAGATAATTGCAAATGACAGTACAGACAAAAGGTTGATATCCAGGTTCTATAAAGAACTTCTCAAACTCAACACACACAAAACAGATAATCATGTCAAAAAATGGGCAGAAGACATGAACAGACACTTCTCCAATGAAGACATACAAATGGCTATCAGACACATGAAAAAATTTTCATCATCATTAGCCATCAGGTAGATTCAAATCAAAACCACATTGAGATACCACCTTACACCAGTTAGAATGGCCACAATTAACAAGACAGTAAACAACGTGTGTTGGAGAGGATGTGGAGAAAGGGGAACCCTCTTACACTGTTGGTGGGAATGCAAGATGGTGCAGCCACTTTGGAAAACAGTGTGGAGATTCCTTAAGAAATTAAAAATAGAGTTTCCCTATGTCCCTGCAATTGCACTACTGGGTATTTACCCCAGAGATATAGATGTAGTGAAAAGAAGGGCCATCTGTACCCCAATGTTCATAGCAGCAATGGCCACGGTCACCAAACTGTGGAAAGAACCAAGATGCCCTTCAATGGACGAATGGATAAGGAAGATGTGGTCCATATACACTATGGAGTATTATGCGTCCATCAGAAAGGATGAATACCCAACTTTTGGATCAACATGGATGGGACTGGAGGAGATTATGCTGAGTGAAATAAGTCAAGCAGAGAGAGTCAATTATCATATGGTTTCACTTATTTGTGGAGCATAAGAAATAACACGGAGGACATGGGGAGATGGAGAGGAGAAGGGAGTTGGGGGAAATTGGAGGGGGAGATGAACCATGAGAGACTATGGACTCTGAAAAACAATCTGAGGGTTTTGAAGGGTCAGGGGTTGGCAGGTTGGGTGAGCCTGGTGGTGGGTATTAGGGAGGGCATGTATAGCATGGAGCACTGGGTGTGGTGAATAAACAATGAATTCTGGTAAACTGAAAAGAAATTTAAAAAATAAAATAATAATTTTTTAAAAAGGCTGTGGATAAGAGGAAAGGAGGTATATGAGAACTCTGTACTTCTCGCTCAATTTTGCAATGAACCTAAAACTGCTCTTAAAAAGCAGTACACACACACACACACACACACACACACACACACACACAGCAATACAAAACAAACCACCCCTTTCATCATGATTTAAGTAATTTGTGATTCAATGAACTTAGTAACACACATACTGGCACACATCCTGATTTGAGAATTTCTGATGTTGGTTTGACAAATAAGGGATTTTCTAAAGGTTTCCAGCTCACTTGCCACTCTCAAAGAGTCAGTCATCTAGACTCTTCCAGAAGTTACAAAATAAACCATTTACAGAAATGCTTGGCATCCAGCAGGGGCTGAGTTGAAAAGTGGAGATGCAGCAGCACTGCTTCCCTTCGGCCCTGTCCCTGCTGCAGGAACCGTTGGAGCGGACATTCTCCCACAGCCATGCCTTTCCCCCTCTCCTGATCAGGAAGATGAAGGATGCTAATGCTTCTCAAGAATCCAGTGGGCTCTGAAAAACAATCTGAGGGGTCTGAAGGGGCGGGGGATGGGAGGTTGGGGAACCAGGTGGTGGGTATTGGAGAGGACACGTATTGCATGGAGCACTGGGTGTGGTGCAAAAACAATGAATACTGTTATGCTGAAAATAAATTAAAAAAATTAAAAAAAAAAAAGAATCCAGTGGGCATTTGACAAATGACAAAAATTTTTCAATAAGTGTGTCTCTGGGAACTAATGCAAATAAAGAAAGCTCTGAGCAAACTCTGCTTTTTATAGCGAACAAAAATTAAAGTAGGTTAAGCTAAAAATTGTGACCTGAGTATAGCTATTTACAAAAATCTCTCAGTCATATATTAAACATACCAAGGTCTAAGTTGAAAATTTATACACACTTTACAAAACCCACTAGTTCCTTGGAAAGAACCTAAATTTTCCATGTGTATACTATATAAATCTCCCAAGCGTAAGCAACGCATTTGTCTTCATTTAGCCTTCAACTGCCGCTTCATTCCCAAGGAATTGCTTGGCTATTTAAATATAACTTACTTCTGGGGTAGTACAGTTTCTCAGCACAATGTTTAACTTCCCAGAAGCCTGAGGTTTGAAAGGAAAATGTGGACAGTCCTGGGCGATTATGGATAAATTGTATTTAGGTTCATACAATTTTCAAAAATTGCCCTAGGGATACAAATGACCATGCATAGATGTGATATCCATGCCGAGATGGGTATGGAGAGGCCATTACACATATTCTCCTGCCTTCACATGGGACTCCACCATCCACTGGCCTGGGTCCTATTGGGTCGAACTCACAGGACAGTTTTGAAGTGGGACACTAAGGGAGAAGTCTACTGCAGGCAGGGTACTCTCAGGACATTGAAACCACATAGGTATCTTAACAGGCAACTTAATACAGACAATTGTGAAGCAAGTTTTAGAGAATTTCAAAGACAGAAGGGATACAGTGAGGTCTCACAGAGGAAGTAAACAAGCAAGCAGCTACCACTCCTGGGAATGAGGGAAGAGAGTGGGATGAAAAGCTTGGAGGAAGAGTCTTGTGGAACTGGGACCACACCTTGGAGGAGAGAGGCTGCACGCTGGAGCTGGCTTCTCCCAGGGTGGTAGCCAGGGTATTTCTGAGGGCGTGGAAGAAACTGCTGGTGTGAAACCAACTGCTGTATGAAGAACCACTTCTGGAGTGACGTTAACAGCAATAGGAAGCAACGTGGGGAGGAGTAACTTTCTTCTCCCTTCTTCCTTCTAGTTTCTAGCAAAGAACCACACAGAGAGCTTAATGGCAAACACATAAATAAATAAATAAATAAATAAATAAAATTAAAATAAAATAAAAAATCACAGTGTGATTTATGGATCTCAGCCTGAGGGTCCCAAAGCAGAGTAAGGAGGGGGGTTTGTCCTGAAAGCTAAAGTCCAATAACCCACATAACAGCCACATGAAAGCCGGTGAGGTTTTACAGTTGGGGTATTCGTCCAAATAACTCTGTGAAAAGAAGGTCTGTCTGGGTACAGGATAGCAGGACAGAAAGCGAGGAATCAGTTGAGTTGAAATGTAAAGCTGGATTAGGGTGGTTCATCATGGAAAACAGACAAGTGCAAGCATTCGTCAGCACATCAACTACAGAAAGGCTCGTCTATAAGATTCCTTTATGAAAACTTTCAGTCCCTTCAAAGTGGAGATAACTGCAGCAAAGTGAATGAGCTTGTCTCTCTGTTCTTTCTTTCAAAGTTTATCTGCACCTTAAGCCAAAACAACAACAACAACAACAACAAAGAAACAAACCCCAACAAAACAACAAAAACACCTCCCCAACCAGAAAACAAAAGCAGCTTTGTCTCCTATTAACACATTTTGAAATTACTGCTTCAGGGTCTGTGGTGCTTCTTAGGTGACCACATCCTTTCTCTTGTCTCAGTGATTTTGTTCTTCCAGGTGTATCAGAAAGACCAATTGGAGACATTATGAGAGAAGGGGAATTGGTGCTCTCGTTTTCCTAAATATAGTACTCTAGACTTAGCAGGTGTAGACAGGAGTAGACACTGGAACAACATGTCCTGTCCTCTAGGACCTGGAGTTCCTCACATTCATACCAGAAAATGAATCATGTATTAAAATACCATCAACACTCTGTTTTCCTCCAAGTCATATGCCCATTACTGCTTTAACCCTAGCTTTCTTCCTGGGCTGCTGTGAAAGGGAAGTGGGCAAAGATTTCTACACTTCACTGTGAATGGACTTATATTTATAGCTATGTTTAACCATCAAACTGTCAGGAAAAAGGGAGCTATCCTTCTAATCGGTATCTATCCCATATTCCCCCAAAACACATGCACACATACACAACCACATGCACATAATAAAAAGATCTTCTGTAAAAAGAGCAGGACACCTGCTGACACTGAATATTGTCAGAAAATATAAAAATGAAGACATACGAGCATAACAATCAGATGCATATGGATGTTAGAGGCAAAGAGAGAAAGTGGAAGTCACAGCCTGCCTCATCCATTCACGTCAGAGTAGAATGAATCATAGCAGCAACTGGGATAGTGACTCAAACAGTAATCTGAAAAGAACTTTTCCAAGGAGAGGATGAGAAGAGGAGCTGGCAACTCTGCAACCCTTGAAAGGATAGGTTCATGCAAAACTAGTGGGCCTTATATGGCCAACTGACCTGTAACAATGAACTGTTACCAGGTGTTTCTGCAAGTCGATTTGATGACCTTCCTCCTCATTCTAAAGATGGGTAAGAAAAAGTCAGTTAATGGTGGATCTCTTTAAGCCACCACTTCCTAAAGGAGATGCCAAGATACCCTCAGCTGGGATTATAAACCTAGAGATGTAGCTGATTAAGGGGTGATCTCTCACTAGAAGACTGGTTACCCCTTAGTAATCCTGAAAGAAACAAAAACAGCCACTGAATTTAATCACAGGTGGTAGTTTCTAGAAAGAATGAAGGAAACCAGAAATGAAAAGTCCTTGTAAATCACTAATTTCTCAAAACTCCAATCAAAGTGACTCACTCTTCCAGTCATCTTCACCCAACAGGGGTCTGTGGAGGGATGCTTCAGCCCTTCCAGGATCTAGCATGGCTATGGAACAAATCAGGACCACAGAACAGAGGTTCACAGGCATTTGTCTCCTTCACAAAACCTGGAAGCCCATGTCTTAGGGGAGATGGCAGGGGAAGGAGGCACACAGAGGCAATGCTTTCAGCTGCTTAGGCTTCTGTCATCAACAACCTAATCCAATGAGGCTTCCAATGGGATCCTGGCTTCTGGTTGTCAGCTTACTTCCACTAAAAATATTTCACCTAGAAGACCTTTATGAGAAGGAATTCTCACTGGTTGGTCCCAAGACATACCCAGTAAGCCTCTGAGAAGGAGAGAACTCTTTCAGAATCAGAGATAGCTGATGGCTAGAAGGTGTTTCATTCCTATTCTCCGAGTACAGAGACCAAAAGGAGCATTTGGGCATTTGGTTCAAAGAGTGACTCACTAAGGATTCCTTGAAAACATTCTTCTTTTGGCTTTTGTGACATTAACAATTTCCTTCCTATACTACAGCTCTTTCCCAGGATGCTACACTCCTCTTCCTCCCATAGAGATAAAAGATGAGCTGCTCCCAAGTCCAGTCTTGGGCCTGCTTCTTATCCTGTCCTTCTACCACAGTGCAGGGGATCTCATCCCATGGTTTTAAATAAATCCCAGAAACCAACAATTCCAAGTTTGCCTGATCTCCCTCCTGATACTCACATACATGTTTTCAACACTTATTCAGTGCCTCCACTTGAATAGCTAACAGGTATGTCACATATGGTTAAAATAGAAATTCTGACTGCTCCCACTCCCTTCCCAGTTTGTTTCTAGGGATTCTTCCCAGTCTCAGTAACAAATCCTATTCTTGCTCAAGATGAAAACCTAGAAGTCATCTGTCACTCATCCCTTTATCAGTCCAGCAGTGTGAGTCTCACAGCTCTAAATACAATACAGATCTCCAATCCACCATTTCTCCCCATCTGTACTGCTCTCCCTCTGATCCCAGCATCACCTCCTCCCTGGATTATGGCCATGATCTTAAAATGATCTCACTACTTCCGCTCATGAAATCTATAGCCTACTTTCCACACAGCTCTGCTTGAATGATTATTTAAAACATAAGTCAAATGGTATTACTCATGCTTTAAGCTCTCCAATGACTTCCTACCACACTGAAGAGTAAAATTTATGCTCCTTCCACAGTTTGCTAAACTCTGTGATATCTGCCCCTTGCCTCTCCTTCCAGCCTCACTTCACATTTCTTCTTCCTTTGGCTTTACTGCACCAACAGTCCCATGGTTCTATATTTTTTTCTCAAAATTCCAAGTTCATAACTATCCTAGGGCCTTTGCCTTTGAAGTTTTTTTGCTTAGAACATTGCTTCTCCTTAGATCTTTGCACACCTAGCTTCTTGTTTGCATTTGTGCCTTAGCCTGAAGTTCACCTTTTCAGAGAGGATTTCCCTGACAAAACCTCTAAAGTTTTAAAACTTTTAAAGATTTTAAGCTAAAGAGTTCTTACAAACACAATGGGCAGAGAGAAATTTCTTAACAGCTTGGTCCTGGGGACAGGACCCGGGAAGCCTCTGGATAACCCAGAAAGTGTTTGCTGCACATAAGACTAGAGATCAGAGGAATTTCCTTCTCTTAGGAAGTCTTCAGAAAGTTCCAGAAGTGTCACAGTCTTTATCACTAGAGTTTCTGGAAAAAGACTAAGACCCAGGAAAGTGCATGCTCATCTTACAAGGAGGTGAGATTCAGTGATTTGCCTTGCAAAGAGATCTTACTGCTAGGCAGGGATGAAAATAAAAGATGCAAATACAGAGGACCAGGATAAAGAGATCATGAAAAGTCTGGCCATCTTTATGGCCTAGTTAATAAAGGAGACAAAATGTACTAAAAAGGAGAGAAAGAAGTTCAGGACATTGATGAGGAGAAGACCTTCAAAAACAGTGGATAATTAGTGTAAACTTTCTTGTCAATTTCTCTTGGAGCTAAAGGTAAATAAATGACGCTTGACCTCCTGAAAAGAATTGCTGGCAGCTGGAAAATAAAGAAGAAAACTCAAACAGCATTTCTCCAAATGGGACCAGCTACTGAGCAAAAGGCTGTCACATGAAATTAGACTGGGGAATTTATTTACCAGCCAAATTCTGTGCTAGAGGCAAAGAAGGGGCTGCTTAAATCAACTAGACTAGGCTTACCACAGGTAATGGAGCTTGGAGGGTGAATTTTGAAGACCTTCCCACAAGGCAGAATAGAACAGGCTGGAGAGAGACTGCTGGAGTACCTGTTACCATCAACAGAAAGTGACCATGATTCTCTTAAGGGAAGGACAATTGGGTGGTAAATCCTTCTGTCAGTATGCCAGTGCTGAGTCCATCTGTAATTGGGTCCAGGCTATGGGGTGAGAAGTTGGGCATGTCAATCAGGGTGATGTAAGTGATTAAAATATGGAATCTGTGACTCCTAACCTCTCAGAGTGCCTGAGCTGTTGGCCTCACTCAAGGTGTCTGGTGTCTAGAATGACAGAGCAGGGAGATAACAGCTAAGGGGCCCAATGTCAGGACTGTCCCTAAGGAGTAACTAAAAATACCACATATGAGTGAAGCATCTTGGGTTCTCAACAACTATGCTCTTTACAAGTTAAAGTTCTAATTCTGAATAACTCCATTTAAAACTATGTGCGTTTCATTTTTCTTAAAGGAAAAAAAAATTGTTTAATTGTTTTTCCTCATGATAAAACTAACTCCTTGGTTAATATATGAGGGTGGGATTAATATTCTGTGATCAGATGCCTTGGTCTTTCGGAAAGTAAATAAAACTGAAACTGGAGCAAAATTTCAGGGTTAATGTGTATGCACATTTGTATGCTGTGGGCTGGCTATTTGCAATTTGTCTGGACTCTTGAAACTTTCTTTGTGGGGACACTTCATTCTCTGTTTCTCCTTTTGGGCCATGCTGGAGATAAAAACCCTATGAAAATTTGCAACACCAGCACAAGAGATACAATGAATATATCCTTTAGCTTGGAGATTTGCCAAAGAAATAGGTAGACCTTGCAAACTTAAAACTGTTAGTCTAAAATAACATACATACTTATCACTAAATTCTTCTGTGTTTTAGACTCAGTCTCTTCTGAATTTGAAAAAAGGTAGGAATGTTTTTTTTTTTTTTTTTTTAACATTTCACATTTTAGTTGTGATTTCCCTGATTTGAGGAGAGATTCCTTGTTAGATTCCTTGGATTTCAAACAAAATATCCCACTTTTTAAGGAAAGAACTCTCTTTGTGTCAAAAGCAGTGTTTAGTGTCTTAGCAGGTTGGTTGGAGATTTAGGCACTGATAAAAAGGGGAAAAATTGTAATGGCAACATGCCAGCAGTTTGGAGTTGCCTGAAACTTTTTAAGCTTTGTAATAATTTTGGCCTAAAGCCACTACCTCCCAGCTTGGCAGAACAGGTGGAGGTAATAACTTCACAGCCATTTTCTAGGAGAAAGCACAGTATGAAGTAATTTTGAAAGGATTATGACACATTTTATTTTTAAATAAAAAGTAAAAGGTGATGAAACATATGGTAGAATATCTGGGGAATCTTACATGATGTTTGCAATTGAATCAGGGAGGAATTTGTAAGTAAATTTGGCCTTTCATCTATTGAGGTGAAAAATGAGTTTTACCTCATTCTCAGTAGACAAACTACTTTAAAATATAAAACTGTAGGTATGGGCAGGGCATTCTATAATTCACACACCAAACTTTGGCTACTGATATTCCAGCAAATAGAATCTCCTATGTTTCTGCATTTCTCTGTGCAAACACTTGGGGCCAGACCTCAAAATGACTTAAAATTCCACGAATATTTTAATATATATATAGTGAACAAAGAAGTGTAACTGAAATGTGCTATCGACACTTTTCTGTCACAGTGTGATTTTTGTGACCCCAGACCACATGTAAAAGCTCATAGAGAAATTATCAGATTTAAACTTTCTGGGTGAGAGTATTTATGTTATAATTGTGTGACACTTCTTATACTTTTTAACTCATGTATTCATTTTTACCTTCTCAGAGGCTATAAATATTGACATTAGATTAAAACTTGACCTGAAAACTGTTAATATACCAGAAATCTTTTCTAGTAACTTAATTGAAGCCTTTTAAATATCCCAAGGAGCATAGTTTGAGTTGGATATTCTTTGCCTAAGTCTCTCTCTCTTTTTTTTTACACCTTATTTTAACATCTGATGTTTCTGAAAGGGACCTCTAAGTGGCTTAGTTGGTTAAGCGTCTACCTTTGGTTCAGGTCATGATCCCAAGGTCCTGAGATTGAGTCCTGCATTTCCCTCTCCCTCTCTCTCTCTGTCTCTCATGAATAAATACATAAAATCTTTAAAAAAAAAAAGTTTCTGAAGAAACATACTCCTCATTTTATGCTTCTGTACCCCCACGGCAGACTAGCAAACTAATGTTCACTCAAGACAAATGGGCAAGTGGACAACTATTATTTCCTGAAAGGTTTATAGCAGGCATAGAGAAAAAAAAAAGGCTTCACAAAGAGATGTGAATTTATCTTTTTAAAAGATTTTATTTGTTTGAGAGAGAGAAAGAGAGAGAGCCACTGAGTACGAGCTGGGTGGGGAAGGGCCAAGGGAGAGCCAGAAGCAGACTCCCCACTGAGCAGGGAGCCCAAAGTAGGACTCGATCCCAGGACCCCAGGACCATGACTTGAGCCAAAGGCAATTGCTTAACTGACTGAGCCACCCAGGTCCCCCAACTATAATATTATAAAAACAAGGAGGGAAAGTATCGATCCTCAGTCTTTCTGGAATAAAATCAACCTTAAAAAGATCAATGACTTCATGAATGAGGTAATATGAAAACAGATTTTAATATAAGGGATTCTAGTTGGTAGGCTGAGGACCAGATTCTCTTACATTTCCCTGTGGTTCCCTAGGGGGAAATGTCAGGATTTCTTTCTATTTGGGCAGCTAATGTTTGCTCTGAAGGTGCCAACGTGGAAGATCATTTGAATTTCTCATATTTTGGAGTTAATTCCAAGATGTGTAGACATAAACGTAAAATAAATGAAAGAAGTAACAAAAAGGAAAATAGGAATCACAATCTCTGCTCTGTTTCCGGGATGTTTAGTTGTGAATCCACCTTTAATCACATTAATCCCATAGCCCCAAACCGGATAAAAGTGCAAGCTAAATGGATCATAGCAAGAATGTTCAAACACACGTTTGGTGCTGATGTTAAATAGGATAAATGTCAAATATACCAGGTGTAGATACACCTGTGTATAAATAAGCATGAACCCAGAGTCTGGAAACATCTCATACTGAAAAAGAATTAGAAGCAAAAGAAACAAAGGCTCCAGTGAGCTGTTCTGGACCTCCAGAGAGAGCCGTCCTATCTCTAGGCTCAGACAGGTTGGACATCTGCTCCGAGGCCCACGTTGCTGAGCACACTTCATCTGAGCAATGACAATAAAATTCACCTCACTGCACAGGAGAACCATCCCAAGAAAAGTAGCCCCACCACTTCTATCATATCATTCTGTTCAGTGTTTCTGCACCTGGAGCTAATGGAAATACTTATGTGTGCATGCACATATGTATGTGTTTCCGTTCCCTACTCCTAGAGTACAAGCTCCAAGAAGAAGGGACATCATCTCTCTTCACCACTTGATCTTCAGTTCCCAGAACAATGATTAGAACAAAGGAGGTAGGTGTTTGCAGAATCACTAAGTGTCACTAAGTCACTAAGTGTTCTGGATGCACAAAAAAGGGGGGGGGGCACTTTTTATATAACTATAGTAGACATGAAACCCATTTTTTGAAAAAGCCTGATTCACATGTGAAATTAAAACAGAGAACTATTGGTTGGTGCAAGCAAAGGCTATTTTGCAGTACAGACAAAATGCAAGGTTTGAGTATTATGTGAACTGTGAGGGGTGGGGAGGGATGGGGTGCAGTGAAAGGAAGAATGAAATAGGAGGATTCAACTTTAAATAGGAACTTGACCAATGAGCTGCTATTGTTCCAAGAAGGCAAGACTAACCAACAACCACTTCCTGCCTCTCATTGTATGTCCTATCTGGTTGATAGTGTTGGGTTCACTTCAGTTACCTTCTTAAGCCACAGCAAGACACCTGTATTTGCTTTTCTGGGTTACTCAGTTTTGATTAAGAATTCTATTTCTCCTGGGATATTCAATGTGTACTCTAAATTTTAGTAGCGCATTTCTAGGCCTTTAAGGATTTCTAGCCATGATATTCCAATCCTATCTTCCTAGTGGAAAATTTAGACAATACATTGGAATACAAAACAATTTCTTGTTCTAGCAAACTCTCACATACTGTGGATTCTCAGAAAAAGAAGATAGAACTCTGGAGTCTTGCTAACCCAGAATTTTCTTGCAGATAAGTCAGTTAGACTCATTTTCATTCGACTGGTATCTTCCGGTGAGCAAAAAAACCCAAGAGAATTAAAATTATTAAGATTAAGATATTTTCCATGACTATATAAGAAAACTTACATGATATAATATATCATACCATGTTACGAGTGCTATAGGTCTTTTCTTTTTTATACTTTTCTGTATTTTTCAATTTTCCTAAAAAGACAAGTTTAATTTAGAAAAAAGAAATAAGATTTGAAAATTTTTGATTTATAAAGATCTGGAGGGATATAAATCCCTGAATGGAAAAATTTAAGTTCTATAAATTAAAAACACAATTTTAGAATGGAGACAAAGTCAAAATTGGTCTGATAATTTGCTCTTTTAAATAATTCCTCAATATTCTGTCTTATCAAATTTTTTTACTCAAGTATCTTTTTGCTCTAAGTGTTGGCTGGAGCAATACGAACACAAGATGTACAATTCTTTACACGTTTCTCATTAGTATTTTCTAATTTCAGCAAACTATTTCTTTTGTTGTTCTTTGTCACTTATCATACACTGTTTACAACCTTATCAACCATCTGCAAATAAAATCTATTGCTTTCAAGACAGTGTCCCTCTCAAATGTTTTTAGTTTTAATTGCAATATTTTTCATGTTGAATCTGCTTAAGCCACATATTTTGTATTCAAGCAGATGTTCATGCTTATAATAAATGCTCATAATAAATATTCATGTTGAGTTTATGTGGCTCATAATTCCGTGTATTACAGATTTTTCAGATGAGGCTACAGACCTCATTTTCTTCTCACTTAAAAAATGCACCCAGAATAATATTTAAATTACATTTACACATCTAATAAAGATATACAGTCATTTTAACAACCTCTGCACTGTCAATTATTGACAGGAAAATATAAGCTGACACATGCTGGATTTATCTCTAACGGGCAATACAAGTGCCAGAATTCTGTATTAGCACAGTCTTTTCCTAGGATATTATCTGCCTTCAAGTTGTTTTTTTGTTTGTTTTGTTTTGCTTTTTGTTTTGTTTTGGTTTTTAGATACTCTCCTGTCTCTTGTAAGGTAAAAACACAGTTTAAATATGTACTTTTTTTCCCCTTGTGCAGTCAAGTGTATACCTCCATTTAGAGCAGGTAGATTTAAATCCTAAGTAATGATATGATGATTGGCAAACATGTGTTTTTGAGTATTACATAAATTTACAAGATTCAAATTTAATATAGACCAAGGGATCCATCCCTTCTATGTGCTAAAATGCACCCTTGAAGGTGGCATTATAGTCATTTTTTAAGTCTTTTTTTTTTTTTTAGAGGAGTTTTGTATTCGCAGCAAAATTGTAAGGAAGTTATGGGGACTAACATACCCTGCCTCCACACATGTACAGCCTCTCCTGTTATCAATGTCTCCCTCCAGACTGGTACATTTGTCACAATTGATTAACCTGCATTGAGCATATCATAATCAGGAAAAATTCACAGTTTCTATTAGAATTCACTCTTGGTGTTGTGTGTTCTAAGGGCTTGGACAATGATATATCGTTCACGGTATCATACGGAATAAATTCACTGCCGTGAAAATCCTCTGTGCTCTTCCTATTCATCTCTTCTTTCCCTACAACCCTTGGCAACCACTGTCTTTCCTCTCTTCATAATTTCGCCTTTTCAAGAGTGTCCTCATAGTCAGGATCATATAGTATTAATGGCTTTCTCCCATAATTATATGCACTTACGTTTCCCCTTGTCTTTTCATGTCTTGATAGCTCCTTTCTTTTTGGTGCTAATATTCCACTGTATGGATACACCACTGTTTATTCATCCATTCACTTACTCAAGGACATCTTGGGTACTTCCAAGTTTTGGCAATTATGAATAAAGCTGTTGGAGCACTGGTGTGGCTCAGTCAGTTAAGTCAGCCAAGTCTGCTTGGCTCAGGTCATGATCCCTGGGTCCTGGGATTGAGCCCCACATTGGGCTCCCTGCTCAGTGGGGAGTCTGGTTCTCCTCCTGTGCCTCTCTCGGCTCATGCTTTCTCTTTGTCTCTCTCTCAAATAACAAATAACATCTTTTTTTTTTTTAAGCTGCTATAAATATTGTGTGCTTGCTTTTATGTAAGTGTAAATTTTCAGTTCATTTGGGCCAAGAAGCTTGATTGCTGGAGTATATGGTAAGAATATATTTAGTTTTGTAAGAAGTCACTACACTATCTTGCAGAGTGAACCATACCATTTTGCATTCCCACCCGTAGAGAGTGAGAGTTCTTGTTGCTCTACATCCTCTCCAGCTTTTAGTATTGGATTTTCGTTTTTTTGTTTGTTTGTTTTTATTTTGGATTTTTGCCATCTAATGGGTATATAGTGTTATCTTACTACTGTTTTTTTTTTTTAAATTATTTATTTTGGAGAGAGAGAGAGAGTGAGTGGGGTGGAGGGGCAGAGGGAGAGAGAGAGAGAGAATCTCAAGCAGACTCTGTGCTGAGCACAGAATCTGATGTGGGGCTTTCTCAAGACCCTGAGATCACGGCCTAAGCTGAAACCAACAGGCAGACACTCAATGGACTGAGTCACCCAGGCACCCCTATCTTATTGCTGTTTTAATTTGCTTTTCCCTACTGACATGTGGTGAGCATCTTTTCATATGCTTATTTCTTATCTTCTTTGGTGAGGTGTCTGTTTATTTAGATCTTTTGCCTATTTTTTTAAATTGGCTCTTTCTTTCTTTTTTTAAGATTTTCTTTATTTATTTGAGAAAGAGAGCATGCACACAAGCAGGGGAAGGGGCAGAGGGAGAGGGAGAAGTAGTCTCCCCACTGAACAGGGAAGCCCAATGTGGGACCCAATCCCAGGACCCTGAGATCATGACCTGAGCTAAAGACAGATGCTAACTACTGATCCACCCACCCAGGTACCCCAGGTTCTTTATTTTCTTATTGAGTTAAAAAAAATTTTTTTTAAGTTTTTATTTAAATTCCAGTTAGTTAACATACAATATAATAATATTTCAGGTGTAGAATTTAGTGATTATATACAACACCCACTGCTCATCACTACAAGTGCCCTCCTTAAGAATTCTTTATATATTTTGGATAATAGTCCTTTATGAACTTCATATTTTGCAAATATTTTCTCTCAGTCTGTGGTTTGTTTTCTCATTTTCTTGATATTAGAATATTTTTAAAGTACTCTATAAATATATATACATACAGTTTTAAGTACAGAAAGTAGTTTTACATACATAATTTTATGTATTGTTCACAATAATCTCACACCACCAGTTTAGCCTCAGTTTCCTTTCCTGTGAAATGGGGATAATAATAGTATTTACTCCAAAGATGCTGTGAGAATTAAATGAGTAAATGTGTATGTAAAGAGCTTAGAACAGTGTTTATACATAGAAAGCACTATGAAAGTGTTAATATTATTATACTTGCTTTGCAAAGAAGAAAATGTGGCTCAGAATGATCACACAACTATTGAGAAGAGAAGCCATGGCTTGGTCCCAGATGCTCCAAATTTTCTTTGAACTGCAGCACTGAAGATGGAACAGAGGCAAAGGCTCGTGAAATTGCCCTTCTCTTTCACCACATGGATGAGGGGGGCCTCTGCCCTTCGCTGGTGACAAGCTTTTATAATCAATAACTAATTCCTTTGTATTTATGAGGCTTTTTGCCTCTGATCTGAGTAGCAGTATTAGCCCATTTTTCATTATTTGCTGGGGGATTGATCTTAAAGATTTAAAACGATGGAAGAGCTGTTAGAAATTACTTATTTCAGACTGTTTCATTCAGTGTCTAATAAGCCTTAAGTGGGGAAACTAACAAGGCCTAAGGGTTTCACTGACTTTTCCCATACTCCTTTCAGTCATGGGCACAAACATAACTGCAACTCAGGTCTCCATGTACTTAATTGGGTGTTCTTTCCGCTTCGCCATCTGTTTCTTCCTTTCTTCCTTCCTGCCTGCCTGCCTTCCTTTCTTATCTTCCTTTCTTTTCTTTCTTTCTTTCTTTCTTTCTTTCTTTCTTTCTTTCTTTCTTTCTTTCTTTCTCTCTCTCTCTCTCTCTTTCTTTCTTTTCTTCTTCCTTCTTCTGCTCCATCTCCTGTCCTCCCTCACCTATTTTTACTCTTCCTTTCATTCTTCAACCCTTGTGCATATGAAATATAACTAAGATAAAGGTATATTAAGGAGAGCCTGTGATGTGATGAGCACTGGGTGTTATAAGCAACTGATGAATACTGAACTCTACATCTGAAACTAATGATGTACTGTATGTTGGGTGATTAAATTTAAATAAAAACATTAAAAAAATATGTTTCATATGCACACAAACATACCTTACAAGGAAAGTGCTCATGAATCATATCCAAGCCATGAAGTAGTACAGTATCACTGGCCCCCTGTAAGCCACCATGTACTGCTCTTTGATCATAAATCTTTTCTTCCTTTACCACACCCACCGGTCTGCCTCCACTCAAGCTAAACACTGTCCTGAATTGTCAGAATCATCATGAACTCACTCGTTTAGTTTCACTATGTATGGAACATTTTCATAGTCTTATCATCTATGGGCACATCTATGTAGCTAATATAATTTAGTCTTGTCTATTTTTGTAGGTGTACTGAGGTATAATTAATACACAACAAACTGCACATACCCTGTAAATTTGATTCATTTTGACATAGGTACACACCCTTGACACCATCATCATAATCATCATAATAAACATATACATCATCCCAAAGTTTCCTTGTGACTTTTATATTTTCTCTTTCAGGTCCCTCCTTGCTCCCTACCCATCTTCCTCCCACAACTCTAGAGAGCAACTGATCTGCTTCCTGTCATTATCAATTTGTTAGCATTTTCTATAATTTTATATATGTGGAATCAATAGACATGCACTCTTTTTTTGGTCTGGCTTTATTCGTTCTAAAAAGTATGCAGTAATACCTTATTGTGGTTTTGGTTTTCGTTGTCCGGATGATTAATAGTGTTGAGCATCTTTTCATATGCTTGTCTTCTACATATCTGTTTTAGTGCAGTGTCAAAGTCTTTTGCATATTTTTTATGGACTTATTTGAATACTTCTTACTGAGTCATAGTGTTCTTTATATATTCTAGGTATAAGCCTTAGTCAGATGTATATTTTGCAAGTATTTTCCCTAAGATTGTGGCTTGCCTTCTCATTTTTGTAAGTACAACTTGAAGAGCAAATATTTTAAATTTTGTTGAAGCACTATTTCTTGAACTTTCTTGATAATTCATGTTTTTTGGTACTTTGTATTTAAGAAATCTTTCCGCAAACTAACATTACTAAAATTACTGTTTTCTCCTAGAAGATTTATAGTTTTAACTTTTACATTTAGATTTATATTCCGTTTTGAGTTTTGTGTATATTGTGAGCAAAGGGTAAGGTTCATGTTTTTGTCTAAAGCTAACAATTGTTTGAGAACTATTTGCTGAAAAGACTATTATTCTTCTATTGGACTGCCTTGACAACTTGTCAAAGTTAATTTACCCTATGTGTATCTATTTCAACTTTTTCTATTGTATTCCATATATCTATTTTATGCCAATATAACCCTGTATTTACAACTAACTTTATAGTAAGTCTTAAAATCAGGAAGCTTGAATCCTCCAACTTGGAACTTCTTCTTATTTATTTATTTATTTATTTTTCAGCATAACAGTATTCATTGTTTTTGCACCACACCCAGTGCTCCATGCAATCTGTGCCCTCTCCAATACCCACCACCTGGTTCCCCCAACCTCCCACCCCCAGCCCCTTTGAACCCCTCAGATTGCTTTTCAGAGTCCATAGTCTCTCATGGTTCACCTCCACTTCCAATTTCCCTCAACTCCCTTCTCCGCTCTAACTCCCCTTGTCCTCCATGCTATTTGTTATGCTCCACAAATAAGTGAAACCATATGATAATTGACTCTCTCTGCTTGACTTACTTCACTCAGCATAATCTCTTCCAGTCCCGTCCATGTTGCTACAAAAGTTGGGTATTCATCCTTTCTGATGGAGGCATAATACTCCGTAGTGTATATGGACCACATCTTCCTTTTCCATTCGTCCACTGAAGGGCATCTTGGTTCTTTCCACAGTTTGGCGACCGTGGCCATTGCTGCTATAAACACTGGGGTACAGATGGCCCTTCTTTTCACTACATCTGTATCTTTGGGGTAAATACCCAGTAGTGCAATGGCAGGGTCATAGGGAAGCTCTATTTTTAATTTCTTGAGGAATCTCCACACTGTTCTCCAAAGTGGCTGCACCAACTTGCATTCCCACCAAAAGTGTAAGAGGGTTCCCCTTTCTCCACATCCTCTCCAACACATGTTGTTTCCTGTCTTGCTAATTTTAGCCATTCTAACTGGTATAAGGTGGTATCTCAATGTGGTTTTAATTTGAGTCTCCCTGATGGCTAGTGATGATGACCATTTTTTCATGTGTCTGATAGCCATTTGTATGTCTTCATTGGAGAAGTGTCTGTTCATATCTTCTGCCCATTTTTTTTTATATGATTGTCTGTTTTGTGTGTGTTGAGTTTGAGAAGTTCTTTATAGATCCTGGATATCAACCTTGGAACTTCTTTTTCAAAATTCTTCTGGCTATTCTAGCTGATTTGCATTTCTACACAAATTTTACAATTAGTTTGTCAATTTCTAAAGGAAAGTATTTTGAGATTTTGGGATTAAACTGAATCTCTAGATCAATCTGTAAAGGACATGTCTTAAACAATGATGGGTCTTCCAATCCATGAATATTTTCTCTCTCCCATGTATTTAGGTCTTCTTTAATTTTTCTCAGTAACTGTTTCTTGATTATAATGTTCTCCAGCGCAGTTTATTCTGCTTGAAATTCTTTCAGCTTATTGGATCTCTGTGTTTAGAGTTTCTATCAAATTTGGAAAACTTAAGCCATTTTTTTCCCCAAGTTTCCCCTCTCCCCCATCTTGTCTTCTTCTTCTGGGAATTCAGTTTCAAGTAGGTCAAATTATTATCTACAGGTCACTGATGCTATGTTCACATTTTAGGTTTTTTCCCCCTCTGTTAGCTTAATTTTGAGTAGTTTCTAATTGATTATATTTGAACATTATATGTTCAATTTCTCTGATCTTATCTTTTACCAGTATCTAGTTTGTGGATAGCACCATTCTGAGTATTTTTCATTTTGATACTGTGTATTTTTTCATTGCAAGAAGACCTGTTTGATTATTTTTGACTCTTTTATAATAAAGAATCATTTCTCTCCTCTTACTGACATTTCTCTCATCATGCTCATGTTTTCCTCTTTGTTCATGAACTTGATGGAATAAAATTCCATATGGAAAGGATCTTTCTCAGGTTAGATGCATGCATGTAGTTGTTCCTGGGGCCATTTGTAGATCTTGCCATAAGTTAGAGGATGAGAATCTTGCCTAGGTACATGATGAAGTTCATTGCTGGGAGATGGAAAATCCAAGAGAGCCCATAATGGTCTTAAGAGGATGGGGAGAAAACACTAAAGAGTTAAGGGTCTTTATATATATGACCAGTTTCTTTGAGTATATAATCAGTCTGAAATCACCTATGCCAAGGTCAAGGGTAGAAGTATCTCTTGAATGATCCAGGCAAATCAAGCCTAGTTAGACTTTAATTTTATTACTGTTCATTCACTTTTACACTGATCTTGTAACTTTTGAGTCCAGTTTATTTCAGGGAAGGTCTGTAGTTTATATGTTTTATGATTGACCTAGACATTGATTTCTGATTTTTTTGCTTTATAAGATCAACAAAATAAAAATTTTTCAGGATGGACAAATCCTCATTGCAATATCCCCTCTAAATTCTTCAAATTGCCTTTATCTCTTTTTTAAGCTGTCTGTGTCAGTTACTGATGTGGACTCTAAATTTCCAGATATCCTTTATTGCTAGCTCTGTAGTAGTAGAATTGGAACCTCTATTTACAATAGAGTTGTACATACTTCTTTGCCAAGTGGCATGATGTTGTTTTGTAGGTAGAGAGTACTGGAGTAATATAGGAAGAGGACAGAGTTTCTTTTTTTGGTTCTTGTGTGTTTATATAAGAAGGCTTCTTCTGTGTTTCTAAACATCTACCTTCAGCAGAGCCCAGAGGCTGGTAGGAATTGTGAGTATCCTATGTCAGCTACCTCTGGCAGCCCCCACAAATCTTTTCAAAGCCCCACGCATCAAAACTTTTGCCTAATAGTCCCTTGGTTAGCTTGGTTAGTTTGGTAGCACCAGCTCATGGGCAACTTCCTCAGGCCCCTCAGAGAGCAATTTCCCAATGGATACTATGGCGCTTTTCCACAGATGACTTCTCTCAGAACCCCTCAGGCAGCTGTCTACCTATACTTGGATGTGTCTAAGAATATGTGATTATATCCAACCTAATTTATTTTCAGTAGAGCTGTTGATCCAGATAATTAAGCTTATGTTTATAAGAGATTGAGACAATTTTTTTTTAAAAAAGGCAATTTCTTGAACTTTGAGAGATGAAGGCACAGGAAAATAAGGCATAGTTTAGAATCCTGAGATGGAATCATTCTGCCATTCTTCTAATAACTAAAGAC
The DNA here is from genome assembly GCF_002288905.1 of Enhydra lutris kenyoni. Taxonomy (NCBI): domain Eukaryota; kingdom Metazoa; phylum Chordata; class Mammalia; order Carnivora; family Mustelidae; genus Enhydra; species Enhydra lutris. The sequence goes on from NW_019154099.1 coordinate 4,408,641, forward strand.
TTAAAAAAAAAATAACTAAAACCTTTTTTGGATTTCCATTTGCCTCAAGATAAACTCTAGGCTCATTAGATGGATGGTATAGATGGCCTATCATGACTTTACGACAATTATCATTCAAGACTCATCTCTTGCCACATTTCTACAATAACTCTAAGCTCCAGTCACTGAATTCCTTGCATTTCCCTTGATGTACTTTTGCATATGCTGCTCCAGCTGCTAGATTAATTCTTACTCACACCTCAATCTGTAGTTTGGACATGACATCCAAAAACTTCTGCTGGCCATATTTATGTGCTCCTCTCTAGTGCTTCCATGAGCTACTTCTGTTCGTACTTAACACATTTTTATTAATCCATTGATTCAAAAGGTCATTTGTTCATTCAGCAAATATCTGTTTACCATCTTCCTCCTTCCTCCTCTACTCTGAGAAAATGAAGATATAAAGATGAATAAGACAACCTTTACCCCAGCTTTGTATTCTGATATGTATTTAATGGTCGGTGTTCCTTAGTCTATCATGTGGCTGTTACCTTCTCAGGATCTGATAGTACTCGCACATAACAAGTACCAAATAAATGTTTCTTGAACAAATTAATGAGTACTATAGCAGACAAAGGGGGAATTAGGAAGTTCCAAAAGATAAAACTCACACTGAGATAGGTCAAAATGTAAACAGTGGTTTAGCTATCTCTTTGTAGTGAGTTTTCAGATAAACTTTACTTTCTTCTTTATATGTTTCTGTATTATTTGATGTTTTCATGATAAACACATTTATATACAGAAGAATAAAATAATCAAAAATTTTCAAAGACATACAGCAGCTCTGCAAACTCAGACGTTTTTGTATTGTTCTGGAGCTGCCTGAAATCAACACACCATGCTATTTCCCTCAGTTCTGACAAATCAGTGATCGGAGGGTTCATTGTGTTAAAAATAACTGAGGACTTTTGGTTAACTACTTTAGAAGCTGAAGTATCAATCACTGTCAAAGAGGATGTGTGAAAAGCTGGTCACTTAAAGTAATTCCCACAATCCTCTAAACCCAATTCTCTCTGGCAAAATTCAAGTCTGCATTTTTATCATTTTTGAAAGTCTGACATTCCTAACAAATACTTGCAATAGCCCATCTCAGCACTACCTGAAAAACAGCTCACACTCTTTCAGTTGACGATGTATTTTTAGAATACCGGCCTTTTCCCATGGGTTTCAAGGCTTTGGTTTTGTGCCTCCTGGAATGGAGTATGGCAGAAAGCCCTATGGTGAGGACACACTGCTGCTCTCTTGAGCAGTCAGTTTTAAAATCTCTGCTGGGCTGTTCAGAGGTGGACAGTTGAGTCAGAAGCCACAGTGAGTGATTAATTTTGTCAGACTCTTCATCAATGGGTGGGAAAGGAAAAATGGGAAAACCCATTGTAGGATTAATTAACATTAGAGAAAGTAATGTTGCCAGATGCAAGGTGTGAGTGCATGACATCTTGGAAGCATCATGACCCAATGGTAGGGGTACGGGCTCAAAGTTCAAACAAACCGTTTATCACTTATGGCTTGTGTCTTTGTCTGATTAAACTCTCAGAATTTGGGGTGTCTGGGCGGCTTAGTTAGTTAAGCATCTGTCTTTGGCTCAGTTCATGATCTCAGGGTCCTGGGATCAAGCCCTGTGTTGGGTCCCTGTTCAGCAGGGGTCTCCTTCTCCCTTTCTCTCTGCTCCTCCTCGTACTTGTGCTCTGTCTCACTCTCAAATAATGAAATTAATTAATTAATTAATAACATCTTTAAATTAAACTCTTAGACTTCAGTATTCACATCTATAGAAGGGGAGTAATATTAATACCTATCTCAAAGGAATGTCATGAGGCTCATCCATACCCAGCAGATTCACAAAGTACAATACATGTTACTTTCCTTTTACCAGTCAAGTAAATGAAGAAAAAAATCCTTAATAAATGCATGACTTGGTGATTACTTAAATTCACTGTATTAATTTCCTGGATTTTTAGAATTTTTTTCCATGAGTATAAATTACTTTCATAAATCTTTTAAGTTTGAATAAAACAAGAAACACTGTATCAGAATCTGAAATAACTATCAGTATCAAAAAGATCACCTATTAAAGCCATACATAGGTCAAAAACCAGCAATCCAAAACTTTTGAAGTTAAAACAACAAATTCAAAGAGCCTGCTGGAAAGGAAAGAGAGCAACTTGCCAATCAATGGAACTATAATCCAAGGGAGGAGAGGGAGGGACACCTCCTTTCATATACTTTCTCACTACACATTCTCTCCCCTTCACCCCTGATTCTTCCCCTGAAACCTACCACTACTTGAGTCCAAGGTAGGAGCAGGGAGACGAGACTGTCTGTTTTGCTTTCATTGAGAACAGGAAGTCTGATAGACCATAGAAGTGGGGCCATTCCATGATTAAAGTGGAAGAGGGACATTTCCAAATGAAAAGGAAATTTTAGAAAAAAAAAAAAAATGAGTGAATGGCTGTTTATGTACCAAGGAGGGAACTAAGGAATTGCAACTTCTCCAGCCTCCAAGTTAAAGATCACTTACTCTAGATCAAGCTACAAATGCATCTAAATGATGAACTCAATGAGGCACATGGCTGAGTTCAAGTAGAATCCCCTGGACGGTTTTTAAGGCACAAGTAAAATTGTGACATGATACAATTTAGTGACCTTAATTGAGAAACAGAGTGTCCACAAACAAGTCTCTGGAGGGGAATTTGGAAATAATAATAGCTACTACCACTTTTTAAGTTGTGGCAGAAGCTTTTATAAGTTTTTTGTATATATATTATTTAGCCATCATCATGATCTATGATCTATGTCCAATGTAAGAGCTCAGACACAGGAAGATAAACAATTTGCTAATTTGCTGATTATCATGTGACTAATAAGTGGCAGGGCTTGCATTCTTTTTTTTTTTTTTTTAATTTATTTGACAGACATCACAAGTAGACAGAGAGGCAGGCAGAGAGAGAGAGAGGAGGAGGAGGCAGGTTCCCTTCTGAGCAGAGATCCCGATGCGGGACTCGATCCCAGGACTCTGGGATCATGACCTGAGCCGAAGGCAGAGGATTTAACCACTGAGCCACCCAGGCGCCCCAGGGCTTGCATTCTTAACCATTACACTATGTTGCTTGCTATATTTCAATCTAGTAAATGGGAAACCATATAGGAGATTGGATAATCATTACAGCAGTCCTTGGCTATTATAGAGAGGTCTTAAAAGAAGGAGGTGGTTATGAACTATTTGTTATGAAGTGACCTTAGCCATTTGTCATATACATATGTGCAGTCCTTTTTGGTATTTAGTTACTGCCTACAATCTTCCTACCTACTGATAATGAAAATGAGTATCTAATTAAATTCTTCTACACATGGATACACTTACTAGATAAATATTCATTAGCAAAGAATGCAGAAAAATTTCCTACAACGTATTCGATAACCTCAGTGAAATTTCAGCTTTCTGCCCTTGTATGAAGGTTTCACCAAACAGACCAACAAAAGTTCTGAGGCAGGATTCTGCATTACTAAGTGATAGGCACCCTGTAGTTAGATTTCTCCTAAACTGATGGCTAGACACAGAACTGATGAGGATTCAAGCCAAGGACTCCAGCCACAAAGGTGGGGGGTACAACCACAGTGGATTCCTACACCTTTTTCTTATGACAATAGAGAGCATCTCTTAAGCAATTTTAGCCAACACACATGATCACTACATCCACACAACTAGAATACCTTTATTTTCCTCTAATGAGAACCCACTTCTAATATTCACCATGCTTAATAATAAGTTGCTGCTTCTGTATATAAAAATCCATTTTTTCTCCTGGTATGCTAATTAACAAACTATCAAATTTTGATTGAGACATGACTTGTAGGAGCTGCGTCTGGAGTGTGGCCCTTCAGGTATAAAGCCAGCTGACTTCTCTAAAATTAAACTTTAACTGGTGCAAACATAACGTGACACAGATTATGTAGCAATATTTCAAAGTAAATCACAGACCTTGTAACAGAATTGCATATTTTTAGTTTGCACATTCTTTGGGGCTCCTTTGTTCTGTCTTTGGATTCTGCTTCCATTTTTGGAAAAGTAGTTTTCTTTCCTTGATAGACTTTTTGGTTTTGCCCATGAAAAACAAATACTGGGATGCTCTTCTGTGATGTATATGATATTGTATCTATAGTTACAAAATTCAAACCATTTGGATACCAATAACCACATTATTAAGTGCTTACAACAGTACTGGGGATTTTATTGGGCACTTTGGAGGTATTGTTTGATTTAAACCTCATAGTGATCCAATGATTAAGTTATTTTGGTTTTCAGGAAATAAATGTGAGGCTCCAAGAGATGAAATAATTTGGCCAAGGTCACACAGTAAGTGACTGCAACATTATTCAAACCCTGGTCTATAACTTCAAGGCTTATGCTCTTAATCAATTCACCACACTACCCTAATGGGGTTATTTGAAAACACACGTTGTTACTTAGAGACAGTACATCATTTACCCCTAATGGTTAACATTTTAACAAATGTTCAAGAGAACTATAAGAGGATGAGGTATTGTGTGTCTTTTTGTGGTGGCTATAGATAAAAATGCATGAAGACAGAGAGAGAGGTCGGGGTGTGTCCGTGTATGCGTATGTGTGTGTGTGTGTTTGCCTTCACTTTTAAGACAATTACAACATATTTAGACTATATTCTGTTATCCAGAGTAAGAATGGTCCAGGCTAGTAGCTCTTGGTAATTTTCATTTAATAATCCAGAAACATTTTTAATAACTGAAAAAGTGTCTTTCTCATTCCCATCTCATGATGCTTTTGTTGAAAGTTCTTTGGGCTCCAGACATGTAGAGAACTACATTCTTATGTTTATAACACAGGAAATAAGTACCTTAAGGATTTGCCAAGTAGCTTGAAGATAACTCTCATGCAATGAGTTCATCTTTGCAACCTTGCATATAAATATTTGCAAATATGATTGGATCATTCTGAGATTACAACATATATGAAAACCACAAAATGTTCCAAGATCCTTGTCTTAAACTTTTGTAGACAATGAAAAGGCTAACTAGATTTTTATTTCTTGCTTATGCTAAATCCAGTCAATCAGTGGCAGAGGTCATGCTCCACACAATCATGCAGCCGCTCAAGCAATGGAGATCTGCATCCAAAATATAGGACTTCTAAAGTCACCCTGGGCATTGAAATCCAGGCTAAAATTAGGATAAAAGTGAAAACTGAGGATCACATAGGAGGTCTATATGGATTGACTTGAAAGTGGGACATAATTTTTCCACCCACATTTTGCTAAGCATATTTCTGCTGTTTAGGCCCTACATAGGTACAGGGGAAGTTGGGAAATGTAGCCTCCTTATGGGGAGAAGCTTTTAAAAAGAAGTCTCTAAATTCAAAGTAAACAAAGGCGTTACTTGTAAAGAACATTAGCCCTAGTCTCATTACATACTTAGAAAATAAACCGAGGAGGAGCTCCTGGGTGGCTCAGTGGTTAAGTGTCCACCTTTGGCTCAGGTCATGATCACAGGATCCAGGGATAAAGCCCCGCATAGGGCTCCGTGATCAGCAGGAAGCCTGCTTCTCCCTCTTCCCCTGCCCCCGGCTTGTGTTTCCTCTCTGTGTCTCTCTCAAATAAACAAATAAAATCTTTAAAAAATAAATAAGAAAATTTAAAAAATAAACTGAGGGAAAGAATGTGCAGAAATATCTCTAAGTCTGTAAGTAGTATAAAATCATTTCTGATATTCTAGTTTCTTATTTGTGGAATTAATACATGGGAAGATATTTTCTGGAATTAAAATGCAAGAAGAACTATTTGCTTATAAGTTTACCTAAGATATTGTTAAATGTCAACTATTACATGAAAAAATGATCCACTACCTTTGGGTAATATTATGTTTTAAAATAACTCCATTAAAAACAGTATCCTGTATGAATTAAGAGAATGAGCCCTGAAGTCAGCCAGACCATGGGAGCTAATATTTCAGTACAGGAATGCGTGAAATGGTGTATTGGAAAAAAGTATTTCAGTGTCTACTCAAAGGATAATGGGCATTAAACTTTATGCTTCAGGAAATGTCTCAGAGTTACTATTTATTTTTCTAACATCATCAGAACAGTAGATAGCTAGGACAAAAAGGCTCACAATTTGCTGAAGATCATTACTAAAAATCCTGAACACAAAGCTTAGAACATTAGTCTTAGACAAACATGGCACAACTGACCTTGAATCACCTGGTTCTGCTATATTTGTTGACAATAATACCCAAAGCTGAAACCATTATTGAAAACAAATACTTTTGAAAATAGAAATGTTAATAGAAGTACAGCTTCTACATTTCCTTATTGTTTCTCTTACTCTATTGGGTGACTCATACATATATATAGCTCCACGCTTATGGCTTATAAGTAGGTGTGTGTGTGTGTGTGTGTGTGTGTGTGTGTGTGCATGTGCCTATGTGTCCCACATGCACGTACACTCCTTTCAGGCTGGATGTCTGCAGTAGTCTAAGCTGGTAGACAAAACCATGTTCCTCTAAGTTGACACTGCAGGACAACAGCTGCCAGATGCTCAAAAGAAACATCTGTTCCTGAAGGCCACAGGAGACAGCAATGAAAGAAAAACAGAATGATTTTACATGATGAAGTAAATCCAACAAATACGCAAATATAGCTCATCCATCCTATTTCAAAGACATTGGCACATAACGGGAAATAATAAATAGTAACATCGTCTATTATGCTGTAGGGGGCTATTTCTGTTTTTAGAGGTGTGATATCAAACACAACATTATTTTTATCAATTTTGCTGTGAGTGAGTGGATGATGACAATGAGGAGAGTGGCATTAAGACAAATCTCACCTACATCTGAATTTTGCCCCAGTTTGTCTCTACAGGATCATGGTGGTAAAATCATCTACCTTTACTCCATAATGATAGTGGAGTCACTTTCCTTGAATCCAAATGCAGTAAATGCAGAAAAGTACTGCAAAGTAAGCATCACTAAATTGGAAATTCACTTTCATGGTAGGATATCATGCGGTTGTGTTGTTCATTGGAGAAAGAAAATGGAAGGTCAGAAATAAACTGGAAGGTGGAATACCTCTAAGTTATAAATACCAGGGAGTGGACATCCTTTGACTCAAGATAGGACTTCTGAAAATTTTTGGCCCAAAGTGCCTTTCAGTGGTGCTGGTGGTACAACCTATGTGTAAGTGGCTCTTTGGTCACTGTCCTCAATAGCCTGGGTCCTCCTGCCTCTCCTGCTATCTTGAGTACTAGGAGTGCTAAGAAGGGCATAAACGTGGTTGGGAACCAAACTGACCCATGAGGCTATCTGTGGGAGGCTATCTGAGGGCCACCAGAGGTGCAGAGAAGGAGGAGAAAGACCACACATGTTATCCCAGGCATGAGGGACCCACACCAGGGAGGCAAATCCCCATAACATCTGGCTTTGAAAACCAGAGGGGCTTAACTTTGCAAGTTCTTATAATCAGTAGGGCTTAATGCCTGGAACTTTAAAAATCAACTGCTTGGCTTCTTTCTTCTCTTTCTCTCCTTCCTCCCCTCTCTTCTCCTTGTACCTCCATATATTAATAAACACAGATAAATAGTTATCCTATTTTTAGTCAATGGACACTGTAAAAATAATATAACAATGAGAGTCTCTTTAGTTTTATTTTCTTTCTTTAGTTTATTTTCTTTAGTTTTATTTTATTCTCTAAGAACTCCATGTTCCCATATGAGAAAACATATTAAAATTATAAAGGACAAGTAGAATCAACTTGTAGCCTCTGTAAGATCAAATGAAAAGAAAACAAGTTTCACCCTTGATAGGGAATATATGGAGACATTTTCAAGTCTCCAATATTTGACATCTACTAATTTCTCTCTTTGGTATATAACAAAGCTGTAATCATCAAGACAGTAAGGTACTGGCACAAAAACAGACATAGATCAAGGGAACAGAATAGAGAACCCAGAAATAGACCCTCAATTCTATGGTTAACTAATCTACAACAAAGCAGGAAAGAACATCCAATGGGGGGGTCGGGGAGACAGTCTCTTCAACAACGGGTGTTGGCACAATTAGACAGCCACATGCAGAAGAATGAAACTGGACCATTCTCTTTTACACACACACAGACTCAAAATGGATGAAAGAGCTAAATGTGATTCCTATCCAACAAAATCCTAGTGGAGAACACAGGCAACAACCTCTGTGACCTTGGCTGCAGCAACTTCTTTTTTGACATATATCTCCAAAGGCAAGGGAAACAAAGACAAAAATGAACTACTGGGACTTCATCAAGGGAAAAAAAAAACCCTTTTGCACAGCAAAGGAAATAGTCGATAAAACCAAAAGACAACTGACAGAATGGGAGAAGATATTTGCAAGTGACATATCAGATAAAGGGTTAGTTTCCAAAACCTATAAAGAACTTATCAAACTCAAAACCAAAGAACAAATAATCCAATCAAGAAATGGACAGAAGGTATGAACAGACATTTCTCCAAAGAAGATAAACATAACGGCCAAGAGACACATGAAAAATGCTCCACATCACTCAGTATCAGGGAAATACAAATCAAAACCTCAATGAGATACCACCTCACACCAGTCAGAATGGCTAAAATTAATAAGTCAGGAAACAATAGATGTGACGAGGATGCAAAGAAAGGGGAACCCTCTTCCACTATTGGTAGGAAGGCAAACTGGTACAGCCACATTGGAAAACAGCATGGAGATTCCTCAAAAAGTTGAAAATAGAGCTACACTATGACCCAACAATTGGACTACCGGGTATTTCTACAAAGGATATAAACATAGTGATCCAAAGGGGGCATATGCACCCTAATGGGTATAGCAGCAATCTCTACAATAGCCAAACTACGGAAAGAGCCCAGATGTCCATCAACAGATGAATGGATAAAGAAGATGTGCGATGGATATCCAATGGAATACTACTTAGCCACCAAAAAATGAAATCTTGCCATTTGAAATCATGTGGATGGAACTAGACGTATTATGCTTCGCTAAGTAAGTCAATCAGGGAAAACATTATCATATGATCTCACTCATATGTGATATTTAAGAAACAAAACAGAAAGCCATAGGGGAAGGGAACGAAAAATCAAATAAGATAAAATCAGAGAGGGAGACAGACCATAAGAGACTCTTAACCGTAGGAAACAAAATGAGGGTTGCTGAAGGGGAGGAGTCGGGGATGGGGTAAATGGGTGATGGATATTAAGAAGGGCATGTGAGGGGCGCCTGGGTGGCTCAGTGGGTTAAGCCTCTGCCTTCGGCTTAGGTCATGATCTCAGGGTCCTGGGATCGAGCCCTGCATTAGGCTCTCTGCTCATCGGGGAGCCTGCTTCCCTCTCTCTCTCTGCCTGCCTCTCTGCCTACTTGTGATCTCTCTTTCTGTCAGATAAATAAATAAAATCTTAAAAAAAAAAAGGGCATGTGATGCAATGAGCAGTGGGTGTTATGTAAGACTGATGAATTACTGAACTCTACCTCTGAAACTAATAATAAACTCTATGTTAATTAATTGAATTTAAATAAAAAATAATAAACATTCATAAAAAATTCATCACTTTGGGAGAATAAACTTATTTCATTGAAAGTGTGTTCCAGGTGTCATCTTTCTGACTCTGTGCTTCTTGTCCAAAGTTCTGGGAGGGCATCTGTGAAGGGAGGGTAGTCCCACTTATCTAGATACAGTAATGGACCAGAGATCCAGGACACTTTACAAAGAGGTTCATCTCTGTTTGCAGAGTCTTGCCGAGTCTTTGACTAGCACCTTCCAGTGACTTACAGTTTCCATCTGAAGTCAAAGGCAAAGATGAAAGGGAGAACTCTCCTCCCCTTCAGGTCCAACATTACGGTTTTTAGATACAGACTACAAGCTCCTAAACACATGCTCCGGGATGAAAGACCAGTTGTTGCTTTACAATCTGGCCCTGGGACTCAGGAAAGAAAGAGAGGTGAAAGGAAATAATAAGTCACTCCGAATTTGTAGGTGGCAGTTTTAATGGGCAAGGGACTTTAAGAGGCTTGTCTTTGATAACTGCAGAATGCTTAGATTTCTACACCCACCCACAAGATTACCTAAAGCTATGTAACAGCCTTAACTGGCTTCGGTCGCGTATACTGTTCAGAGGCTCAACAACATATTATCTTGTGGCCATACCCCACTGCAGGAAAGGCAAGTGGAGCCTACCCTCCAAGGAGCCTCTGACTGCTTGGGTACAGCTCATAGGCAACCCATGGTCACATCTTCTAGAAAACCTCCTCCAACATCAATTACTCCTGAATTTATAGTTACATACAGAACCAATCTGAAAAGCTACACCCCATCCCGTTCCATTCCCATTCAGTGGCTTTTGAAATCCCTAGAACACGGTGTATAGACTCTTGGAGAGGACAGAGATCAGCAGACTCTAAAGAGATTTTGGTGCTAACATGAGGCTGGCCAGTATCCCAAGAGCAGGCCATACCTTATTTTAAATCTGACAAGCATTGTGAAGGTGCTGGAATACGAAGCTCAGTAACATGGGACCCTTTCTCTCAAAGCCTGTCTACTACAGTGGTTCTCAAACTTTAGCATTCATAAGAATCAAAGGGAAAGTTGTTTAGAATATGGATTATTGCCCTTATCCCAGGTGCTGGTAGAATTCAAGATTCCACATTTTTTCATAAGTGTTTCTCAGTGATTCCATTCAAGATATACTCTATAATGTGCTGAGCTAAAGGGAGGAATGTTAAAATGAAAGAGAGAAAAAACTGAGGAACGGAGGGAGAGAAAGAGAAATGATGATGAACAGGACAAAAGAAAATATTGTATCACAGAATTGCCGGCAATTACACCTGGCTGGAAAATGTTAACTTTATCTGTCCTGTGCGTACACGACCTGTAATCTTCAGTTCATCGTCAGAAGCAAGTAGTCACATCTACAATTTACAAATTTGTCTTTCATTTGCTTCTGCTGAAGGAATGGCATGCTTGTGCATGCAACTGAGTTCAGTTCAGGGGTTTCCTAATTGAAAATGCATAACTCAGAGTAATATGCAGGCGTGATAATGTAGAAAGGGCCACGAGTCATATTTGTTATTTTCTCTTTCAACTACGTTTTTCTACTGGCAGAAAAGGAGGCAGTAACATCTCAGGTATGTGGTTGCCATAGGGACAGAAATTGTGTTTTACTGGGGGAACATTGCTGGAAAAAGCAATGAAATAGCAATTCAGTGGAGGTCAGAGGCACAAATTCACTGAAACTACAATCAAACCAGACAGCTTCTCAATCCATTCAGTAGGAATTTTGCAGTTGCCACTGCACAGTTGGTGGAAGAATGGTGAGATCAAACCAAATGTTTCACTCCTGTCTCCAAATGCCCTGAAGTCCTATGGCCCTGAGCTTTTAAGATGTTGTGCCACGAATTCTGGGTAGTAGAAAGGTCAGACAATAGACGACAATGTTTTTTTTCTTTTTATATATAATCATTTTTTAAAAATTTATTTTCAGCATAACAGTATTCATTGTTTTTGCACCACACCCAGTGCTCCATGCAATCCATGCCCTCTCTAATACCCACCACCTGGTTCCCCCAACCTCCCACCCCCCGACCTCTTCGAACCCTTCAGATTGTTTTTCAGAGTCCATAGTCTCTCATTGTTCACCTCCCCTTCCAATTTCCCCCAACTCCCTTCTCCTAACTCCCCATGTCCTCCATGCTATTTGACAATGTTGTTTTTAATCCAGCGACCCAAAAGTAAAAAAATCAGGACTTCAGTGAGATTCTCGTATCGGATACCAGATGATTTAACATAGAGACAAATAGACAAATGGGATCATATATTGAAAAGAAACCTGGAGTTTGCTGTTCAAATTAACCTATGAAGCCACCTGTCTTCCAAAAAGATACAACGTAAGGACTGCTGACAGATGGATATCACATGAATCATACGCATATATATGCACATAAATATATATGTGTGTATATATACATACATTAAATGTATATAAACTATAGGTACTGTTGTTTTCAGTGGAATAGGTTTAGCTAACAATAACCGGTTTCACTTTTCTGCCCCCTTTTTTCCTTTTTATTCTGGAATGCAGTGCTTGGGGGATGTGAGTCTAGCATGTCTATGTCTTCTCCCTAATTTTCTAAGATAGGTGCCTGTAATCCTTACTCTGTTGCCTCTTAACATTTTCTGTTACAATTTTACTAGGATTTTGTGGCAGGGTGGTGGTGGTGCTCTGAAATGTGTATTTTAGACTTTACCTAAATATTTCAATTTTCTCTTTGATTCGCACATAGTAGCTTTTTGGTGGCCATTCCCAAATGACAGAATATGGAACACAGCTTATGTTCTCTATGTGAAGTAGGTGGATGACACAGGAAAAGATTAAATGTGACACTGCCTTTTATAAAAATGCCACTTAAATATTGGAAGGAGTCCATTTAATCTGAGTGCCTTCGAAATGGGTGGTACGAGGTATACTTCAGAATGTCTACCCCTTAAAAGCCCTCTTGTCTAACAGGAGAAAGGAGGTTCCCAGATGCACATGTTTCATTTGTTGATGGCCTGGGTAAGCCATTAGTTTGTACACATCTGTCTTCTTTTATCTAAGCGGGCAACTATTTCCTCTGGGCTCAAGCAAAGAAACAATAATTTGTACCAGTGCTGGAAGAAAAACTAGCTGTTTTGACTCTATATCAGTCTCCAATGTTTCATGTTCTTAATTAGAATTGTATCTTTTTCTTTTTTAAAGTATCATTACATTTATTTGCTTATTTGTTTTTAATAAGAGGTGAAGAGTTGAGTTAATGAGAGTGTAATACACTGTGATTATTGTTCCTCTAGAATTTTATTTCCCTCTTTCAGGTAATTTGCATCATAAAGAGATACTGACCTACCACCAAATGACTTTTCTTCATTTATTATGATAGTATAATTCTGTATTCTTTATTCCATTAAGTTGAATTATATTAAACAATTTTTGATGTGAATTTATCTTCCCATTCCTGAGGCAAAACCTACTTGATCACGATGCATTTTTAATACAGTGTTGAAATTGGTTAAAATTTTATTTAGAATTTTTGTGTCTATGACCATAGTGGAGTTATATTCTTCTTTTTTCCTAGCTTCAACTGAAAGTTTAACATACCTGTTTTCTACCTTTTCTTATTTTTTTGATACATGTATTTAAAGGTATAAATTTCTAAGTATTTCTTTAGCTGCGTACCTCAGAATTTGACATATAGCCTTTTAATTTTTATTTAATTTTTATTTAATCCTAAATATTCTCTAATAGTGCTATTATCTTCTCATACCAGAAATTCTATTTGGTAGCATGTTTTGTAGTTCCCAGATAAATGTTTCTTTTTAGTTATATTTTAGTTACATTTTTATAACTGAATTCCAATTTTATTGCATAATGTACTCTGTATTGATGTTTTCTTTGTTGTTATTACATTTTTCACTATTCCAATGTGAGCATGAAGAAATGTGAATATGTATGTACACATGTACATATACATATATATATACACACACAAATGCATATATATGCACACCTATTAATATGAGTTTATTTTTCATATTACTGAGATTTTTTAATTACCTATTTTGGCTACTTGATCTATCAATTTTAAAGGGAGTGGTTAAAATCTGACTACAGTTTTTGTTATCCAAGTTTACATATATAGTTAAAATATCAGAATGTACTATGAATCCCCTGTCCCACATCCCCTAAACTCCATTTTCTTCCCAGAAGTAACTCAAAGTTTCCTACTCTCTTTTAGATTTACCTGGAATATTTTCTCTCAGCCCCTCATTTTCAGCCTGTGTATGTCCTTCATGCTTGCAGACAGCTGGATCTTGTTTCTTTTTAATGCATTCGGCCACATGTTTTCACTGGGGGAGTATAATATATTTCCATTTAAAACTTTGTTGATAGGAGAAGCTGTGAGCTAGGGGTTCTCTTCCTCACTGGTTTTGCCTTCTCCCAGAGTGCAGCATTCTTTCAGTTCGTTCCTGGTTTCTCCCCAAAAGAATGCATTGCTGCTGAACTGATATGTTTGGGGGGGGGGGTCCAGGGTTTCCTATTCTGTCAGGCTCTTAACGTGACTCCTCTCTTAGACTTTCCATTCTAATCCATTCTCTACACAGTAGCCAGTTTCATCTTCTCAAATACCTCAGCCAAGCTCAGCATGGCTCAGCAGGATCAGGTCCTTGCCTTTCTCTCCAGTCTAAAGAATATTCTCTGTCCATCTCTCACTAAATTCCTGTTCCTAAAACACTTCCCATTCTTCAGTAGGTCTCTGTACAAGCTATTCTGTGTGTGTGAGATGTTGTTTCCCCAGTTAGTTATTGCTCATTTTTCAAATGTCACCTTGAATAGTACTTCTTCAGAGAAGTTTCCCCTGACCATTTTTTCTGAAGCGATTCCTCCCCAGCATCCTTTCCACCAGTGTCTATCTCCCCAGGTAGGTTGCAAATGCCACAAGGCAGGTGGCATGTCTGTTTTGCTCACCACTCCCACCTCAGGGTGCCTAGCATACTGTGGGGATAGAGTGAATTTACGTGGACTGCTGAGAGAGAGTTCATTTCTCTGTAGATTTGGCTGAATAACCTGTGTCATGGGCATGTTGGTGTTTTCTACATCTTTATGGTCAACATTTCATCTTTTGTAGCTGATGAAACTTAGAAAATGAAAAAGAACAAAGGAAAATGGTTTTTATTTTATTTAAATATTGTAGAGATTTTGCTATTTATTTGAGAGAGCAAGAAAGAGGGAGAGGGAAAGCAAGACATAGACTCCCTGCTGAGCAATGAGTCCGACGCGGGGTCCCATCCCAGGAACCTGAGATCATGACCTGAGCCAAAGGCAGATGCTTAACCAACTGAGCCACCAGGCATCCCAGGAAAATGGTTTTTAAAGTATCCCAATTTGTTACGTGAGTTTTGTGGAAGAGGAAATGGAGAAAGTAGAAGATAGGGTGCTTATGTGGTAATAAAATTAATTCCATGTATTTACAGGTTCCTGAAATGTGGAATAGTTTATTAATTCCCTGAAATCCTGCTATGTATGAGGTTCTGAACTAGATACAATAGAATATCTAGATCTACATTCTGATTTTGAGAATTTACACTTAAACATGCAATGGTCTGTGTGGAGAAAAACAACCATGTATGTAGCTTTAATACAAAGCATAATCATTTAAGTATAGTTTATTCCCACAGAGCTCAGGGAATAGGATGGGGGGTGGAATCAGATAAGACGAGGAGAAGACAGCTTAGCACTGAAACACGGGCAGGATTTTGAGAAGAACTGTTTGGTCTTCCCTGCCTTTCCCATCATGTGAGCAACACAGTACAATGGATCAAACTTGATGGTCAAAATGAGTTTAATTGGATTGTATCCTCATGGGTGTTGGCACTGCAGATGAAACTATATGCTGTCTAAAAATTGCACACAAGTTAAAATTTTGAGATATTTAACATGAGAATGAAAAGAGGTATTTTTATGCTAATTAACTGAATTTTTGTTTTGTGATTAGCCTAAAAGGAAATTAAAACTAATCTGAATCATGACTTCTCCTCAGTGGGCCCTTATGAATTTGAGAAAAAGGTGTTTTCAACACTCTCCATGAATTTTTAAGCAAATGCAGTCTATGTATTTTTTTTAAAAGCCTAGAAATCAAATAATTCATCTACCAAAATATTTTTGCTTATGTAAACATAAACCTACCTCTATTTAGGACACAATCTGATTCACTTTGCACATAATTCTTCCTTTCCTTTATAACCTTCCTTAGATCACACCATATACAGCACAGCTAATTGCTTCTGAGAATTTTAATGTGAAGGGGACTTACTCCCCTCTCTCAAGGCAATTTGGTACATAAATAGCAAAGCAGTGTTCTGACTCATGTAAGTCACACAGCAGTCTGTAAATGTTACAACCTTTCTTTAAAGGTGAAATGATGAACGCAAAGCGACCCCTAAGGATTTAATAATTCATAGGGATCTAGTTTTCTGTTACATAATCTCCTTTTCCTTAGAAAATGCTTAGTTATATGCCCTTTACGCGGCAAATTAAATAAGAGGCCGTAAAAAAAGGAAACTGCCTATGAAATTCTCTTTCTTTATCTAGGGCAATAGGGGTCTGTGATGTGGCGGGGATAGGGGGACTCACTAAAGAGTGACCAGTCTTATTCTATGTGGACTTGGCTGTACGTCTAGATCAGCACAGGGGCCTTCAATTTCCTAGTACTTACATTAGGAAAACAAACCATAATACACTGGACCCTGGAGTAGAAGAATAAATGTCAATCAGAGATTTGATTAAAAAATTAAATTGGGAAGTGAGAGAAATCAGGCTCTATGACAAGAAATTAAAAGTTGTAAGGTATAAATTTGAAAAGTTTTAAAGAATCATCATTTTGCAAGGATGTGTGGTCACATAAATTTAAAGCACACCTGTCTATGCTTAGCCTCATGTCTAAGGTATTTTCATGTTTAAAATATTGAAAGGAGGGGCTCCTGGGTGGCTCAGTGGGTTGAGGCCTCTGCCTTCAGCTCAGGTCATGATCTCAGGGTCCTGGGATCCAGCCCCACGTCAGGCTCTCTGCTCAGCAGGGAGCCTACTTCCCTTCTTCTCTCTCTGCCTGCCTCTCTGCCTGCTTGTGATCTCTCTCCGTCAAATAAATAAATAAAATATTAAAAATAAAATAAAATAAAATATTGAAAGGAAGTGAAATGGAAGTTGATCCTGCGTTCCCTGCACTGCAAGGATCAGGAGCTCAGTCTCAAGAAAGTTCTAAGACACCCAGATCTTAGCTCACCTTCAAGGCTTGTAAAACATACTCAGGAAATAGAATTAACGTTTAACCTTTGAACAACTTTTGGTTTTATATAAAGTTGTTGATAGTTACACACGATTCAAGAGAGAGCAACTAGGTTCAGGCAGGCTTTGGATTCTCAGTGAGATGTTTAGCAGATTCGGCTCCAATTTCTTCACAGAACCATGAAGCATCTATTGAAGGTAATCCAACACCATTTTTTTTTTTAATAACAGAGTCTGTTAGAGCAATTTTAAAATTCACAGCAAGAAGGAGCAAAAACCACAAAATTCTCCCATATATTCTACTCCTTCCCAGCTTCCCTCACTATCATCATTCCCCACCAGAGTGGTACATTTGTTACAATCTGTGAATCTACACTGGCATATCATTATCACCCAGTGTCCATAATTTACATCAGGGTTCCCTCTTGCTATAGTACATTCTATGGGTTTTGACAAATGGATAATGACATGCATCTGGCAATTAAATTTTTTAGTTCTAATATGCAGGAAATTAATTTGAAACAAATCTACAGATGCACCTGGATGGCTAAGTTGGTTAAATGTCTGACTCTTGATTTTTGGCTCAGGTCATGATTTTGGAGTCCTGAGATTGAGCCCTATGTGGGGCTCCACACTCAGCAGGAAGTCTGTTTGAGGATTTTCTCTCTTCCTCTGCCTCTTCCCCTCTCCTATCAATTAAATAAATCTTTAAAAAAAGGAACAGATCCACAAATTTGAAACTTTGGTGAAAGAAAAATAGCACAAGGCAAGTGAGACAGTCAAGGAAGACTTTACTGAAGACTATTGCAATAGGGGTCAAAAAAGTTACAGTAGAAGAGAGAGATTCAACTCTCCTCCATTGAAATAAAGGGTGAGAGAGTTTTTAAGTACTGAAATGAGGTAATAGAAAAGTACTGGAGGACATTAAGGGGGAGTTTTAATTAAAGGAATTTAATTTTAATTAAGGGAATTCCTTAATGTGATTAGGCCATCTGTGTTTGCTAATAGTAGATTACCTATGTTAGGTTCCTACGCTCCCTCAGAGACTGGATAAAAGAGGCCAGGAATATCCTTGATGATTACATTTCAAAGAGATGACTCCCAGTGCCTGACAAAGATGTTCCTGGGTTGTGAAGCTAGCAAGAGAGTGGGAATAAGACTGACATCTCAAAGAAGCAGAGAAATTGCAAGTGTTCTAAAGTAAATGCTGTATGGAAAGGGAAGTCAGGAGCTTATAGTCGGGAAGAAGCGTGTCTGACGTTCAGACAAACCGGAGGGAACATGAACTTCCTCCTGGTCAGAATAGATTTCGGGTGATCACCAACGAACTGGCTCGCTGTCTCTCCTCAATTCCTTAAAAATGAAACAATATACAATGACTAAAGCTGACCCCAGAGTTTCCTAAATCAGGACAATTTCCGAAGACCTCACATTGGTATAGAGAACAAGGGAGGGAGCAGTGAGTTCAGGAGGAAGCAGAGAGGGAGGGGAGGAGATGGCACTTCTGAATAAAAGAGGTCACTGAGGACTGGAATTGTAGGCTTGACAAAAGCACCTTTTCCCTCTAATTTTCCCCCTCTGTCTCATAACTCTCAGTGACTTATTGTTCTCTTATGTCTTTTTTCCTTCTGAAACTATCTTAGCCCCACATGTGTGTGTATATTGGAGTAAAGCAATGACATAGTGAGTACCAGGAACAGCTTGTCTGTGGTTCAGTCCTTTATAATCAGATTCATGGAAGTGACCTTCTTTAGGGACTATAGAAGCCTCTCAATTCTCGTAGTAGCTTCAGATTCAGTGCAGCAGTAATTAATTTCTTTCTAAGATGAAACTGTAGGCTGCGGTAGTTTGGCTTATTAGGAGAGATGTTCCAACTCGGAGTATCATGGTCTTAAAAAGAAATCAAGGCAATGGCAGTGTGCACACTGGTGCTGGAGAGTGGGAACCTAGACTGTGACCAGCTGCTTCAGCCAGACTCACCTCTTTGGGCAAGCATGATCTCTTTTTACTCTCTTTGATCTGTCCCCATCCTTTCCATAGGCTCAGAGGACAAGGGCTGAATTCACACCATTCATAGCATCAGTTGGGAGGTTGAGGTTTGGATGTGGAAGATCTCTTCTTCTGACGTCTACTCTCTGATTCCTGGTCCTACTGATTTCGATATCTCCTTAAAGATAGAGTCAAAGAGCAGGTAGCAGACAGCATGGACATTTATGAATTTTTTTTACTCTTGAATTTGCCACTCTTGTCCTTCTCTGCTTTCACCTCCATTTCTGTTTCCTTGTGGAAGGAGAAGACCCTGAATGGCAATGCCTGACCCAGGCAACAATCTCTGGCACAAGAATGCCTTTTTCTTCACAGCACTTAGCGTCTGCCTTGGCCTGGCCATCCATCCTTCTCATGCCTTCTATGCCCAGGTGCATGACAGTCCAGTTGTCAAGTAGTCGACTGGTAAGTCAAGGGAAATGCTGCCGACCACTTCCTATCTACTGTGTGATCTTACCTAAGTCACTCACCCCTTCCCTGATTGGACTTCCTCATCTGGGCTAGGGAAATGTGATGTGAATCATATGGTTAGTCCACTGTTTAAAAATGACCTTTTATCTTATATGATAATAAAGCTGGTCATCAGGAACATTATCGCTTTTGAAATGAAACATCAGAAGAATACAGTTGGAAAAAATGGAAAGGAACAGGGTATAACAAAGTGTGAGAAGTCTTTTAATTGAAGAATTGAAAGTAACAAAAGGAATGCAGACCAGTGAGAAGTGAATTGAAAGGTCACAAATCTGAATCAGTCACAAAACTAAAGAGCAGTGTGTTCTCCTGCCAGACACATGGGGGGTGAGATGGGGTGGTAACAAGGATTGTGGAGATCATGGAGCCCACCAGCAGGTTTACTTGACCCATGTATTTGAGAGGACCACACTTCCTTCTCCCTTACAGACTAAACATTGGGACTAATAAGGTGAAAGTGTTACAAAGTGCTTACTTGCTCAATTCACCTCTTTCATCCATTTCCTGATACCTGCAACTTCCTTGCCTAAAAACAAGACAGCGCAGCAACTGAGAGTCATACTCATAGGAAAATGACTGATATCAGGTCTTTTTCTGAGAGCATGCTTTGATAAGGAAGAAGGCAGCAGAGAGAGAAAGAGGGCACCAAACTAAAGGAAAAAATGAGCCTCGAGTGGTAGGACTGACAGAAGGAACAGAATGATCCAGAATCACCTTAATAATGCTGGAGAAGAAAAGGTTTCTAAGTCTCTGTTGAAGCTACTAAAGAACATGAGAATGAGAAAAAGAGGCATGCTACCTTAGAGGAAGAGCTTCCAAACAACATATGAATTGTTGAGACTTAAGAAATGTCAGGATTATTATTCCCATTATGAAGAAAAATTTGTAGCAAATAAGTTCAGAACAATTTCAACCTCTCTTTATGCTAGGAATAAATAATCTGTATGTTTTTATTACTGAAAATATTTTCAATTATGCTTGATATATTAAAGACTGAAAATTGTATTAATGCAATATTGAATTTATTTATGTGAGTTTTCAAAGAGATTATTTTTCTGTAAGCCCAGGAGTCCTAACTTCAAGTAATCTTTTTTTTTAATTCCAAAGTAAAACCAGAATCTTCCTTTGTGCAAAATAGCCTCATTTATAATTGTTAGGTTCATGTTGTATTTAGCTTTTAGGATGTAACAATCATTCTATAACCAAAGATCTTATCATCTTTCTATACTGAAAAACTATGTATTTATTTGTTTGGGGATGGCTCAGAAGGAAATGTATAATATGTATAAAATGTATAATATATATAATAAATAATATTAAAAACAAGAGGGATGGATTTCCATGATTTTGCTATTCCTACTTGCTTTCACAATGAATGGAGATTAAGCAGGAATTTCTCAGATGTGGTGGGTTTCCAGTTATGGCTCTTCTACTTACGTAATAGGGAAGGTTTGAGGCCATCATTGACGGAAGTGTGCCATAAAGCCACACTTTCCTTACCACTGGAAACACAATCCTTTTACCCTCTGCTCACCAGTAAGCACCTCAAGAGATGTTCCAGCAAGGAATTTTACTCACCAAAACAACCTCTGGGCAAAGGAAATTTATAGAAACATATTGCTCTCAAATGAATTATTTGGGTCGTAAAAAGAAAAGCAAATGCATGGAAACTACATTTTAATTCCCCATTTAGCTCTATGAAAGGTGTATTAGGCTCAGGAAACTAATATAGGCTAGCAATTTAACCAGAGGAACTGCTTGGAGGATACTGAAATAAATCAGTTTGGTAATTTCAAAAAGAGTTTCTATAGATACGCACTGGATTTCTTTTTAATTATTCTACATCTGTTTAGAGATATGCAATTTTCAACTATGTAATTGGATTTTAAGTACTTTTTCATTACTATAAATAAAGTGTTACATGCAATTACATTGAAAAATCTGCCGTGCAAAAGCAAGCTGCAGCCCACAGGTTACGGCACTCGAGCCGACGGAGGGTGCTCTTCTGATGGGCGGATGATAGCCAGATTCAAAAGAACACTTTACTCCTAGAGCTGGATAATAGGCTGATTATATTTAGAGCATATACACTTCCCACAATCATCTGGTAGGAAAGATAGCCCTCTTCAAACTTCATCTCCTCCACTGGACAGTATCATGACTAGGAGGAATTATTAGTGGAAGAAAAGAATCAACCCATCCTGGATTTAGGTCTAGAATGCTAATCAGAGTTTTGAAGAGATACATCTATTTTTGTCCTGTTTTCAAACCTGAGATCTTTTCCAGCACAGACTCTCTTACTTTTAGTCTGTGGGGGCAATTTTGGGTAAAGGATTAGCAGTTGTGTGCCCTTAGTGTGAATTTCAGCCTCCTCTAGCCTCCATCATAGGAGGCCTCACTCAATTCCTCTTTTTCCTAGTTTTAACTGGTAAAAAATTCAGGCCTTTCCTCACAGCAGCTGGATAGGAGAAGCTGATAATTCTAAAGTCTTTTTAAGTGAAGTTTCTAGATTTAACAATCATTGCAATTGACAGGGACCTTAGAGATCTCTTATAGACAAGGAAAGTGAGGAAAGTTCAAGGGATGTTGCTTGAGACAGAACAAACTGTCTGCAAACTCCCCTGTACCCTTGCTTCTCTCTTTCCATTCTCTTCCCTTTTTATTTACCAAAACAGCCTTTCCATTCTAGCTCTGCGGTATACCAAGCACTTTACCATTTTTCTTGCTAATTTCCTTGCCGCCTCCTGCCTCACCCTACACCATCTGCTGAATCATCCTCCCATGTCCTCTCCTGCTTTAAGACTCAACACCAGTGTTAGCAGCTCCCACCAGAAGGTTTTCTTAACGTATTATCTATCGGAATCTATGCAGCTTCAGTGGACACAGTGTATATTCTATACATTAGCCTCGCTCTAAGTGGTTTCCTGCTGTGCCCTGTTTTGGGGATCTATGTTACTTCCTCCCACAGGGTCCATAGTTTCTTCTTTCGTATTCTCTCTAGATCTAACTGTCTTCTGGTCCCTGTCTACATTTCGACAAAAAGTGAGACAAGGTCTTCCAGTCATTGGAATTGTACTTTAGCAAGGGAGAAGAAGCGCATTTAATAGTAAAGGTCCGATCTATCTGGTGTGACTCTGAGTCAGTGATTAGTGTTCAGAGAAGGGAGGAGCAGAGAAGATGAGGCTTCTTTGTATCAATCAGTTAGCCTCTGTTGATTGGAATCAATACAGTACAACACTTTGAAGCCCATCTTACTACAAAAATAAAATATTAATAAAAGCTCCCCATAACTTTGTGCTTTGGGATAAAAACATGAGAAAGACACACTGTGGGTGTGCCCAGGTGGCTCAGTTGGTCAAGTGTCCAACTCTTGATTTCAGCTCAGGTCATGTTCTCAGGATCTTGAGACTGAGCCCTGCATCGGGCTGTTTTGCGTTCAGCAGGGAGTCTGCTTGAGAATCTTGCTGTCCCTCTCTCTCTCCCCTTCCCGTCACTCTCTCTCAAAATAAATAAATCTTTTTTATAAGACCATTTATATCATTTAAAGATAGGACAATCTGATTTTCTTCAAGTTTTGGAACAAAGCTATGTATCTAGATCCAATACTTTTTTTGTGTGTGTCATCTTAAACATCTTTTTCATAAGCATTTATGAAGGTCATTTTTTGTCCTTCCAAGAAAGCATGAATTGTTATTTATTCCTCTCAGAACAGACATGGAAGTAGACTGAGCATTCTTTTGGGCTGTTTCCTTTCTTCAGAAATAAGGGCTACATAAGTGAGACAATGAGTTAAAATTCACCAACATGATCACAAGGAAGTGGTTTTTAGGAGCTTGTGTATGAGGCATTTGGAAAATTAAATATCCATTTGCATTATAACCTATTACACATTTGCCCACAGATTAAGCAACCCTCTACTGAATTGTATGTTAGGAACTTCAAAAATTGACAGTTCATTTAATTTAACACCAATGAAAAATAAATTTCATCATGTCCAATTTTATATTTTAAACCCAAGTCTTACCAGAGATTTTTTTTTTTTTATTTCTCCAAGCTTGGTTTTTCAGTCTCTTAATAAAGTCTGTAATCAAGTGGACAGCTTTACTTTTATTATAGTCACACTTATTTATTTTTTCCCACAAATTGTTCTCTTGATATTGTATCTTCAAGAGCCATTGCCAGATCCCAGGTTATGTAGATTTCCTCCTGCATTTTCTTCCAGAAGTTCTACAGTTTTGCATTTTACATTTAGGTTTATGATTAATTTTTATTTAATCTCATGTAAGGTATAAAGGCTGTGCTTAGGCTTATTTTTCTGTATGTGGATGTCCAATTGTTCCTGCACCATCTGCTGAAAAAAGACTGTCCTTTTTTCATTGAATTGCCTTTGCTCGTTATCAGAAATCAGTTGACTAGAATTGTGTAGGTCTAGTTATGGGTTCTCCATTCTGATTCATTATCTATGGGTGTATGCTTTTGTGGTTTTGCCCAATTTTAATAGATGAAGAAATCATCTCAGGGAAGCTAAATGATCAACTCAAAATCACACAGCAACTAGGCTGCAGAGTAGGAATTTCAAACGACGTCCTTTGAAATCGGGTATAATATCCAGCTTATTTGAACCTATAACTACCTTTTTTTTCAATGCAGAACAGAAAACCTGTGTACCGTTAATCATATTGCAATAACCAATCCATTTTCCTTACATTTTTCTCTTTGGCCCTAATACCTGCTGCACATTGGCCACAGGGGGGCAGAGTTGCCAGAGAGAGTGGCTGCTATAAGTCCTATCTACTTTGCAATTGGAACCTTGGCATTGTTTAATTTGAAGTTGATTGCTTTACCGAAATATGCACAGGTGCAAATTTTAAAAAGTCCCTTCACAATCTAAGATGGAAGATTTCTGATAACACTGTATGGGCTGGATAATGACGTGTGCTGCTAATGATGCAGCTGCAAAGGGCTTAGTTGTTGTTCTTGCTCCTGCTTTATAGAAAGGAAAGAGGGTGTAATCAGTTGAGCTGGGAAGAAATGTTCACAGGGCCCTAATTTTACCACTATAGGCAGTTTTAGAGAAGGAAAGGTTAAGTTCCAAGATTTTTTAAAAATTTTTAATTTTATAGAAAGTATAATAATAATTTAGAATTATGTGAGGCTGGAATTCTATAAGATATAGTTATCATTTTTTAAAAAATTTAACAAAGATATTGCTGCTATGAATATTGGGTGCATGTGGTCCTTCTTTTTACTATATCTGTAACTCTGGGGGATGTCCACAATAGCCAATTTGTGGAAAGAGCTGAGATGCCCTTCAGCAGACGAATGGATAAAGAAGATGTGGTCCATATATACAATAGTCCATATATACAATGGACTATTATTCAGTCATCAGAAAGGATGAATACCCACCTTTTGTATCAGCATGGATGGAGCTGGAGGAGGTTATGCTGAGTGAAATAAGTCAAGCAGAGAGAGTCAATTATCATATGGTTTATTTGTGGAGCACAAGGAATAGCACAGAAGACATTAGGAGAAGGAAGGGAAAAATGAAGGGGGAGGGAATCAGAGAGGTAGATAAACCATGAAAGACTAGGGACTGCAGGAAACAAACTGAGGGTTTTGGGGGTAGGCGGTGGGTGGATGGGTTAGCCCAGTCCTGGGTATTAAGGAGGGCATGTATTGCATGGAGCACTGGGTGTTATATACCAACAATGAATCGTGGAACACTACATCAAAAACTAATGAGGGACTGTATGGTGATTAACAACAAAATAAAAAAATAATTTAAAAAAATTTTTAAAAAGGAAAAAAAATAAAGTTAAGAAAGAGATGGGCTCTGTAGCCTAGTGGCTGTGTGATTTAACTTCCCAAGGCCAGTGTGTTCTTGCTTCCAGGATGGAAGGACTTCCTGGTCTTTGGCCCACAGAGAGTTATTCAATCAACAGTGAAAGGAATTCAAACTTAAATCACCTTCTATGGAACTTGGGTGAAATCTAGGGGAAAATTCTGTGTAATGAATAAAATTTTTAACAATTATCACATAGGACAATTATAAATCTTCCTTATCCCCATGTTTTATGATGGCTCATTGGGACTCTAGCAGGAGGATGAATGACAATCTGACTAGGGTCTTTTCATCCTGAGATCCTAGAGACAGTTTATACTTGATAGTACACTTCAGATGCTTTAGTATCTGAGACATAAACCTTGTCTCCTAAGTATATTATGCTTCTCAAAGTTTAAAGGTTAGAGATAATTTAGAAGACATACAGGTTGTAGGATAGCATATCACAGATTTTCTAAAATGATGTCAGCAAAAAAAAATTGTGGAATATAAAGTCAAGGTTCTTTAATAATATGTAGTGCAAGAACTAAGGGGTCAAGATGTTATTAGCAAATGATTTATATAGGTGGTAATGTTGAAATGGATATTCCTTAAGACTTTTATTTATCAAAGTAGTTCAGAGAAAACTCTCTTACTGAAATGAAATGACTCCCCAAATTCTGTTTTATGGATTTGGTTTTTTGCACAGTGAAATCTTGGCAATTCCTCACCTCTCTCAAAAGACATGGATCCGCATTTATACAATCAAAGTGTTCAGAACTCCAAACTTCCTCTCAGGCATCAAAATGCTTTGCAATATCTATACTGCAAATATGGGCTAAATACTTTGCAATATATATTTTCTGTGCTAAATTTGAGCTTCGAAATATAAGGGGATTAGTAATTTTCTACCAGAACTAACAGCTGCAAAATAAATCAATTTTAAACTTCACCAAGAAAAACCACACATTTTGTTGATGTTTGAAGGGCTCTTAAGAGTCCTTAAGTCCAACTGTCTACTTCTACAAATTAGGAATGAATCGTCCGAGAATGAAATGCCTGAGATTCCAGAATGCTCTGGCTATAGAGCCCAATCTCTAGACCCTCTGCACAGCTCCATATTTCCTTTTAGCATGAAAATGAGCCCTCAGTGCTGCATATTTATTTTATGGAAGTGAAGACAATATATGTTTAGAAATGACCTTTTCAGTTTTTCAAGGACAAGTTTTTAGTCCAACTCGTCTGGGCCTCATTTGGAGGCTAAAAATGAAAGCTGAGTCAGTGTGAGGGTATGAGGTCTTAACAAAGATAGATCCACACATATCAAAAGTTGTAATTAAAAAAAAAAAAAAGTCCTCAGAGGGTGGATCTGTTTCTCCACAATCAACATGCTCCTTCTTTTCTGGTAATGAGCATACTGTTTCAAATGTAGATTAGAAAGGTTTTCTAGTCTTTCTGTATAGGAACATTACGTTTTTCAAGTTCCCATTAATCAAAGATGTTCTCCCAGATTCAAGGCATCCGTACAAATGGATAAGGAGCAGGGACACATTATAGTAACTCAGGATGCATTAATACCAGGGGTTCTCAAAACTTAGAATGCATAAATACCACCTAACACTTGTTCAAAATGTGAATTCCTGAGTATTACCCACATATTTTGACCCAGTAGATGTGCGATGGGGTCTAGAGATTTTCATTTATGAAAAAAAATGTGAAGTGTTTCTAAAGCGACTATGTAGTCGAGGTTTGAGATTTTTCTCTAGATGAAAAAAAAAAATCTTTAAGTCATTTTTTGGTAGTTGTTAATTTACTTTCTATTGCTCCTTTTCCTTTTAAGTTTCACATCTCTTTCACTTCAGACCTTTTAATTATTTTTAAAGTCTCAGTGTATTTTTAAAGACTTTTATCCCTCCCTTTATTTCTATCTAAAAAGAAGGCAGTGTTCCTGTAAGACCAAAACTAAACTTAGGCAGCCTCTCCCATTTCTATGATATTTCCCACTTTTTATTTTAACTTTCATTGTGTAGACAGATGTTTTCCTTCTGTTTTCTCTTGTATGTGCTTTGGAAACCCCTAAGGATCAGAGTCCACTTTGAATTGCAAGTTTCTTAGCAAATAACCTGTCTTTTCCTAAGCAGTATATGTGTTACAAGTCCACTTAGTGCAAAGAATTTGACAATTAGTTCTCCTAGTGAAGTTCCTCACTCTAGACAAAACTCCTAAGCAAACTTGGGGTCGAATCAGTTATCTGAAGAAGAAGCTTTGATCTCCAGAATAGAATTAATAGAATTACTGCCTAGCTTGTTTCTGAAATTTTATATGGCTGAATGGTAGATTTTAGTTCACTCTTCAGTTGCTAGGCCAACACCCATAACATTTTTAGAGACAAGGAACTATGGTCTGGGTCAAAAATATCAATATAAATTGGCCATGGTGTTCGAGAGTGGTGTTTTTCTTGTGATTATTATAGATTAAAAAATTTGCATTGCTGGCCATTTGGATATCTTCTTTGCAGAAGATGTGATATATATATACATATATATATATGTATATATATATATGTGTGTGTGTGCGTGTACACACACACACACACACACACACACACACACACACACACGGAATATTACACAGCCATCAAAACCCCCAAATCTTGCCATTTGCAATGTGGATGGAACTAGAGGGTATTATGCTGAGTGAAATAAGTCAATCAGAGAAAGATAATGATCATATTATCTCTCCGATATGAGGAATTTGAGAGGCAGGGCAAGGGTTCATGAGGGGAAGGGAGGGAAAAATGAAACAAGATGGGACCAGGGAGGGAGACAAACCATAAAAGACTCTTAATCTCAGGAAACAGAGGGAAGGATGGGGTGGCTGGGTGATGGACATTGGGGACGGTATGTGCTATGGTGAGAGCTGTGAATTGTGTAAGACTGATGAATCACAGACCTATACCCCTGAAACAAGTAATACATTATAATGGTAAAAAAAAAAAAAAATTGCATTGTTGTGACATGTTCTTTTTGGGTTCTTTCATTTAGAATCCCTAGAGTTCTTCAGAGAAATAGAACCAAAGGAGATAAATATGTCATTTGTGTAACTGTGTATCATCTATCCATCTAGAGGGGTATAGATACAGTTACTAAGGAACTGGCTCATGTGATTATGGAGGCTGAGAAGTGCTAAGATCTGCAAGCTGCAAAGCCAGTAAACTGATGGTCTAAGTTCCAGTCTGAGTCTCAGTCCAGGGGCAGGAGAAAACCAACGTTCCAGTTTGAAGACTGGCAGAGAAAGCATATTCTCTCTTTCTGAGCTTTTATTATTATTTTTTTTAATCCAGGCCTTCAACTGATAGGATGAGGCTCACCAAGACCGCAGAGAGCCATCTGCTTTACTCGGTCTACTGATTCAAATGTTAATTTTATCCAGAAACACCCTCAAAGACATATACAGAGTAATGTTTAACCAAATACCTGGGCATCCCATGGACCAATCAAGTGACACATAAAATTAATCATCACAGCCTACTTTTGAATACTTTCCTCTCCTTGGGTTGGTACTGTAAGATAGTTCATGAATTAACTTACATTTGTGAAAATATTAATACTATACTCCACCTTTCCCCTGACTTCTGTGCCCCAAACCCCCAAACTAATTCCTTTAGAGTGCTAAGTTGCATACAGGTCATATCAATGGAAATGTAGCATGAGTCAGAGTGAATAGGCCAGCATCCATCTAGGCAGACATAGTCTTCATGGTTTAACTGAAGCTACCTCATCTCTGCAAGAGACTATCATGGGATTTGAGGCCAAACCCTATAATAGGCAATGTCATTTTCCTGGCTTCATCCTTTGGGAATATCCCTTTAGGGAAAAATAGAAGAGAATGAAGCAGAATTTACAGACTTATTTTATCTACATATAAGATATAACTGACAGGAGCTAGTAGTAAATTCTCACTACTAACTGACCTGGGGTGCCTAATAAAACTCTTTTATTTCATTTTTTTCAAAAAATACCTTGTGCCTACTAAGTAGTGGCATCAGAGATAGAGTGTAGAAATCAGGTATGATCTCTGTCCTTCTAGGGAAGATGAACATACCCTGAGTTTGTTTTGGATATTTAGCCTTTTCTGGTGCCTCTGACTCAACAATCAATAATGTCATTAAAAATAGTATGCAGAACCACGATGTCATTCTAGTGGAGCAACTTTATTTTACTTGTCCAATTTCCCAGAACATAGACTAAGACTGCCAAAATCAGTTAAAGAAAACAAGTTGCTGAAAGAGAAAGATCTCTTCCCCAGCTTGAGTGGATTTCAAGGGCTGGCAGGAAGTGATTGTGAGGGAAGGAGGATTATACCCGAGTGACACTTGCAGTCTTTCTGCTAATTCCCCAAGCCCTGCTAGGGGCACTACAAGGGAATGCAAGCAAACAACTGTGATGAATTTGGAGGATAATAATAATGCCTATCTACCCTTCCCCCAAATTAATGACTGATTAAGAGATAGATGCAGGAACCCTGTATCTAGAGATTGAAATATTAGCTTCATTACTAATGAAGCTACATTGAAGGAGTTTAGGAATATTAATGGCTAGAATCAAGTTTCCTAATACAGTGCTACTCCTAGGCTCAGGCAGAACTGTATCATCACAGTTCTCCCTGACAAGGGCAGGTTGCTTAGGGTAGAAATTCCTCTTCTAGGTGTTATGACAGAACCTTTTGAAGAATGGAGGGTTTCCCCTTTCTACTCTGTAATTTCAGAACCAGTGAATGTAGGTTTGTGCTACATTCTTCAGGTTCATCCCTAGCTTCTTTTTCCATGACACTTTATAAAAAATTACAACACTATCCCATCACCCCCTCTGGGAGAAGTTAGTATAAATACAAAACAATGTACCATCGACCAATGTCTACTACCCAATTAGGCCTTACATGCAATTTCTCCATAAGGGAATCTCATTCATAAGCATTCAACAAGCCATATATCCCATTATACCCAAATGCTAACCCCACTTTATATAATAGTAGAATCATACTTATTTTCTGTTTTTAAAATACTTCCTTTAGTCACATAGGAATGACTTTATATAAAATCACGAAGAAGGTAAATTTGTCCTCAGGGAAAACCTGTCTTGCCCCTCAGCTTCAGCAAACCGTTCCTCAGGGAACCAAGGCTCATTGTAGGGCAGAACCTTTCTCTAAGGCACTTGCCATGCTGAGAAACACTGCATGCTTTCATCTCTGTTCTCTGGTTTACTTCCTACTAAAGAGGGTATACCATTGGGCTTGAACAATGAAACAAACTCCATTGCAGAGTGACCTATTTTAGGTCTTGTAAAACGGTAATGTTTTATCTCATTAAAAAGCACTTGCTCCTAGACAGTCTTAATACAATATTTCCCAATATATAAAATACCATTTTCCTGAATGTTAATTGGTACGATGTGTAAGGGAAAGATATTTTGGTCAAAGGACACTTTTAGCTAAAGAAAACTTAACAGATTTCCTTGGCTTATGACTTCTCAGAGTCCTTATTTTGCTATAGTACTCTGAGAATCTCTGCGGAGGGATAGAATATGTGACCTTTCATTTCTGTAACATTCCACGGGACCAGCATTCCATGGAACACAATTTGGGACACACTACTCTAGAGACTTCAAACAGTGGCAATTACCATCATAATGACAAATGACAGGTATCTATTTTTGGCCAGTAGAAAGTAGGTTCCCTGTATTTCATCACGAATTACCAAGAGACTCAGGACAGTGAAATATATTTAGGAAGGGCAGTAGAATCCAAAGAATGACTTTTGAAGAGAGTAAGATCTGGATTTGAACTGTGTACTAATTGAGTGAGATTAGTAAACTCATTAACTCTCAGTGCCTTCATTTCTTTTATCTATCTATAAAAATTTCTTTATCTATAAAAGTGGTAATAATTCTCATTTGTTGGGGATATTCAGATGGTTACCTTAAATATTCTGCAAGGACTTAGAAAGCTTGGAACATAAAGTGTGCAAAATAAATTTTAACTCCTTTTCTTTCTCCAAATTTTTTTCTCTACCTTCTCAGGAAATAAATGTAAAATACCAGAAAATATAGTTTTTCATATCTCTAGATAACTTCCTTTTACATAATTATTTTAATATACATTTAATCTTTATAATATATATTTCTAATGTATAATATATATATTCTTAACAAGGATCACTAAAATAAAAGAGATGTGGACTCAGCCCTCATGCAGCATTCTGCATAGTGTTCAGTCAGGTAAACAAATGCAATTATGTCATATAATTATATATAATAACTTACCATTTTTGCAGCATCTTTCATGTATATTATCTCATTTAATTTTCACTAAAATTTGAAATATATATTACTACTTCCCCACTTATATATAAAGAAAAATGAAACCCCAGGGAAGCTGAGGAACTTGGTCAAGGTCACCCAGCTGACAATCCTGGGCATGAACAAGGACCCAAGGCCTCTAATTCAAACCCTGTGACCTTTTCATTCTACCATGCAATGACTATATTCACTATGTTTCCAAGGAAAACTTCCTAGACAATGCTTTTCTTTTTAAAATAAAGACCAGGGGATAAGCTGACAAAACAATGGCCGAGAAAATGAAGACACTCATCTGCTTAAGGCTGATAGTTTCAGCTACAGGCCTTGAAATGTACATTATGGGGGGCTTGGGGACCCTCTACCTTATGCTATTAACTAGTCATATGGCCTTAACATATCTCAAATAAAATTAGAACAATAGCTAGGCTTCTCCTTGATAATAGGAACAAATGAAATACTATCTGAAGTACTTTGGAAAGCATCAAATGCTGTATAAATATACTAATTTCAAATTATTCTAATATGGGAACAGTGATAACACAAAAATAATAATTGGTTTGCAATGCATTTCATGATTATCTTTGTTGGACAAGAATAGCATTCATTATTAATTGCTCTCCCTGGGTATTCACCAATGAGTGGCCAATCTTGATGATTTTGAGGGTAGTTTGTTAATATAATTTGCTACATATAGAGTAAACACATCCAAGGATTGATTATGTACACAATGTTTCCAAAATGGGAAGTCCATTTAACAGTAAAGCTTTAGATTTACTTAAAGATCTTTGGGATATTTTCTTACTTCACTGAAACATCTGGGAAATAAAGTGGTATTGTGCTTTGTTTGTTTGTTTCTTCCACATGTGCTAAGAATTTTAAGCTTTTCAAAGTCAGTAATAACTTAAGCCTTCGCAGGTAGAAAACTTTTCTAAAGTTTATTGTTTCTTCCTGCATGATCCTTTTGTGATATGTCTATCATATATGTACACACACACACACACACACACACACATAATTTTTTTCAAATGTATCCTAAGGCATTCTTTATTAGTATCTAGAAAATTTGGATTAAAATGATGAAACTCTTTTTTTCCCTTTGCTCATTTGTTTTGTGTCTTAAATACCAAAGGGAAGGTGGGTGGGGGGATGAGTGAAATAGATGATGTGAATGAATTAAAGACTACACTTACCCTATGAACATTGACTAATGTACAGAATTGTTGAATCACTATATAGCATACCTTACGCTAATATAACACTGTTAACTATACTGGAGTTAAAATAAAACACTTAATAAAAAAATAAACTGATAAAACTTACTGTTGGCAGGATTCTGGGTAAACATTAAGAAACTGTCCTTCTAAAGAGCAATCTGGAAATATGCATTTATTTTTATTTATTTTTCACTTGGAAATATTTATTTAATAAATGTTAAGCATCAGCTCTAGGCTGTTTGTTAGGTGGTGAGAATATTAAGGTGAACATGGTTTCTGCTTTTAAAGAACTCAAGGAGTCCACTAGGGAAGGAGCTTAAGTGAACAGATGTGATGACGTGCACAGCAAACCGAACCTCTGGAGAGGCCCTAACTAGGCTACCCACCCTTCTGGTAAAACACTCCACCTCCTGTATCCCAGTTTGTGGTAATTTAGGACTCAGGCCAGGTCTACCTAAAACCTTCTTTAGGACTTTTCAAATTGAGGAAAGTTAGAGACACTTCTTTTCTTTTCTGGACTAGGTGATAAAGTTTGAGTTCAGAGCTGAGCATAGCCGTGTGCCTTGCAAAATGGAGTAAAGCTGGTGTGAGACAGTAGCCATCTTTTTTTTTTTTTTTTTAAAGATTTCGCTTATTTATTTGACACAGAGAGAGATCCCAAGCAGGTAGAGAGGCAGGCAGAGAGGCAGGCAGAGGGAGAGGGGGAAGCAGGCTCCTTGCTGAGCAGAAAGCCTGATGTGGGCTTGATCCCAGGACCCTGAGATCATGACCTGAGCTGAAGGCAGAGGTCTAATCCACTGAGCCACCCAGGTGCCCAGAGACAGTAGCGATCTTAAAGCAAAGCAGAGATAAGATACCCAGAGAGGGTTCTAACAGACTTAGCTTTTGAATATAGGCATCTTATCTCCTTCATTGTTTGGTTACTCCAGAGCCAATTAATCTGCTTGGTCAAGGTTTGGCTTCTGCTATTAGCAGTATGACTAACCCACGTCATTCGTGTTCTAAATGGAGGTATGAATTTAAAAAGACCATTTATACCAAAAGATAAATAATTTTACTTTTAGAAATATAGTTGATTTACATTATCTGCAGATTCTGTACTTGTGAATTAGACTATTCACTAAAACTTACCTGTAACACCCAAATTAATACCTGGGACATTTCGTGATCATTTATAGACATGTGAAAAGGGGTGAAAAATTTGAGCCTGCCATAATGTAAGCAAGCGTTCTTTTTACCACATTTTTGTGTGTGCTTTTGTGTTTTTGTGTTCATCATTTTGTTGTTTAAAATGGCCCCAAGCGTGGTGCTAAAATGCTGTCTCTCATTCTTAAATGAAAGGAGGTGTGATGTGACTTACAGAAAAAAACACATGTATTAGATAAGCTTCATTCAGGCATGAGTTACAGTGCAATTTGACCATGAAATCAATGTTAATAAGTCAACAATATGTAATAAATAAGGTGTCTTTTAACAGAAACATAAATGAAACAAAATTTGCACTGATTGATTGACCAAATAAATGTGAATGGAGGATTGCAGCAAACTAATCCTGTATTCCCCCTCCCCCGACCCAGAGCAATGGCTCAGTATTTGCTAATTCAGTTCAGAGACACCTTAAAGAACGTGAACTACTGTGAATGACTATATACTTTAAGGAAAAATGGCCCTCTACTTAAAAAATTAGATGTTCGTAGAAGCACTATTTATAATACTGAAGAGCTAGAGAAAAGCTAAATGTCCAACAAATGAACAGTTCTACTGTATAACTTTATTGCAGTTATAATTCTATGGATATTTCCTTACATAAAAACATTAATAAAATTAATAAAGTGGATTTATTGAGACAGAGTTCACTGGTCCTAAGTAACTTGAAAGATGGAACTATATCTTAGTTATTTTCTATCTATATGAACTAGCCTGGCATGCAGTAGATACGGGAGGTAATACATGTTCACTATTGACTATTATGGAACCCATGCGGCATAGTTCTGGCTGATAAGGTCTAAGTGAAACATTCTTAGGTAAAGATTCATGGAAAGCTATTTCTTAAATTATTGATTTTTTTCTTTTTTTTAGAGAGAGAGAGAGAGAAAGTGAGAGTCCATGAGTAGGGAGGGGAGGGGCAGAGAGAGAGAGAATCCCAAAATCCATGTGGAGCCTGATCTTACAACCCTGAGATCATGATCTGAACTGAAATCAAGAGTTGGATGCTCAACTGACTGAGCTACCCACGTACCCTGGAAAGCTATTTTATCAAGTGGACACACTCAGTGGTACCCAGATTTTGTCCATTATGCTTCCCACATCTTCTAACTTGGATCTTGGACGGTGCTACTAGTGCAGGAGTAATTTTTAGCATAAGTATGAAAAATACAAAGTCTGCCATGTTGCCTAACTCCAAGAAAGAACAGATTATTAATGATGGATACTATTCCTCTTTAACAAAGATAATCATGAAATGTATTTTAAACCAATTATTAATTCCATTTGTATTATCACTGCTTCCCACACTCAAGAGAATAATTAAAAATTAGTTCATTGATACATTTTATACCTTCTAAAGTACTTTCAAATAATAACTCATTTGTTCTTATTATTCTTGTTTTATTTGAGATAATATCTTAAGATCATATAGTTTGATAATAGTATGAGGCAGAGGGTCCCAATATTTCAAAGGCATTTGAAAGGACATTCTGGAGCTGAAACTATTTATCATTCTTAACCCTTTGGAATATGAATATTAAATATTTTCTCTGAAGTGGTATATTCTAGTAACCTGAAAATACAGATCATCAGACAGCTTCATGGAGAAGAAAACATGCATGGCTAACGAACACAGGAAAAGATGCTTAAGCTCATTAACAGAGAAATGCAAATTAAAACCACAATGAAATATTTCATACAAGTAAAAAGGGAAAAATTTAATCTGACCTAACTAAATGCTGGAAAGAATATCAAGATATAAAAACTACCACATCTTTCTAGTAGAAGAAAGATGCAATCATTTGCAGAGCAATTTGTCAATATCTTAAAGTTGAGGGTGTTTATATTGTGACTCAATAATTCTCTTAGAAATATATCTTAGAAAAACTCAGGTGGATATGTCCTAGAAGACAAATACAAGAATATTCACAGCAGCCATTTTGGTGATAATAAAAGTATGGAGATAACCTATGTGTCCACTGAGAGGAGAATGGATGAATTAATTATAATATGTTCAGAAGATGGGATGCTCTACAGCAGTGAAAATAAATAAGCCAGTGGTACCCATATAAATGTGGCTAAATCTCAAAAAATGTTACTGAGTAGAAAAGCATTATAAAGACTTCATGTTTCATTTGAGCATCTATGTAAAGGAATACAAAGAATTCTAGAACAGATTCTAATATGAATTAGAATGAACAACACCAAATTATGTTTGAATGTTCACTTATATGGTGAGAAAGAGCCAAAAAAGAAAAATTAAGGTAGCACAAAGGGCTTCATTTCTGTGTGTGTGTGTTTTTTTTTTTTTTAATTTTTAAAGAATGATCTGAAGCATAGGTGGCAAATTGTTGGAATATCAATGGACTAAATAATGGAGTATAGGCATTTTTATTGCATTAGTCTTTGCATTAGACTAAATGTTTTAAGTATGTCATAGTTTAAGAACATTCATATGAACAGACTGATTACTAGTAATGAAACTGTATCAGTAATGAATCAACTCCCCAAAAAAGTCCAGAACCAGATGGATTCACAAGTGAATTCTAGCGAACATTTAAAGAGGAGTTAATACTTATTCTCTTTAAATTATTCCAAAAAATAGGAGGAAGGAAAGCTTCCAAATAAGTTTTACATGGCCAACATCACCCTGACTCCAAAACCAGACACTACAAAAAACAAACAAAATTACAGATCTATATCCCTGATGAATGCAGATCCAAAATTCCTCAGGGAAATATTAACACTCCACATTCAACAATACATTAAAAGGATCATTTACCATGATCAAGTAGATTTATTCCAGGAATGGAAGGATGATTTGATATCTGCAAATCAATCAACAATATATACAACATTAACAAAAGGAAGGATAAAAACCATATGATCATGTCAGTAGATGCAGAAAAGGAATGTGACAAAAATTCAATATCCATTCATGATAAAAAAAACTCTCAAAAAATGGGTTTAGGGAGAAAATACCTCAATATAAGCAAGGCAATATGGGAGAAACCTATAATTAACATTACACTTAAGGGTGAAAAACTGATAACTTTTCTTTAAAAAAAAAAGATTTTATTTATTTGACAGAGAGGTAGACAGCGAGAGAGGGAACACAGAAGGGGGGAATGAAAGAGGGAAAAGCAGGCTTCCCACTGAGCAGGGAGCACAAAGCGGGGCTCTATTCCAGGACCCTGGGATCATGACCTGAGTTGAAGTCAGACACTTAAGGACTGAGTCACCCAGGCACCCCTGATTGTTTTTCTTCTAAAATCAGGAAAAAGACAAGGATGTACACTCTTGTCACTCTCATTCAACATGTCCTGAAAGTTCTAGTCATAGCAGTCAGACAAGAAATAAAAGGCATCCAAATTGGTAAAGAAGAAGTAAAAAGGTCACTATTTGCAAATAACATTATACTATAAATAGGAAATCCTAAAGCCTCCAACAAAAAACCATTAGAATAAATGAATTCAGTAAAGTTGTAGGATACAAAATTAATACACAGAAATGTGCTGCATTTCTATACACTAATAACAAACTAGCAAAAGAGAAATGAAGAAAACAATTCTATTTACAATTGTACCAAAAAAGAATAAAATACCTAGAAATACACTTAACCAAAAAGGCAAAAAATTTATACTCTGAAAACTAAAAAACACTGATGGAAAAAAATGAAGATAACACAAGCAAATGGAAAGATATTGCATGCTCAGTATCTTTCAGAGCAATTAATATTGCTAAAATGGAGACCACCCAAAGAAATCACTGATTTAATGTGATCCCTATCAAAATATGAATAGCAATTTTCACAGAACTAGAATAATCCTAAAATTTGTATGAAACCACAAAAGATCACAAATAGCTGAAGCAATCTTGAAAAACAAGAACAAAGTTGGAGGTTTCACAATCTCAGATATCGAGATACACTGCAAAGCAACAGTAATCAAAATATCATAGTGCTAGCACAAAGATATACACATAGATCAATAAAACAGAACAGGGAGACCAGAAATGAACCCACAATTATATTGTGAATTAATCTATGACAAAGGAGGCAAGAATATTCAATGGGGAAGCCAGTCTCTTCAATAAATGGTGTTAGGGAAACTGAACAGCAATATTCAAAAAAATGAAATTGGACTATACACAAAAATAAACTCAAAATGTATTAAACACCTCAATGTGAGCCCCAACACCATAAAACTTCTAGAAGAAAGCATGGACACTGACATCACTGAAATTGGCCTAAGCAACATTTTTCTAGATCTATCTCCTCAGGCAAGGGAAACAAAACAAAAACTATTGGGACTATCCCCAAAAAGATCATTTACATAATGAAGGAAACCATCAACAAAATGAAGAGGCAACCTCCTGAATGGGAGAAGATATTTGCAAATGATATAGCTGATAAGGACTAAATATCCAAAATATATAAAGAACTTACACAACTCAACACCAAAACAACAGTTTGATTAAAAAAATGGGTAAAAACATGAACAGACATATTTCCAAAGAGGACATACAGATGGCCAACAGATACATAAAAAGGTGTTCAACATCACTAATCATCAGGGAGATGCAGATCAAAACCACAATGACATAGCCCCTTATATTTGCCAGAATAGTTAGAATCAGACAGACAAGAAATATCAAGTGTTGGCAAGGATTTGGAGAAAAAGAAATACTTGCACACTGTTAATGGAAATGTAAATTGGTGCAGTCACTATTGGAAAACAGTATGGAGGTTCTCAAAAAATTAAAAGTAGAAATACCACATGATCCAGTAATTCCACTACTGGGTATTTTCCCAAGAAAATAAAAACACTAATTTGAAAAGATACCCCTTTGTTTACTAGAGCCTTTTTCACAATAGCCAAGATATGGAAGCAACCAAAGTGTCCATCAATAGATGAATGGATACAGAAGTGGCGTATATATACAGTGACATATTACTCAGCTATATAAAAGATGAGATCTAGATATATCTGACAACATAGATGAACCTAGGGGGTGTTATGCTAAGTGAAATAAGCCGGACTGAAAAAGACAAATTCTACCTGGTTTCATTTATATGTGGAATTTAAAAAACAAATGAATAAACATACAAAAAGCAGAAAGAGCCTGTAAATACAGAGAACAAACTGATAGTTGCCAGAGGAAAAGGAGTTGGAGGATAGGCAAAGTGGGTGAAGGGAGTGAGACATACAGGCCTCTAGTTATGGAATGAATAAATCATAGGGATAAACCATACAAGGTAAGGAATATAGTCAACGGTATTGTAGTAGTGTTGCACGGTGACAGATGAGAAGTACACTTGTTAGCAAAACCTACCATACAGACTTGTCTAATCACTATGTTGTATAGCTGTAACAAATGTAGCATTGTGTGTCAACTATACTTCAGAAAAAAGAGAAAACTTGAATAGATTTATAACCAGCAAAGAAACTGAATCAGTACTCAAAAAACTCCCAACCAAAATAGTCTAAGGCCAAATGGTTTCACAGGTGAATTCTACCAAGCATGTAAAGAAGGGTTAATTGCTATTCTTCTCAAACCTTTTCAAAAAATATATAAGGAAGGAAAACTTCCGAATTCATTCTATGAAACCAGCATAATTCTGATAGCAAAACAAAATAAAGATACCACTAAAAAAGAGAACTACAGGCCAATATCCTCAAAAAATTGTTAGCAAACCAAATCTAACAATACATTAGAGTGCATTTTCTAAGATAATTTTTTGTGATGAATCATAGACCTGTACCCATGAAACAAATAATACATTATATGTTAATTAAAAAAATAAAATAACTTTTTGTATTTTTCCCACCGGAGAACACTAGAATTTTTGTGTCTTTGAAAATTCATGGTAATTATTAACCATGCCTAGATATTTCTAGATGTTTACTGTATTTCTTTAAAAATCAGTTCTAATGTACTAGCAGAAATCTACTCCTAAGTAATTTTAAATATAACTTAGTATTTTCTAAGCCCTAGTGCCCATTTAGATTATTTACAAAGCACGTATAGTAAAAATACTAGAATTTTACTAACAACAAAATAATAATAATAAAACTTCAATAGCTTTTAAATTAAAACAAATCAAGACAAGGAAAATCTCTTGCATGGAGCACTGGGTGTTGTACATAAACAATGAATTTTGGAACACTGCATCAAAAACTAATGATGTCCCAAAAGTTCATTTTCACTTTTGTTTCCTTTGCCTTTGGAGACATATCTTGAAAGAAGTTGCTGTGGCTGATATTGAAGAGGTTACTGCCTGTGTTCTCCTCTAGGATTCTGATGGATTCCTGTCTCACGTTGAGGTCTTTTATCCATTTTGA
The DNA here is from genome assembly GCF_002288905.1 of Enhydra lutris kenyoni. Lineage (NCBI taxonomy): Eukaryota > Metazoa > Chordata > Mammalia > Carnivora > Mustelidae > Enhydra > Enhydra lutris. Next base: position 4,449,003 of record NW_019154099.1, read on the forward strand.
GTTTATTTTTGTGTACGGTGTAAGAGAATGGTCGAGTTTCATTCTTCTACATATGGCTGTCCAGTTTTCCCAGCACCATTTATTGAAGAGACTGTCTTTTTTCCACTGTATATTTTTTCCTGTTTTGTCGAAGATTATTTGCCCACAGAGTTGAGGGTCCATATCTGGGCTCTCTACTCTGTTCCACTGGCCT
>NW_019154099.1:4449295-4478174 GCF_002288905.1 Enhydra lutris kenyoni
TTTTTTCCTGTTTTGTCGAAGATTATTTGCCCACAGAGTTGAGGGTCCATATCTGGGCTCTCTACTCTGTTCCACTGGTCTCTGTGTCTGTTTTTATGCCAGTACCATGCTGTCTTGGTGATCACAGCTTTGTAGTAAAGCTTGAAATCAGGTAACGTGATGACCCCAGTTTTCTTTTTCTTTTTCAACATTTCCTTAGTAATTCGGGGTCTCTTCTGATTCCATACAAATTTTTGGATTATTTGCTCCAGCTCTTTGAAAAATACCAGTGGAATTTTGATTAGAATGGCATTAAAAGTATAGATTGCTCTAGGCAGTATAGACATTTTAACAATGTTTATCCTTCTGATCCAAGAGCATGGAATGGTCTTCCATCTTTTTGTGTCTTCTTCAATTTCTTTCATGAGTGTTCTGTAGTTCCTCGAGTACAGATCCTTTACCTCTTTGGTTAGGTTTGTTCCCAGGTATCTTATGGTTCTTGGTGCTATAGTAAATGGAATCACTTCTCTAATTTCCCTTTCTGTATTTTCATTGTTAGTGTATAAGAAAGCAACTGATTTCTGTACATTGACTTTGTATCCTGCTATGTTGCTGAATTGTTGTATGAGTTCTAGGAGTTTGGGGGTGGAGTCTTTGGGTTTTCCCTATAAAGAATCATGTCATCTGCGAAGAGAGAGAGTTTGACTTCTTCATTGCCAATTTGGATACCTTTTATTTCTCTTTGTTGTCTGATTGCTGTTGCTAGGACTTCTAATACTATGTTGAACAAGAGTGGTGAGAGTGGGCATCCTTGTCGTGTTCCTGATTGCAACAGGAAGGCCGCAAGCTTTTTTCCATTGAGGATGATATTTGCTGTGGGTCTTTCATAGATAGATTTTATGAAGTTCAGGAATGTTCCCTCTATCCCTATACTTAGAATGGCCAAAATTAGCAAGACAGGAAACAACATGTGTTGGAGGGGATGTGGAGAAAGGGGAACCCTCTTACACTGTTGGTGGGAATGCAAGTTGATGCAGCCACTTTGGAGAACAGTGTGGAGATTCCTCAAGAAATTAAAAATAGAGCTTCCCTATGACCCTGCCATTGCACTACTGGGTATTTACCCCAAAGATACAGATGTAGTGAAAAGAAGGGCCTCTGTACCCCCATGTTTATAGCAACAATGGCCACGGTCGCCAAACTGTGGAAAGAACCAAGATGCCCTTCAACGGACGAATGGATAAGGAAGATGTGGTCTATATACACTATGGAGTATTATGCCTCCATCAGAAAGGATGAATACCCAACTTTTGTAGCAACATGGACGGGACTGGAAGAGATTATGCTGAGTGAAATAAGTCAAGCAGAGAGTCAATTATCATATGGTTTCCCTTATTTGTGGAGCATAACAAATAGCATGGAGGACAAGGGGAGTTAGAGAGGAGAAGGGAGTTGAGGGAAATTGGAAGGGGAGGTGAACCATGAGAGACTATGGACTCTGAAAAACAATCTGAGGGTTTTGAAGGGGCCGGTGGTGGGAGGTTGGGGGAACCAGGTGGTGGGTATTGGAGAGGGCATGGATTGCATGGAGCACTGGGTGTGGTGCAAAAACAATGAATACTGTTACGCTGAAAATAAATTTAAAAAAATTAAAAAAAATCCTTAAAAAAAAACACTAATGATGTATTACATGGTGACTAACATAACACAATAAAAATTTTAAAATATTTTAAAAAAAACAAAGAAAAAGAAAAATCTCTTGAGAAGTTACATGGCCTAAAGTTAAAAATAACCAGAAAACAAATCTGTTGGCAGTAATAAAGTGGACTTAAAAAGCTAAATTTTATTGGGGCGCCTGGATGGCTCAGTGTGTTAAAGCCTCTGCCTTCAGCTCAGGTCATGATCCCAGGGTCCTGGGATCGAGCCCTGCATCAGGCTCTCTGCTTGGCAGGGAGCCTGCTTCCTCCTCTCTCTCTGCCTGCCTCTCTGTTTACTTGTGATCTCTGCCTCTCAAATAAATAAATAAAATCTTTTAAAAAAAAGCTAAATTTTATCACTGAAGTGTTCTATCTTTTCTTATTGTTTTTTCTAGTGATATAAACAGATTTAAACATAGCTAAAAAAATTATGGGTCTTACATGCAATTGAAGGAATACCACATTAAGTGAAGCTCAAACAAAGGACAGCCAAGGTCGTTTTGACCTTAGGGTTCCTCTGGATCCTCCTCCTCATTCAGTGTTATATCTGTATATAAAGAAAAGCATGATTTAACAGTCATACACAAGCAATTATATTATGTAGAATATTTGCTATGGATTGTATAACTAGTTTGTCTTCATGTGTTCTGAAAATGGTATAGGTTGGTTCTTTTATTTGAGACGATTCTTCAAAGAAACTCACTGAATTAAAGAGAGGGTCATGTTCTTTTTTCTAATGAGATACTTGGATATATAAAAATACATGATACATTCCTATAAAACTATATACCATTCAGTGCACAGACACAGGAAAAGATGCTCAGCATCACTAATCATCAGGGAAATGCAAATCAAAACCACAAAGAGGAGTCACTTTGCACATGTCAGAATGGCTAATATAAAAAAGGCAAGAAATAGTAAGTGTTGGCAAGAATGTGGAGAAAAAGGAACAAATGTACACTGTTGATGGGAATGTAAATTGGCACAGCCACTGTGGAAAACAGTATGGAGGTTCCTTAAGAAATTAAAAGTGCAAATATCTAATGAACCAATGATTCCACTACTGGGTACCTAACCAAAGAAAAGGAAAACACTAATTTGAAGATATATGCACATCTAGGTTTATTATAGCATTATTTGTAATAGCCAAGATATGGAAGCAACCTAAGTGTCCATTGATAGATGAATGGATATCAAAGATATGCATATACACACACATACACACACACACGGGAATATTATGCAGCCACTAAAAAGGGTGAGAACATGCCACTTGCTGCAACACAGATGACCTAGAGAGTATCATGCTAAGTGACATAAGTCAAACTGAGAAAGACAAATATATGATTTCACTCAAATGTGGAATCTAGAAAAACCAATGAATAAGCAAACTCAAATCCAAATCAGACCTATAAATACAGAGAATGATAATCTGATCATTGTTAGAGGGGAGAGGTGGGCAAAACTGATGGAGAATGAGAGATATAGACTTCCAGTTATCAAAATGAATAGTCACAGGAATAAAAGACACAGAATAGAGTCAATGGTACTGTAACAGAGTTGTACAGTGAGAGATGGTAGCTACACTTGTGGTGGGCATAGCATAAACTTGCGAAATCACTCTGTTATACACCTGAAACTATTATAACATTGTGTGTCAACCATACTCAGATAGACATACATTGATAATAAAAAAAAATAAAACCATTTAGGCAACTAAATATCTAATGTAAAATTTTCTAGGTATTTTAGGCTAGGTATTTATTTAACTTGTGTCTTAAGATACTTATTTAAGAAGATCTTTAGGACACCTGGTGGCTCAGTTGGTTATGTATCTACCTTCAGCTTGGGTCATGATCCTAGGGTCCTGGCATTGAGCCCCATGTGGGGCTCCCTGCTTGATGAGGTGCCAGCTTCTCCCTTTCCCTCTGCAACTCCTCCTGCTTAGGCTTTCTCTCTCTCTCTCTCTCTCTCTGTCAAATAAACAAATAAAATTTAAAAAATAATATCTTTAAAAAGTACTAATTCTTATAAAGGCATTTTCCCCATTAAACTGAAATTTGCTTTTAAATAGTTTCTACTGGCTAATTTTGGTCTGCTTTCCACAGCAATGTAAAGTCAGTCAAGTCCTGTTTATGTTATACCTTGTTAATTGAAATCCCTCATCCTTGCCGGCTAAAGTCTTTGGTTTCTGATCCTGTCATGTACCTACCAGGAAATTCTCCAGCTTCTTGAAATCTGCAAATTAGATGGGCTTCCTTTTTGTATCCTCATCCAAATTGCTGACAGAAACATTGATGATGACAAGAAAAACCTCTGCAGCCTGTAACTAGATAATTCCATTACATTGACCTTGCTTTTCGTTCATGAGCCCTGACTTGTCCTTCAACAAGATCCAAGTCCATCTACCTATATTGTCAGCCTACATTTGAGTGGCTTGTCCAAAACCTTTGCTTAATTCCAGGTGTTCTCACCTTATGTCATTCTCTTCACCTACCAATTCAGGAAATCTTCTTAAAAAATAAATGAGATTAGTCTGGATAACTTGTGAACACGAGTGTATTCTGTTGTCATATCTTTTCCTAGTTAATAATGGACCGAGCTGAAACTGTTGGTGAGTCAGAGATTACGCTGATCCCATGATTGTGCTAAGTGTTATATTAGCAGTGTTAGTTAAACTCTGGGAAGCACACGGTCATCATCTTACAGAGGGTGACTGGAGATGTGTCTACTTTTCCACCTAGGCTTCTCATGGCCACAGCAGATCTTCCTGGAATTCATATTCTTCCAGAACCACAGCTGTGGCATCTACTTCATTCCCTTCTATAACTTGTGTACTATGCACCTTAAAACCATAAATCACATGAAAACATTTCTGCTGATGTCACAAGGTGAAGAGGAAAAGATTTTCTTCTTCTCATAGTCCTCACACTTTTCCCTTTTAACTGGATAAAGACTGTGGTTAAGATCTGAGCCTTGAATCAGATTGCCTGTGTCTATAACCTTCATCTGTAATTTCTCAGTTGCTATTGTCAGTTTACTTAATCTCCCCAGGTGCCATCTTTCTCATATATCAGATGGGAATAATAATTGCCTATTTCACAGGACTGCTGTGAGAATCAAATCATTGCATGTTAAACATTTAGATATATTCTTGGTGTATAGTAAGCTCTAAATAATAATTGTTGTTTTATTATTGTTGCTTAAAGGATGTGGGCCTTCTCAGTTTGGAGAAGCGCTGGTTGCCTGAGGGCTACAGTTCTGTTTTGGTTAACTAAGACTGCTCTATATACCTGTTATTAAAACTATTTTCAATCATGGATAGTTTAGCTCCTCAGAGAATTATAGAACTAGTGGCAAATGTTGGATTATACAGTCCTGCTCCAGTAGGTACTGCTTTAATGATACCAGTAATGACTTGTTTTTACAAAGCTTCTCTCCATCTCACAAGCAGAAAGCACTCTATAGACATTATAACATAATAATTTTGAGAAGTTGCTAGGCTACAAGGACTATGTGATTGTTTCTGTTTTGCACAGGGATTCTAAGTAACTTGCTTGTATTCACATAGAAAAATGGCAGAATAAGAAGGAAAACCCTATTACAAGAGCTTCTAAAATCCCACCTAGAGATTTGGGATCTCCAAGTAACTTGGGGGCAGTATACATCAAAAATATATACTTAAGATTATTTGGTATAAATAATTTGCAATGTGAAATCTAACAGTATGACATCACTGATTGAATTTGGAATTTTTCCAGCTTGATTCAGTAAGTCTAGCTGTCAATCATTATGTTCACAGAACCCAATATATTTGACAACTGAAAGGAATAAGTAGGGAGACAGCCCACAATTTCAGCCTATTTGACTTTCAGTCCACTTTGACAAATACTATGTGCCAAGCACTATGCTGCATACAACTAGAGGTATAGGAATTCTTAGGGACTTACAGTCAAGTGAAATAGGAAACACAGATGCAAATGTAGAAGAGATGAAGATCTAGCTATTGCTATAGATATAGATTCATGTTACTACAAGGCTATAATACAGAAAGAACATTAGATAGTAATTTAAGGAGATATTCATTTTGGTGGGGAATCTGGAAAACCCTTATGGAAAGACATGATTATGATTTCAGTGAGGTCTTAAAGAATCATTAGGTCTGTAATTGTGATGACTATTTGGTGAAGGGAGAAGAAACACTATGTGGAGCTAGTGGAAGGGTCCTCGACAGCCTTTGCTGATATGGGATAAATGGGCAATTATGCCTCCCCTGTATACTCTCCAGAGATGGTAGGGACTTCAAGTGTACTTTTCCACAAACTTAGGGCCAGATTCCTATTAAGTATTCAGAAGAAGAACAAAAGAGAGAAATGAAGGGGAAAACAAGGAAAGAGTTCCTTTGATTTTTCTTTCAAGTTTCTTTCAGAGAGGGATATATAAATCAGAGACCAAGTATGTCTAAAATACTGACATAGCCCTAGCTGCCTTACTTCAGAAACTAAAATGTGTGTGTAAATTTGTAGTATTTCTTTATTGTCTTGTTTAATTAAGAACTTGGTATTGGTGAGCTTTGTACTTGTCATGTTCCTCATGAGGCATTAGAATACTGATGAATTATACCAAATGCAACCTACTGGTGTACCTACTTGGGAAGGGTAATCACTAATCAAGGGTACCTTCAGTCTGTTTTGCTACTACCTGAGATTGGGAGGGATAACAATAGACACCTTGTATAGCCATGCTTTTAAATGATAAACAAAATATTTCCAACCAAATGTTCAAAATGACAAAGATTTCAAGCTTGCCTAGCTTAGCTTGCATATTTAAAAAAAATTAGGCTGGACTTTGTTGAAATACATGAGTTGTTCATATATCCTGCATCAATGACAATGATAAGAGCAACTAGGGAACCCAATTAGCTTTGACAGACCAGACACAATGGTGACATAATTACCTCAAATGGCTATAGTGTGTTTGCTACTACTCCCTATTCAATATCATAGAATCTGATGCGTATTTTTTATAGTAGTAATGCTGGGATATTTAAAAAATTAGACATTACTGAATTTTCTATTATTGTAGCTGAGTGTTTTTTCCCCAGTGTAGACTCACCCTAGTTAATGGAATTATACTGCCCAATACACATTAGGAAGATTTTGCGATAGTAGACCGGGATTTGAGACCTGACTTTTCTGAATTTTGGCTGTATTATTTTGGGAAAATAACTTTGTTTCTGTATCTCAGTATACTTTGTTAGAAAATGGAATAACTGTACCTACAAAACTGAGTTTTGGGAATTTCAGGAGCCACAAATGTTGGCAAGCATGAGAAGAAAAAGGAACACTTGTGCACTGTTAGCATGTAAATTGGTACAACCATTGTGGAAAATGGAATGTTCTTTGAAAAATTAAAAATATAAATACCACATGAACCAATAATTCCACCGCTGAAACACTAATTCAAAAAGATATATGCACCCTTATGTTAACTGCAGCATTATTTACAATAGCCAAGATATGGAAGCAACTTTAACATCCATTCTTTGACAAATGGATAAAGAAGATGTGGTACACCTCTCCAAGACACACACTGGAATATTATGCAACCATAAAAGGTTGATGTTTTGCCATTTGTGACAACATGGATGGACCTAGAGGGTATTACCCTAAGTAAAATAAGTCAGCCTGAGAAAGACAAATGTCATATAATTTCACTCACATATAGAATCTAAAAAAAAATCATATGAACAAAAAGCAAAAATCAGAAACAGACCTATAAATACAGAAAACAAGCTGAAGGTTGCCACAGGGGAGGAGTGTGAAATGGGTGAAGTGGAGTGGGAGAGACAGTCTTCCAGTTATGGAATAGATGTCTAGGAATAAAAGGCACAGCATAAGGAATATAATCAAAGATACTGTAATAGCGCTCTGTGGTGACAGATGGTAGCTACACTTGTGGTAGTACAGTTTAAAGGATAGAGCAGTTGCATTACTATGTTGTCTACCTGAAACTAATGCAACATTGTGTGTCAACTATAGTCAAATAATGATTAAAAAAAAAACAACCCTCAATGCTACTTTGAAGTATTTGGTGGTGATACTGAATTGTTATTTGTCTTAACTGTTTATATAATTGTCTCATATAATGTCCTAAATGAACTGATCTTCATCTAACAAAGGCACATGGTTTTTCAAATTCTCTTAGCATCTGAAAGTTGGTGACTATACACTTACGTACACTATACCCCCCATTACACATAGTGCAAGTGATTGAAGCCGGTGAGGTAAAAAAACAAAAACAAAAACAAAAAACCCCAAAACAAACAAACAAACAAACAAACAAAAAACAGACTTCAGTATAGTTAAATTGGGATTTCCTTCACCAAGTAAAATAAAGAAGAATGACATTTTCAAAAACATTTTGGGGGCAGATACCTCATTATGTATTTTAGGAGAAATGCATAAGGGACTGAAGAGGAAAATGAAGACTATAAGAATGCTTTAAATTGTGTGTTTGAGCTACAGAAAGGTGTCTTTTTTGGCCTTTTGTATTTGTCTCAGCAGACATGGTCAATTTTTAAAAAATGCGTTTATGACCAAATTTTCTAGAATGAAAAATGGTGTGGGGAATACAGAGATGAATACAGGAAAACTTAAGTGTATTTGGTATTACACCATGGCTGAATGCTTTACATATCGTACTTCCCCTGACTCTCATATACACATATAGGGGAAAATAATTAAAATCAGAAAAATAACAGTTAATAGCATGGCATGGTCATGAGATGAGGTCTCCATGTCTCAAATTCTAGACTCATTCTGCTTCTCCAAGGAAGTGAATATGTGCAACAAAACCTATGGGCTAATAGAGTCTCTATTAACTAGTAACATAGCCAAGAAAATTTCATTTGGGTGATAGCAAATTTAATAATACCCAACCCATTTTTCAAAGGATGACTACTCATTTTTTTTTTAATAAACCAGAAAAAAATCAGGACACAAAGAAAAAGAAAGCTCTCAGTGTTTCACTCAGACTTTCTTTTCCACTAATTACATAACTCTCATAATTACTTACAGGTCTCATAGTGCATAATAATTAAAGCAATATTTTTAAAGTATTTTTATTATAAAAATTAAAAACATTTAAAAGCTAAGAGAATAGTATCATCAGCTCCTATTTACTCAGCACCTGGCTTCAATAATTATCAATATTTTGCCAGTCTAGTTTCAGTCATATCATACTATTTTTCCCTGATGAATATTTAAAACACCAGATGTTGTATAATTTCACCAGTATGTCCAGTATGTATCTCTAACAGATACTGACACCTTAAACATCCATTATCACTCTGAAAACTATTAATATTAATTCTTAATGTCATCTAATAACTAGTCCCTGCTTATTTTTCCCAGTGTGAAAATGTTCCTTCATAGTTGTTTTCCTTGAATCAGGATCCAAGCAAGGCCCACATATTGCTTTTGGTTGGTAGGCCTTTTAATAATTTTTCATGTCATTTATCGGAGGAACTAAATCTTTTATCTTGTTGATTATCTCAAATTCTGAATTTGGCTCTTTGCATCCTTGTGGTACCTTTTTAGCACAGTCATCTATATCCTGCATATATGGAGACACTTGGTTAAATTCAGATTTTTGTTTTGTTTATGGGCAAGAATCTTTCATCAATGGCATTATGTAGTTCCCACTGCATTACAGCAGGAGGCCCATGACATCTGGTCTTCTAGTGATGATAGAACATTGCAGAGAGCTCAGACAATGCCAGCCTAATCCATTCCTCATAAAGCTTCCTCATAGGCTTAATGGTTTAAACAGTTATTGATGGTAATTGCTTAGATCTATTCTTTCATTAGAGGTTTCAAAATAGTGACTTCCTAATTCTATGTCTTCTGCTTTGGTTTACTAAATTTCTCCTATTTAGACACAAATTTTCTCTAAATAAATGGGTGGTTATTTTGAAATAGTTTGTACAGGAAAGTAGATATTAAAGGTTTGATTTTTCTAAGTTTTCAGGATAATAACCTGGTGTCCTAACAATCTTCAAAGGTGAGCAGTTAGTTTGTCTTTTCTTAGTACCATTACAAATGAGTAGATTTTAGCATATTTGTAGTCTATATCCTGAATAACTTTACTTTCAAATGTACTTATGATATTAATTTAGATACTTTGGCTTTTTTTTAACTCTTGCATACATCTGTTTTAAAATTGTGGCAAAATATATATAACATAAAATTTACTCACTCAGATATCCTGGGACTCCACCTTTCCTAGCCCCAATCCTAACATCCTCTGCTACTCCATTAACCAGCTAGTCTTATTCTTAGAGTCAGCTGACACAGCATCTCAGTATATAAAATCATGAAACCTTTTCCTCTTGAGCAAGGGCACCTTGGCAGATTTATGTCAGTGGTCTTCTGGCCAGATTGCATATCCATGTGAGTCTTAGACCAAAAGCCTCAGGGTCAGAGAGCTTTTCTCAACCGTGCAACACTAAGGGAGAGTTGTCAAGGGATAAATGGGTGGGATCACTTAGATACACTTCTCCTCTTCCTTTCCCAGTTTCCACATCTCTAATATGCCCAGAGTGGGAGGAGATATAAAATTCTGTAGCCATGTAAAGCTACCCTAAGGAAAACAATTAAGGTGAACTTTCCTGAGATACCTCATTCTTCTGTCATGTTTCAGTCATGTAGATGAGCCTACATGGCCATTCTTGGTGCATGGAACTTCATGGCTATCCAAGAATCCAAAAAGTCTCTTTTCTGACTTTTTTTTTTTTTTTTGAAAGAAGACAATTTGCAATGAGTTCCTTGTATTAGGCAGAGTAAAATAAAGAGAGTTTGCTTTGGCAGACTGTATTTTTTAAAAGAAGGCCTCAATGATAGTACTCATCCTGCATACATTTATTCAGTGTGGCCATTGTATGTAACCTATTCTTCTTGTCCATTTCTCTTGAAATTTGGCGGGCTCGTAACCACGTGACCCAGTAGAGCATGGCAGAAGAGATGCTGCAACTAAGTCATAAATGGGGTGCAGCTTCTGCCTTGTTGGCTGGGACACTTAGAGCCCTGAGGTGCCATGGAAGAAGTCTGGCCACCTTGTCACGGGCATCTGGGCTTCTGAGGATGCTCAGACCAAGTGGAGAGACCACATTCAGTTGACAGGGCAGAAACACCAGCTGAGGTCCCAGCTGATGGTAAGTTTCAAATGAAAACATGTTAGCACAGTCTTTTTAAAAAGTGGTATACACATAATTGAATATCCATATGCAAAAAATAAATGACCCATAACTCATACCTTGTACCAGGTACAAAAATTAGCTCCTCAACATTAATCTAAATGGAAGAATTTTAAGTATAAAACTCCTAGAAGAATACACAGGAGAAAATCTTTGTGATCTTAGATACTGCTTCTTAGACAAGGTCCAAAAAATTCAATTTGTGGAAAAAATTATATAGTGTACATCATCAAAACTAAGAATCCATAAAAAGATTAGAACCAAAACGTGTACTGAAAACGACAGTTTCTAATTCTGCGGTGCTTGGAAGGGCCAACCGAAGGACACAAAAGGCAAAGTAGTTAATGTTAGCTTAGCTAAACTGAGACGAAGGTTGGATTAGAAGGAACTAAAAATTGTGGGTATTACAAAAGAAGATCTAACTATAAAAGAGCATAAGAGAAATTTTTGGGGTGTCTTGATTGTGGTGGTGGTTATATGTCTTGATTGTGGTGGTGGTTATATACTGTATGCATGGTCAGAATCAGAACTGTACACTAAAAAGTTATTTTTATTAACTATGAAATATACTTCAATAAAAATGATTTTTTAAAATAGTAGGCATAAGAGTTCAAGTGTGACTTAAACCTTTGCAAGCTGATCCACATTTCAGTGAAAAATCATCTTTGCTTATCTCTCAGTAACTATTTGGTCCCCACATGTGAAAATCCTCTTTACTATATTTTCAAATGTTTAACAATTAAATAAAGTTATTTCCTCCACTGTGGTTAATGGGCTATATCTGGGTGTCAAATCCACCTTTTTTATTCCTCACCAGATTTTGATAACTTGTATAATCATTTCTAATATGGGCTTTATAAGAAAAACTTGCATCAGTAGGAAAGAGCTTAAAGTCAAATTTTAAAAAATGCTAATGTTCTGGCAATTGTGAAAGTTTAAGATAATGATTGCATTACTCACAAATTTGAGGAATATGCTCTAATATGAGAAATTTGCTCTAATGACCTGGTGTTGTTCTAGAATTTTTCCATGAAAGGCAGCACTCAATCAATTGTGGAAGTGCTGAGACTCACTTGACATGGTTATATAATATCCTCTGATCATTCTAGCAATGATAATAACACTAATGATAAAGAAAAGTAACTTTTCAAGTCTCAGTGTGTAGAAAAAATAGGCAGTTTTGCGTAGGCTTGCACTCTGTAATCACACTTCATGAGCTAATATTTTAATGACATCTCCTGGATAATAATTAGCCATCTCAGCTTCTTTCTTGTCATCTGAAAACTACAGTCACTGTTTCAAGCTTACCAGATACTGTTTCCTCCTCTTTCTTTTCAGTGAATAAGATATTAATATTCTTCATTTGGAAAATTCTCTTCCCAACCATGGTAAAATCTCACCCTCATACAGAATTTTCCTAAGATTTGCCAGGTGTACTTTGGTTGCAAGAGCAGACTGAAGTATAGTCACTAAAAATTTTGATCAGTTTTTCATTTAAATACATGCTTGAATAGCTTATGGATACAACCAGATGAATCTGGCTAATAGAAGTATTTTGGTAAACAGTCTGTATTTTTTTCTAAAAAGCCTAGGATATATATCCATCCTCTAATGGTTTCTTTTTATTTTTAAAACAGTGAAATCGAGGGAAAAGGGAGGCCTTGAGCTAGCTCTAGCTCATCCCAGCATTGGACTTTACCGACAGTCTTTTCAATGCAAATTTAGACATTTCTCAATGATTTTAATGCTAGAATAGGGAGAATTCTGGGCTCATCTAAATGTCAGGCTGTGATAAGGTTGGGTTCTGTCCCAAAGGACCCATTAATACAGGAATGAGGGAACACTGGGAACCACAGTGCCCCTTCTCAAGTGCTCTAAGGGACAGCTAAAGACAGAGGGAAAGGAGTTGGTATTAGCTAAGTTTCAAAGAGCTAGTATTAGCTAAGTTTTCAAAGAGGATTGGATCACAGGGAACCAAAACTGTGGTATATTACAAAATTAGTATTCTCCCCTGCCTCTCTATACTCCATATTCTTTGCTGGTGACTGTTACAGTATAGCGGAATGAGTAACAGACTGGGTATCAGAAGAGTGGCGTAGGAGTCCCAGCACCACTACTGCAGTCCTATGATCTTGTGCATGTGGTGGTATGCATTCCAAATCTCAATTCACTTATTTCCAAAATGAGAGCATTGAATTAAATTATTTCCCTGGCTTCTTTTAGCTTAAAACCATCCTATGTTGAAGTAGGGGAAGAACTGACCTTATGGTAATTTAATATGTGCTAAGGCTAAAGATTTATTCATGAAGAAAGATTACAATTCTAATTTAAAGAAATTTCCCTACTACTGGATCCATGATATGCAAATTTCTTATTGTCTTTCTAGACACATCATAATTACATTTTGTACTCTGGCATTTTTACATTCAACAGACTGTATTTCACATTCATAAATGCCTTTGGACTTCCATTCCTTACTCCAACATAAGAAAGAGACAGTGACTTCTAAAGAAACACTGTAGGTTGGAGAGTAGATCAAGATGGTAGGTAAAGAACATATTCCACTTAATATTGGCCAGGCTTTTTGACATACTGTATATAAAATGCATAACATAATGTTTGGCTTACATAACTGTTCCAGAATGTAAGCAGGCTATACTACCCTCTGCATTTTAATTTTTTCAAAACATTCTATGAGACAATCAGGATTGCCCCATTTTTTTCTACATTTTTCAAATGAGGAAATAGACTTAGTGTAGGTCAAAGAGACATAGAACTTTAAACTTAAAGAAAACCTAAAATCCTATCTTGTTCAATCTTCTCATTATTCAGACAAGAAAATCAAGCATCAGAGAAATTAAGGAATCTGTCCAAGGCCACTCAGGTAAGTGACCAGAGTGGGTCAGTGCTCCTTCTGCATCAGAGTGCCATCACTGACCAAGTTCTCCTTTGTTCTTAAAAAATTTAACTTGACTTATTGTGATGAGCACCAGGTGTTGTATGGAAGTACTGAATCACTGTATTGTACACCTGAAGCTAGTTTTACACTGTATGTTAACTAACTGGAATTTAAATAAAAACTTAAAAAGATAATTTGCAATAGGGATATTGAGTAACTCAAAGTTACTTCTTGAGAGCATTACCAGGACAAGCCTATAAGGAAAGATACATTAAAAAAGAGAAGGTTCAAATTCAATTGAGACAAACAGATTGGCTTGTGCATCATAGGACTTGAGTATTCTGGTTGACATCTCTCAACAATTAGCATTTCCTAAGAATATTTAAGATTTTAAGATGCTTTTGTTGAGATAATGGACTTATACTCATTAGAAAGACTTGGGTTGCTAAAAGATCCCAAATTCTTTGTTCCATTAAGAGCGAAATAAATCTGGGTTTGGTATTCAGTTATGAGCCCCATGAAAAATTTGTGTCCTATCTATATATATATTTTTTACTCATGCATGAGACGATTGAAGAAAAAACTAAGTCCACTTTCCTTGTTCTCAATAGGATCCATCAAGGGCTCTCTGTATATTGTGCCTTGTGAGTTATTGTCAGTTGAAGGTATACTATAGTATTATGTTTAAGATCAGAGTTGCTCCTAGAATTTCGGGGGAATTTGCCAAGCTATCCTGAGAGTTTCTGAGGTTATTCTAGGTTAATCAGGCCTACCTGAAAGTCACAAATCTCTAACTAGAGTTTTATCCTTTCTCCTTACGCTTTCAGGGGTTTTCTTCTGAAATGGGAAGTTCCCAGAGTAGAAATCTTCTAGTTACTTCAACCTAGCAAAAACTCCATTCTCCTTCATAGGCCCATTTTGGTCCTGGCCTGCAAATCTGAGCCTGGATTAAGTTCTCCTACAGTCATGGTGACTGGACCAAGAATGCATGGTCATGTTCCCAGAGAAATCCCACCCCATCTTTAGAAATCATAAACTCCTTTAGCAGATATGCCCAACGTTGCAAATTTTGTAGGAATTGCATTCTGCTTGGTTCCTCAGGAAAACTTTGAAGCAGCAACTTTCATATCCCTTGGTAGAACCATCGATTTAATGATTTACAGGTTCTAACATGGTAAAATCATGTTTAAGGCTGCCAAAAGTAAGTGCGGCAAGGGTATGGAGTCAGGAATTCATTTAAACACTGTATGTACTAAAAACAAGCCAAATTCCAGGGGAAATGAACCCTTTTAAGGGTACTGTGACATTATCTTTGCAGCCACTAAAAATGTCAAAATAAAAAGTCAGTGTTGTTTGCACACTGTACATGGTCAGGGTACCAAATGACTTATGTACCCTCCACAACAAAGTTCCTCTTACCAATAGCAAAATACCACCCTGGTTGCTAGACAGCAAACATTTGGTGGGCTACATAGGGCTACATATTCCTGTCCATGTCCTCGCCTCTGATCAGTCTCTTATGTTCAGTACTCATTGCTAGGACAAATACATCTGAAATACATTATTTCAGTCTCTTATATATATGTGCCTACTAGACAAACTGTTGATTTATATCTAATTTCAAAAGAAAAAAAAAGACCTTATTAAGAAAATCTCTTCTAAAGATAACTTGAGTAAAGAAATTGCTCTTGGGTGGCAAAGGAAGAAGAGTTTGTGTTCCATGCACAGAGTGGATTTATTCTCCCTCCTTGAGAGCTCTCAAAATGTATGGCCCCTTCTTAGACTTCTTTAGAAGCAAAATGAATAATCTATGGATTGGGACCAAGATTCTGGGCCAAATACTAATTTTTCCTATTTTATGGGTAAGAATTTCTACTCATGTAATTGCATCTTTTGGATATCTGTACATGAACTTGTGTAACTTGAAACTCAGGATCCAGTGGTTTCTGCCACGGCAGATCTCCCATGGTGGGTTACATGGATCCACTGGACACACGACTCTCAATTGTATTTGAATAGTCCTGATGGGCTGGACAGATGCATCTATTAGTATCACTTTGTGCTAGTCATGGCAATGAGGATGAATAGTTTGGTTTCTCTTTTTAACCCTTTATTTCAGGCTATGGGTTGTAATTTATGACAGTGATGTTCAGAGCTCAGAGACTCTAGGTTTTCCAGAAGTTTTGAAGGGATTATAAGTGTTTGATTATATTTATTATCCTAAAATCACAATTTAAAAACATCATCCACTCATAGGTGATATATTGCATTTTTAACATGAGAAGAACTTCTAATTTGTTAACGTGTGGTGCTAGTAAATTCTGTGTGTTTGAATGTGTATACATGTGTGTACGTTTTCACACTTAAGACTAGGACTAAGTCTTCTACCATTTCCACAGATAGGTGATCTTTCTGTAAAAGTGAGATCAGGGAAATTGTAGTATTTTCACGCAAATTCAGGTCTGTACATGTCTTTTTATAGGTAAATGTACAGGAAGTACATATTTATGCTATGTACAAGACTCAATAAATTAAATGTCATGGAGTACTTAGACATATCTTCTCAGTGGGTGCCCCTACCATTGAATAATCATGAATTTTATAATAACAAATGAATATATGATCAGTTGCATCCCAGTGAAATTGAATTACAGATATTTTGGGGACTTTAAAGTTTTGGGTGCTTGTCTAACTTTCATGTTCATAAGTTTCAACCTTTGGAACATAATTTCATAGTACTCCTATTTAAAGTTTTAGAATCATGATTGCCAAATAATATCTTGAGTTTTCAAAGCAAGCTGTTAAATTTTCACTTTTATAATGCTTATCAGTGTGAATTACATTTTTTTCATTACTATGCAACCCAAAGTATACAGGAATATATTGGATGTGGATTTTAATATAAGACTATAACTGTCAATCACTTCTCTGATTTAAAATTTTTGTCAAGATGATTCCAGTGTTCTCACTGAATGATGTTAAAACAAGGATGTTTTGCATATTTTAAACATAAACTTTGTAATCAAATACCCTTCTATCCTATATATTGGAATTTTGAGTGAAACTTCCTTTGAGCTAAGAATTTTGCTACTACATATCTGGTACTAAAAAAATCTAACTCAGGAGGTCAGTGGTTTGCACCCATCCTATTTTTAGCCTCATGGTTTTGAACATATATATATAGAATTTATACCTTGAAATTTCCAATAATAGACAACTTTATTTAATTCCTATAGTAAAAGACTTGGTATCAGGCTAAAATCTACTATCAATTGCAGTAGCTTAGAACCAAAATAAAATGTAAATGTAATTCTGTGTCAGGGATATTCTAATGAGGCAGGTGAGGAGGGAAGTTAGTAGATATTATTATTTCAGACCTAAAGTTAAACCACAATGTGCTAGGATCTATGCAACATGTATAATGGAAGTCACAGATAAAGAGGAGAAGCCGGTAATTTGAAATGTTTACTCTTTGGTGATCATTTTTTCCCAGCAGATTTGCTTCTCAGTAGTATTCCTTAGAAGAATATCAAAGCCAATTTCATTCCCTGAACATACCAGCAAATGGGTGGGAAATGAGACTATAATTGAATATTTCCTCTATATAACTCACAAGTGCCACAATGAACCTATTTCAGCTTGGGGACTGCTTATTTCTTCCAGCCCATCTATTGCATACATCTCCTTTTATATCTCCCAATGCATGTTCCAAAAAGGATCACCTTCTTTGTCATCACTGAGATGTCTGGGTCAGAGTACCAAAAGGCATATATGAAAACCACATAGGAGCAGTTAAAACAAATCACGGTATAAGGTCTCACTTCCGCCCTTCTGGCTCCCTTCTGAGTCACAGACAAGTCCACTGGCACTTGCAGTCCCTGATCATCCTCAACATTGTGTCTCTATCTGATAAAGAGCTGTGGATTCTGTTGCCTTGAAATGACTCAGAGAGAGTCACCGAGTGCATAACCCTCCACTAGAGAAACACATCTGAGTCACTGAGGGTCATTTCAGTTGAGAGCATGTCATAGCACTTAAATGCTTGTGTCAAAGGAAGTCACTGTAATTCTCTGCAAACTGTCCTCTCTAATCCAAAGATCATGATGTTTTGACGGTCACATTCTCAGTCTGTAGGCTCTAGCCAGGACCAAAGAAGCCTAAATCAATAGGTAAATATTAGAGTATTAAGAGAGGATGAGTAAGTTGAGATCAACAATTTTCACTAAACAGTTTGATGTCTTGTGGAGATGGCAGTGTTTCCCTTTTCACCTCAGCTCTAACTAACTGTGTGACCCTGGGAAAGCAGCTCAGCTTCTGTGAGTCAGTTTTCTCACAAAGGGAAATTTATTAAAGTGCACTAGGTGGCTCAGAATTGCTGACAGGGCTAGACAAACAGACTCTACACTATTCTTCCAAAACCCATCATGAAAACCATGCTGCAGAAGTGACCTCATGAAGAACCTGCTGCTGCTGCCTCCACATGCTGCAAGAACCCAATCTAACTTCAACTGCTGCCTATTCCAGGAACTTGACCTTCATATAACTGTTACTACTACTTTTAAAACTGGACTCTTCATGATCACCTATGTCAATAATAAATGCCTTGGCAGGCTTTTATACCTCCATTGCTCACTTCCGAATAGAAATCTCATGTGGATGTTTCTGATTGGTGGACCTGATTGAGGTCTCTTACAAGCATAATAGTGAGAAGGGAGGCTGGAATGGCCAATTCTCCTGAATTAATTCTGCTGTTGGAAGGCAGAAGTGATGACATGGGGAATTAAAAAAATGTAAGGCAGGTAGAGCATGCACAAGTTCTCTTTCACTCTTATCTGTGCCACAAGATAATTCTTTGTCCTCGTGCAGAGTCACTTTGCTAGCACCAAGGAAATGGGAATGAGGTAAGAGAGATGACTATTTTCCTTTCCTCCTTCAGGCGTATATCCTAAGAGAGGCACTGCCTGGACTTATGACACTAGGATGGAACCCTGGGGATCAAAACTTGGTCAAGTAGGTGGTTTTCCTAGGGTCAAGACAGATAAATCAACTCTGTTATCAAGGAAAGGCCAGAACATGAGACACTACCTAGAAGGATGAGGGCCAAGTTGATATAAAAAAGTAGAAAGCAGTGGGCTATGATGATAGAAATAAGGATCTCAAAAGAGTAACTCTGAAGACCAAAATATGTTCTATTATGGGCTGCCCAGGTGGATGGGACATCCTATAGAAATAATAGTCCATTCATACAGTGGTCTGGAGTTTGTAAAATATTTTTACATTTTATACCATATAATACGAAGGTAAGGTAACTGGTAATATCCTACTTTTACAGATATCAAAGGATGGTGAGTAGAAGTGTAGTGGCTTTGGCCAAGGCTACCTGGTTACTCTGTGGAATCAGGACTCCAGCTAGAGATTCATTCTTATTTAGGAATTTGAGCTGTGGCTAGCAGTCAACAAAACATTTTCATAAAGATAAAGGGCTAATATTCAAGATCTATAAAGAACTTCTCAAACTCAACACCCCCCCAAAAATAATCAAGTCAAAAATGAGCAGAAGACATGAATAGACACTTCTCAAAAGTGTCAGAAGAAGTCAAAAGAAGACATATACATGGCTACCAGACACATGAAAAAATATTCAAAATCATTAGCCATCAGGGAAATTCAAATCAAAACAGTGTGGTGCATAAACAATGAATCTTGGAACACTGAAAAAATAAAATAAAATTTAGAAAAAATTTAGTAATCTTTTAAAGACAACAACAATAACAACAACAACAAAACCACATTGAGATACCACCTTACACCAGTTAGAATGGCAAAAATTGGCAAGGCAAGAAACAACAAATGTTGGAGAGGTTCTGGAGAAAGGGGAACCCTCTTACACTGTTTGTGGGAATGCAAGTTGGTACAGCCACTTTGAAAAACAGTGTGGAGTTTGCTCAAAAAGTTAAAAATAGAGCTACCTTATGACCCAGCAATTGTACTTCTGGGTCTTTACCCCAAAGATACAGATGTTGTGAAAAGAAGGGCCATATGTACCCCAATGTTCATAGAAGCAATGTCCACAATAGCCAAACTGTGGAAAGAGCCAAGAGGCCCTTCAACAGATGAGTGGATAAAAGATGTGGTTCATATATGCAATGGAATATCACTAAGCCATCAGAAAGGATGAATAACCAATTTCCACATCAACATGGACGGGACTGGAGGAGATTATGCTAAGTGAAATAAGTCAAGCAGAGAAAGTCAATTATCGTATGGTTTCACTTGTTTGTGGAACATAAGAAATAACATGGAGGATATTAGAAGGAAGAGAAAAATGAAGGAGAGGAAATCGAAAGGGGAGACAAACTATGAGAGAGCATGGACTTCAGGAAACAGAGGGTTTTAGAGAGAAGGGTATGGGGAGATGGGTGAGTCTGGTGATGGGTGTTAAGGAGGGCATGTATTGCATGGAGCACTGGGTGTTATAAACAATGAATCACGGAATAATACTTCAAAAACTAATGATGTACTGTATGGTGACTAACATAACACAATAAAAAAAGATCCTAGACAGAAATATGGGAAGACAAATGTATTGTGGGAGTTTTACTAATTTGACTTTACATAGGCTTACATGGAGATGTTTTAAATTTGATCTCATGAATATTTTCTCTAGAGTTCTGATTGAAAACTCCAGAATCATGGAACTTGGGATTTTCACTTTAAATGATTTTTGGGATGTTTTGCTCTATTTAGCCCTTTCCACACCATCTTCACCTATAAGAGCAGGTGCTTGCTAATTATAAGAAAGACCAACTTCTTTAAACCCTCAGAAATATTTCCTTCCTTTATGACTCAGCTGCTAAGCTGAAAACAAATGACAAGTCTTAAGAGAGAGAGAGACCTAACACACTAGGTTGACTTTTTCTAAGTGACACACAGATTCAGAAAATTAACTCTTACAGGTCTGGGATGGTCTTGGAGGTCTGGAGCCACTTCATGGCAGTCCCCTTCCAATATTAACCTTCAATGTCTCTCACAAAGCTACTGTTTGGATAAAGTCAGCCTCTGTAAAGGCACCAAATTAGTCAGATTTTTTGACACGTACAAAAGCTTTCCTGGTTTGCAGGAAAGGGCTAGACAAACAGACTCTACACTAATCTTCCAAAACCAATCATGAAAACCATGCTGTAGAAATGACCTCATGAAGAACCTGCTTCATTGTTTGTTTTGTTTCTTAAATTCCACATATGAGTAAAATCATATGGTTTTTATCTTTCTCTGGCTGGCTTTATTTCACTTAGTATAATACTCTCTAGCTCCATCCATGTCATTGCAAATAGGCAAGATTTAATTCTTTTTCTGTGGCTGAGTAATATCCCATTGGGAGGTTGATAGGGGGATGGCTTAAATCAGTAATGGGGATTAATAGGAGCATGTGTGATGATGAGCACTGGGTTTTGTACAGAAGCATCTAATCACTATATTGTACACTGTAACTAATATTATACTTTATGTTAACTAACTGGGATTTAAATAAAAACTTAAAAAAAGCTTTCTACTGAATGGTACATGTAAACCATGAAACTGTTCAGTTATTGTCTGTGTGTCTACAGAGTCTATGAGAAAAGCAAAAGGGTACTTAATCATTTAGTAGTTTTTTCTACTTTCAGTTGGTAGGATATTTGGTTGAATTTTAGAACTTGTCATACCTTCTTCCTTGGATTATTATGAGTAAAAAAGAAGATATTATTTGTGAGAACACTTTGAAAACTGTAAAGCACCAAACAAATTATTGTGATTGTTTTAAAGGAATTGATAACTAAATTCTCAAACATATTTTCAGACAGGGAAAAAAAAGAATATTCAGTTACATATAGCTCATTTTCTGTCTCTCTTACCACACCAATTTTAGAGGCTGATTTTGTCATAGATACATGATCGATTGAATATTACAGATTGTGCTGATTCATTGGCAAAATAAGTGTGAACCCAAACAATGTTTCAAAAGAAGCAAACTGATTCTAGTATCTCTAAAAAATATGAAACATTGATTTTTTTCCCTTCCGAACCTTCTTAACTATAATTTGTTGTATCATTGAACTTGAAATGAAGACTGCATAAGATTTTTTACACTTCCTGTTGCTTAGCATTCATTCCAATTGAAGAAGCTAGAGATGAGATAGGAGATTGAGAAACTCAGTATGAGGGCCTCCCTCAGCCATAATCCTCACGTAGGAGCAACACTGTCTTCTTCTCCTCAGTATTGCTTCTTGGACTACTCTGCATTCAGCAATGCAGTGTTCAAGTCAACTACCTCCTGCTTCCTATGATTACATATAAATTGTTCTTTAGAACATTAACAATTACTCTTTTGGCATTAGGTACCAATCTTGGTAGAATAGAAGAAATATTCCATAATATAAAAAACGTGGCCCATCTGGCTCAAAATTAATTCTGATGCAACAAGTTAGTCACATTCCTCCCAAACTGTTTTCTTTCAATGACTTGTTATTAATGAAATATAATCCATGGATCTATATAAGTAAATTGTTATCCACAATTTATATAAGTAAATTGTGCCTCAGGGGTGAGCATCAGAATTCTCTGGAGATCTTCCCCACAAATATACTTGGTACTCTACCACAAACTGATAAATCAGAATACCCAGGATTAAATCTGGGCACGTGTGTTCTGAAGCATCTCCTTAGGTGACTGTGCTACAAAGCTCTGATTAAGGACCACATCCCCAAACTTTCCCTATGTAGTTATAACTTAAACATACAATGAACAAAATGCATGGATAATTACCAATATGTACCTTTATTTTTTAAAAAACCTATTATCCCTTTAAACTTTCTTTCTTCAAAAGGGATAACTTTCCCCGGTCTTTAATGAAAGTTTTGGCAGTTCCCATTGGCTTCTCTGATCTCTTATGTGATCTGTGGTTACTTTAAATGACAAACATGACCTCAGTTTGGAAGTAGAATGTCCAGCTGCACATAATAACCAAAGCTCTAAACATAACTTTGAGATACATCTTCTCTCTCCCCCAAGTCTGGACCTTCTGGTTGTGAGCCTGCATATAGGGAAGGTGGGCTTGCCCTCCAGATCTCTCCTCTTAGCCTGCTTCTTCCCTCCCCTATATGCTTATTTTGTTTAGGACTTCTCCAAATTTAGGTGGGGAGTAGAGGTGAGGGCAAATTCCCACCTGGCTGGGTGGTTTTGTGCTCATTGATCCTGGCAGCTAATTAAAACTGTCAGACCTGGAAGGACCTGGATGGTGGCTTTGCATCTTTATCAATGTGAAATTTTCACGGATTCTTGAAAGTTTCCCTACAGGACCCTCCCTGCTGTAGTTCTTATGACCTGAACAGATGTTTCTCTACTTTGGGCAGTCACTAATGCCTCACCCACAGCCCTGGGCATTCAGTACAGACTTACAGTCTCTTTTTGCAAAGAACTACTCTTCTCTTTAAGTGATTCTTTTAGGCAGGTCTCAGAAATTTTTCACACAGGAGTCTCTTCAATAAAGCCAACTTCTGATCTAAGCTAATACCCATGTATCACTTGTTTTTATCATCAGTAGTATGGAGGATGATGCCAACAGCATAGCCTCTCCTGGTTCTGCCCTCAAGGGTCCTTCAGCCCCTTGATTTCCCCAGATGGAGACATGTCAAACCCCTCTGAAAGGTCCTAGTGAAGCCCCCCTCACTTGTGGTTAGACAGAAGTACCAGCCTCTCCTGCAAAGGAGTGGGGATAACTCACAGCTTGACAATAGCTATTTCCAAACAAATTCTTTCACTAATCTGCCCATCCTCTCTGAAGCCTTTTTCAATTTCTGATCAGGCTGAAGAACCAGCAGTCATGGAGCAGGCTCTTGGAAAGGTTTCTTCAATTAATTTGCACATGGGATGGGAGATTCTGTCTTATATTCACTTTAGTGTCCTGATCTCAGTCAAATGGGCATTACAGTGGAAACCAATATAAGCAAAGTCCCACTCAACCTTTCTGTTACATATATGTAGCCTGAATTGTAAGACTTCAAACACCCCATAAAACCATTGGTCAGGGATATTAAAAAAAGATTGATCTGCCCACTTCATGAAGGAAGGAGAGTGGCCAGACCCCAAGACAATTAGTTTCAATTTTTCTGTTTATGGAGCTTTCTAGATAATTCATGTTGGGACATTATCCTTTATCCCATGTTGGACTGAAACCTAGTTCTGCTTCTTTCTCATTACTTTCTCTTTAGAGAACCAGTTTAGGTAGTTCTAGACCAAGAAAGGAACCTGTCTGAAGTGCTTGCAAGTATTATGATCCATTCTCAGCTTTGGAGGTCTGTGGATGAAGGCTTCCTGAGATCCATGAACCTCCTGAGGCTGAACATCATCTCGCTCTAAGGCTTCAAGCAGGACAGTAACTTCAGAAGAGATAGGCCAATATCTAGCATTCTGCAATGGCCAATCTCAAATAATGACATGTTCGGGATAACTGTCCAGGCCAGGTCAAGCTTAAATGAGTTTCATTTCTAGTTTATTTGCCAGCATGAGATGAATACTTTGCACAGGTGTTTTCCATGTGTGCTAGCTCTACTGCAAACATGTGCATGCACAAGGAGGCTCTCAAATTGGTCCCTAAGAACAAGAAATAATTTTAGCACAGCCACTCCAAATTCATATAGTCAAGATGCATTGTTCTCCCTCCAAATCTCTCTGAGGAATACAGAACTCTGGCTCACATTGCACAACTCACATTACTAATGAAACCCTTACCTTCTCATTCTAAAATACAGACATTAGGTTGGAGTACCCGGCTGGCTCAGTTGGTGAAGCATGCAACTTTTGATCTCAGTGTTGTGAGTTTGAGGCCCACGTTGGGTACAGAGATTATTTAAAAATAAACTTTTAAATAAAATAAGGACATTAGACTAATGAAGACTTTGTATTCCTCCTCAGAAATATTTATTGGGTAACTTTTTGAACTTTTTTTTTTTAATTACAAAACTGTTTTGAAATATTTTTCTAGATGATATGGACCCTCTACCTTAAATGTAAATTCAAGTCTCATTTTGGATTCAGAAAATAGCTTATAGCTTCAAATTGGAGGCACTTTTTTTGTTTGTTTGTTTAGGCCTTCTGGCAGGAACTGTAATTATTACAAAACTAACGAGAAGGCTTGGGTTTCCCTCCCTGTCTACTTTTTGAAGTTACATTTTAGCTTTCTTACATTTGTTTGAATTCTTAGTAGCAAAGACTTCCTGAAATAAAAGCATGGGCTCTAAAACTTTTAACAAAGAAGCAAACATAAATAACTAGATATTTAAAGCAGAAAAGCTAAAGGGTCACTTCTATAAAATCATCTCAATAAGCCACTGCATAGAAGTGTTTGGGTATCCTTGGAAAATTTTGATTAAGAGATATTACAGTTAATATAAGAAAATACCTCAGTAAAACTTAAAGACTCAAAGTTAAACAGACAGGCCTAAAATGAGTCAGTATTTTGAGGAAATGTGAGAAATACTTCAATATGCCAGCATTTTGCCATTTTAGATAGAGATCCAAGGTAATCCTGTTCTTTAAAGATAGATTACCAAGATTTGAAATTCTTTTTGAGAGCATGGAAAGAGTATAATACCCCCCAGATTCTGCCAAAATCAGTTTTGCCATTGTCCACTTTAGAAGACTTATAAAAATCTTTGTCAACACATTCAAAATGAAGGGGTGACCAAAAAAAAAAAATCACATTTGGGGATGCCTGGGTGGCTCAGTTTGTTAAGCATCTGCCTTTGGCTAAGGTCATGATCCCAGGGTTCTAGGATCAAATCCCACATCGGGCTCCTTGCTTGGCGGGGAGTCTGCTTCTCCCTCTGCCTGCTCTGCCTGTTCTGCCTGCAGCTCTCCATGCTTCTGCTCTCTCTGACAAATAAATAAATAAAATCTTAAAAAAAAATCACATCTGACTTATTTAGAATGATATTTTAATGCTAAACCAATGAGACCTTGAATTATGCAGATGAATTATCTACTTTGCTTCTTCGCTGTGCTTTGGAAGTTCAAAAGCAGGTTTTCAGTGTGGGATAGAGAAATGTTGACTATACATTCTCTGGAAGATGTTTAAAAGCACCAGAAATTCAAAGATAAAGAAATACCATCAGATCTACTAAGGAATTTGAATGTATAATAAATAAAACTAGTGATTGTGGGTTTTTTCTCTCTCGGTTTCTCTGTACACTTTAACCAATAGAACTTCCAACCCGTTTTAAATGAAAAAGAAAAATCACCACTACCACCATCACCACCAACCTAGATTGTTTTTGATTTTTAAGCAGCCCTGTTTTAGTTCCTTTATTTAGGCTGAAGGTTGTTTGAAAATTTTTCTACATAACAGAAGGATCACATAATGTTAAAATGTAGGAAAATTAGAAAAGCTATCATGGAAAAGATTCTTTAAACTGTGCTGGCTATTGCCTTTTCTAACTTAATCCGCTTGTAGTGTTCTTCCTTAGGGCAGAGAAGCTTTCCAGGATTGATCTGAAATGGTTTAATACAGCACCATCAAGCTGTCTCATGACTCATGAAAACTGTTTTTTTTTTTCTTTTTAGTTGTGGTATCATCATAGATTTAAGCCTCTTTTATAGCAACAGTAATTACACATACCTATAAAAGATTATATTTTTAATTAAACTCCGAGAAAAAGAAATGTGTAATAAAGTTGCATTTAAAATGCCATGTAATTTAGCCTTTATGATTCACCATATTGGTCTGGTTTAGGGGGTTTCCTTACCAGTTAATATTTACTTTCACACAAATCAGTAATACAAATACAGTACATAGCAACTTAAATTTTTTTTTAATCACAACACAGATTCTTTTTATTTGGTAGTTTTTTTCTTCCTTCATCACTTATCTACCCACGTACAGAGAAGTCTATTATAGTTGAGGATTTATTATCATTTATATAATACTCTCATATTAAAAATGCTTGCATTTTATTTCACTCTAAACATTTTAAAATGTAAATGTAATCAAGTTATATTTTTTCATTATTGCCCTCTTTTAAAACTACTTTAAGCTACTAAGCTAGTTAGTAAATCACACATTTGTAAGTCCAACTTCTAAGGCCAATACACTCAATCTCTAAATTTATTTTTTTTATTTTAAATTTTTTTTAAGATTTTATTTATTTATTTGACAGAGAGAGATCACAAGTAGGCAGAGAGGCAGGCAGAGAGAGAGGAAGGGAAGCAGACTCCCTGCTGAGCAGAGAGCCCGATGCGGGACTCGATCCCAGGACCTTGAGATCATGACCTGAGCCGAAGGCAGAGACTTTAACCCACTGAGCCACCCAGGTGCCCTAAATTTATTTTATTTCTGTTTCTTTATATTTGATAATGTATATTCTATTTTCCATTGTGAAAGTCTTGTTTATATAGAATGGAAATAAGAACTGCCAGAGCTATTTTTCCTATAAGGCTTAAAGGCATATTTCAACAACTGTTTTTCCTGTGAGTGTTATTAGCTAGTGTTCTTTTTTTAAGTTCTTTATTTAAATTTAATTTAATTAACATACACTGTATTACTTGTTTCAGGGATAGAATTTAGTGATTGATCAGTTGCATATAACACCAAGTGCACATTACTTCAAGCGCCCTCATTAATGCCCATCACCCGGTTACCCCATCCCCCCACTCCCCTCCCCTTCAGCAACCCTCATGACCCAGCAATAGCACTACAAGGTATTTAACCAAAGGATACAAACACAGCAATTCAAAGGGGCACAGGTACCCTAATGTTTATAGCAGCAATGTCCACAATAGCCAAACTATGGAAAGAACCCATATATCCATTGACAGATGAATGGATAAAGAAGAGGTGGTATACACACACACACACACACACACACACACACACACACACACACACACACAATGGAGTATTACTCAGCTGTCACAAAGAATGAAATCTTGCCACTTGCAATGACATGGATGGTACTAGAGAGTACTATTCTAAGTGAAATAAATCAGTCAGAGAAAGACAAATACCACATGATTTCACTCATATGTGGAATTTAAGAAACAAAACAGATGAACATAGGGAAATGGAGGCTATTGCTCTTTTTAAAAACCGAGATGCCCCCGAATGGAATTTTGATTAATTATAAGATGCTCTGATGTTTCCCTTTCTTGCTGCACCCATTCTTACGTCACTACCCTCATTAGTAAGTGAACTCTTCTCAAGTGAGAAGGCAATAAGCCAAGTGCCCTATACTTGTAAGTACCACTACAAATAACACTGCTATTAGAATCCTAAAAACAAACCTAAGTGGTTTATTTTTAATACATAAGATGCCAGTATTTAGCCTGCTCAGCAATAGCCTCATGAACTGTTTTGTTTATAAGAAAGTTACTTGTTTATCTATGTCAATTGTGACTCTCAATACAGGTATATTTGCTTATACACAATTGTTTGGTTTTGTTTGCATTGATATCAGAAAGCCAAATTCAGTAAACCTTTTAAAATTCTGAAGCCTCTGATAAAACCTGAAGTCTTCTGAAGTAGCAAACTCTGTTTAGAGATCAACTCAAAGAATAAACAAACTGTCCTCTCAATCATTAAGGAACTAATTTTATTTCTGACGG
This sequence comes from Enhydra lutris kenyoni, assembly GCF_002288905.1. Lineage (NCBI taxonomy): Eukaryota > Metazoa > Chordata > Mammalia > Carnivora > Mustelidae > Enhydra > Enhydra lutris. Next base: position 4,477,761 of record NW_019154099.1, read on the forward strand.
GACAGTACCCACCTTAACCAAAATAAACCCACCCATTCCCTTCTTAAAGGAGAATCCACCCTTATCCAACTCTACACAATTCCACCTCAGGTAGGCTGATTTCCCTCCTTCTCTTAGTCTTTATTATTAGTTTCTTAATATTTACTTAGAATAAAGCTGGCTTTATTCTGAATTACACCCCTCCCCCCCAACAGAACTGTCACAGGTTTCCTATCTCAGGAAAGAACAGCTTTTTTTTTTTTTCCCATGCTCTTCTTTTTTTTTTTAATTAATTAATTAATTAATTAATTTTTTATAAACATATAATATATTTTTATCCCCAGGGGTACAGGTCTGTGAATCGCCAGGTTTACACATTTCACAGCACTCACCATAGCACATATCCTCCCCAATGTCCATAACCCCACCCCCCCT